>NC_072376.2:90565000-90881666 GCF_028885625.2 Pongo pygmaeus
GTACATATTTAAGGTATACAATGTGATATTATAAGGTGTATATATATATGCACACACCTTTTTATAGTGATGTGTATATAAATATAAATACACACATCTTATAATATCATGTTGTATACCTTAAATATACACAATACAATTTATTTTAAAGAAACCACAGTGGAAGTATATCATTATAAGAAATGAAAGCTCAGCATATTCCTGTGCTGAAATAAAAATTCCTTCTGCTGTTGTGTCTGGCCATGCAACATGTCTTTTGTGTAATATGTAAAAAAACAGTAGGACCACCGTCATGTTTGGTACTCTATATAGATGCAGCATCAGTATTTATCATCATAAGCAGATTTGGACTTCAGCATTTATTGAGTACATATTACAGCTTCAGGTTTCTCTTAAGTTATATCTTAAGACTATGACCTTGTGTTGAGTTGTTTCCAAGTAGAAGGTAACTGAAAGGATGAATTCCCTATAACCAATTTTAAAAATCTGCTGTGCATTCATTTAGCCTACATTTAATGAGTACTGACTAGGTGCCAGGCGTCAGTCTGGATACTGGGGGTTTACAATGACTAAAACATGGTCCCTATTTGGGAGGGTATTGAATTCCATTGCAGACTGAATTCCATTGAGATTGATTCGTAACTCAGTAAGTTAGTACAGTAGGATAAATATAATAAGAGAGGCATATGCAACATGCTGCAGGAACATAGAGAAAGGTTATTAGACAGGTTTAGCAAAGCTTCACAGAAGTAGTGACAACTTAGGAAATATAAACAGGAAATTAAATATAAACAGGATTTTAGGGGCTAAGGAAGGAGCCAGTAACATTGTGGGCTGCGCGAATCCTGTGTGGGGCATCCAGAACTCATAGATGGGCACACGGCACATGTAGGGCGCCCTGCTTCATAGAATTAGTGTGCAAAGGGAGATAGTGGAAGATAGAGCTGGAAAGTTAAGGAGAGCTCAATTTGTGGGGGGCCTGAATGCCATCCCTAAGTCTGTTGGTTGAGGCCATCCTGCTCATTCTTTGGTCCCTGTCCTGACTGGTAACACCAAGGGTGTAGTAAAAATATCTAACAAGCAGTATGGCACAGATGCACATCAGAGAGAAGGAGGGGGACCCCAAACCTTCTCCTGTGTCAGACCTTTTGTTTGTGGAGCATGGTGTCAGGTGGAGATTCCAGGGATGAAGCTCAGGGTGACAGCCATTTATCAACCAGTTTGAAAGTATTTTACTATTTTAACAACCAGTATAACTGCATGTCTGCGCTGCTATTCAGCCAGTCACTGAAGAGAGCTAGGGAGCTGTGCTTTAATTTCTTATCTCCTCTGTACCTCTGGACAAAGATGATTTCATCCCCTACAGATGTGTTGAGTTACTTTCTTTTCTCCCCACTGCCAGAATGAACTCTCTAAAAAGCAGAAGTGATCATTCCACTGCCCTGATTAAAACTTTCTATGGCATGACGTCCAAGGTCTGTACTCTGGCCCATCTGAAGTTGGAAGTCTGACCCCTGTTGTCTTTTCAGCCTCACTTTCCATTCATCATTTCCTTGGCACTTATTTATGCCCCAGTGCAGTCTGCACAATGTCACCAGTGCACCTAGGCGATAGAGTGTTCTAAGTGTTACTGCAGCAGACCTCAGATAATGTGGCTTACCTGTGGCCAGCTGGGAACATGCGTTACATGTGTCTTTGTGTGCTTCTGTTGAATGTTGATATATCAGCTTGGCATAACTTTTTAGAAATGAGAGTGGATTTTTTGTTTGTTTGTTTTGGTAATGACTTTAGATCAACTCCAGAGTGAGTGAGGCAAAGGCATGAACAGTCATTGACTCTTCAGATGATGACTACAGTCAGTAATGAAAGGGTGGTGGAATATATGAATGTCAGGCAGATTTCATGCGTGTTAAGGGTAGAACTTGTTACTGAGATCTTTGCATCCACATCTTTAACTATAATTTAGTGCCAAGTAAATCATAACTAAAACTTATCCTAAGCTTAAGGGTAAGTTTATCCTTAAACTTATCCTGCATATGGACAGTATTCTCATGTTCTCATTTATAAAATACAAATAAGAAGTTAAATATAAATGAAGTCACTTGAGAGACATTTGTAAAGCACAAGCAGTGTGCCTTGTACAGAGTTAACAAAATAGAAATGGGCCCTGCCCTCATGGAGCTTATGGTTTCACAAGGGAACCAGATGATAAATAAGGAAACTTTCCTTTGTCTTTGCTTCCCGCCCCACTAGTCCAAGTCCCCTCTCACCTGGGTCATACAGTAGACTCCGTGCTGGTCTCCTGCTTGCTAGCAGGTCCTTAAACCCTCTCTACATGGCAGCCAGAGAGTGGTTTGAAACATCTCAATCAGATCTTCTGTCTGTCTTGCGTGAGCTCATTTATGACTTCACATGGTAATTAGGATAAAAATCCTAATTTCTTTCCTTGGTCTCCAAGGTCAAATTTGACCAGGCCTCTGCCTATGGCTGCAGCCATGAATCATGCCATGGCTCCCCACTGTGCCTCACCAACTCCAGCCACAGGGGCAGCCCTCAATTTCCCCAAACACATGTGCTCCTTCCCTCCTTGAGAGCTGCTGGTGATGGTCCAACTCCCTGTGGCTGGCTGCCTCTCATCCTTTTGATCTATAGTTAGTCCCCACCACCCCCACCACTGTTACTCTTTATTGCAGAGCCCTTTTTAGCACTTAATGCAATTCGTAATCATCCCTACCTTTTTTGGGGAGAAAAAGTGTCTGAAATTAGGAATTGCTTATGCAATTTAGAACGGAAAAGACAGAACTGGATCTCGAGGTTTGCGAGGCAGATATCCTTCCTTCTGCCTCCAAAGGGATGCCTACTTGAATTACTAAGGTAGGGGTACCAAGCTGCTTGCAAGCAGCAAGGCATTCATTCTACCTACCAGTTTTGGTCAGAATCAGTGCCTCTGCAAACTAGTTGGTGCTCCATTGTGAAGGAAACCTTTTAAGAATTAGGATGTATTAACAAAAGCATAGTAGGGGTTAGCTATACAGCTAGCCAAATTTGAAAAAATTCAGTTATTCAGAATAGGTCCTTCTGCAGACATGCTAAGGTGAAGAGTGAGCTTGAAGAGTAATCAAGAAAAATCAAATGCTGAAGAGGAGAACATTTTAGAATCTTAAAGGAGCAAGTTATAGTAAGAAATTCAAGGTATAAGAGAAAAGCAAGCTTTGTGAGTTCTTAAGACACATGTGTAGGACAGATAATACTGGGGGGAAAGAGACAGAAAGGCAAAGAATGATAGACGTCAAGTAGGACTGGGTCCTCAGAAGGTTGAATCTGGGACTAGAGTCCAAGGTATCCCTCCTCAGCTGATTCTGATGGTGCTGCAGGTGGGAGGTGGTGATCCTGTGGACACTCTGTGGTGTGATTACAAAAGGCAAGGCGGTGGAGGACCATCTGATTTCATTAACCAGTCTATCTTTCTCTAGAAAGTTACGATTTCCTTTTCTGTAAATCCCATTTCTCAAAAGCCTCTGATTTCCTCTTCTGAATCTCTTAGCGATACTTTACCGAAGTTGTACTTCTGGCCCACAGAAACAGTTTCTTGAAGAAGAGGGTGTTGTGTTTGTCCTGAGGTGTACAGGTGTCAATAGCAGTTTAGGAACTAAGGAACCAACTGATATCCTCCTTGTGAATTCTAAAACATTTAAAAGAAAAATGATGACCAGTCCTTTCTGCTATAGATTACTCACTGATTTTGCTGTTTGTCTGCAGTCTGCCATGAGTCCTGTGCAGGTTGCTGGGGCCCAACGGAGAAGCACTGCTTGGCCTGCAGAGATCCCCTCCACATGCTGAGAGATGGCGGCTGTGACAGCAGCTGTGGAAAAGGCTTCTACAATAGGCAGGGCACCTGTAGCGGTGAGTGCTGGGTTGCGATGCCAACGTATCCTTCTTTCCTTTTTCTCTTCCAGCATCCCTTGTATTCAAATCATAGCACATTACCAATGTTTCTTTTACTTAACATATATGTGAATAGCTGCTGAGATTAATCTTTGATTTAGATGTGTATAACACACTTTCCACCAGTGGGATTCCTCTTAATTGCCCCACCAGTCTGCTAGGGTTGGGGTGCTCATTCTAGCCTTGTCCTGCAGATGAAGATAGTGAGGCCCAGGTGGCCTGCTCAAGACCCGCAGCTGGAGGGAAAGGAGCTAGGCTCCCACCCAGGCTTTCCTTTCCCCAAATCTCAAACTTTCTATCAACACCAGACTGCCTTCCAAAGGTACATGGGGACAAAGAGACTATTAGGCCAGCTGAGGGCAGACCCGCCTTTGGTGTTGGTGCCATCGACTTAAAGCTGAGCGGTTATTATTCCATTCTACCTTAACATGCATGGCCATAGCAATGAGAGTTAACCCAGCTTAGTGCTTCCTTGAACCAGGCTCAGTTCCAAGTGCTTTATAAACATTAACCCACTGAGAGGCAGGAAAGTCAGGAAGAAAAGCATGGCTTTTGGCACATTAGTCAGTCTCTCTGCATGTCAATACCCACTTGTGAAACGGGGATAATAGTTGCACCTGTGGAAGACACAATAATGGGCTCCCAATGATGCCCTTGTCCTAATCCGTGGAACTGTCGTGTGTTCCCTTGAATGGCAAAGAGGACTCTGTAGGTGTGATTAAGTTAAGGATCTTGATGTGACGATATTATCCTGGATTATCTGGGTGAGCCCCATGTAATCAATCACAAGAGTCCTTATATGAGGGAGGCAACAGAGTCGAGTCAGAAAAGTAGAGTTGAGGACGGGACCAGAGGTCGGAGTGACAGTGAAGCAAGGAAAATGCCATAAGCATGCAGGTGACTTTTAGAATCTGGGAAAAGGCAAGGAAACAGATTCCACCCCTAGAGTGTCCAGGCGAGGAACAGATTCCCCCCTAAAGCTTCCAGAAGGAACTTTAATTCTAGGACTTCTAACTTCTAGAACTATAAGATGATAAGTTTGTGTTGTTTTAAGCCAAAGAGTTTATGGTAATTTGCTACAGCAGCAATAGAAAATGAATACACCCCCAACTCAGAAGGCTGTTGAGAGATCGAGTTAAGATATGCAAAGCACTTAGGATAGTGCCTGGGACATAGTAAGCGTTCTATCAGTGTTTGGTGTTTAATCCTCACAATTTCATGAGGTAGATATAACCATTCTCATTTTCCAGATAGGAAACAGAGAGGGTAAGAAACTTGCTTAAGGTCACACAGCTAATAAGAAGCAGAGTTGGGATTCCAGCTTAGATCTTCTGGCTCTGGGCCTTAACTGCCTGGGAACCACTCTACTGCTCATTATAATGTGGTATTTCCTTATGCACCTCTGCTTATTTTTTTTAATTTTCCTTTTCATTATCCTTTCCCCCTTTCCACTTCTGCAGCTTCTTCTGTGTCTTCTGTCAGTCTTTAGATGAGCTGGCTACCCCTGTGGACATTGCCAGGTCTGCAGGCATCCTGACAGTAAATGGAAGGTTTGAATTGAGTTTACTTTGATGGTCATATCTATAGAGAGGCCAGGAGGACTTTTTTTTTTCATAACTAAGTCCACCAAATCAATAAAAATGTGTAGCTCATAAAACTTTCTTGAGTTATTGTCCTCATTTTGTTCACTAAGCAGGGCAACAGCAAAAATGAGATGATTTTAGGGACTTGACAGATCCACTTGTCTTAGAGAAGAGAGATAGCCCTTGGGAGCTGCTTGCTTAAAGCTGTGCAGGGATCCATCAGTATAGCCAGTGTGAAAAATCTCACTTGGTATCGATGAGTCACGGGTGGCTTTTGTGTGGATTCAGGAGAGAATAAGGAAAGAAAGGCCAGGCTGCCATTAGGCTGAGCATGTTAATCTTTTTCTGCCAGCATCACTTTCCTGCTCAATTAAGCCAGATGTATTCTCTAAAGGTCGACAGATGTCAAATTTGCACTAATCCAAGGGCCTAAAGGCATTTACCCTTTAAGTCTCCTGGAATGCTGGTTACTGTCACTGATGGAGGAACGGTGACACTGACCTGCCACTGAGACTCTACATTATCTGGATTGAGAAGGCAACTTTTGCTGGAGAAGCGGTGTATTTAAAAAGACGAATAGTTAATGCGAGACTTGAGGCTGTAAGAGGTGGGAATCTGCTTTATCTGTACACATTTTGAAAAGCATCTCAAAGAAACTTCCAGGCACGAGGATGGATCATAGCTGACATTAGTCAACCAATGAATCAACGGATCTACAAGTAATTACTAAACACATGTCATGTGCTTAGCCTGATGCAAGAGTTGGTGATGCCACTGGTGTTGACCAACAGGCCTTTTAATACACAAAACTGGAGCTTACACTTTTTATAAAATTGTTACCATTCTCCAAGTTTGTATCAAAATGACTTCAGAAATGTTCACAGAAATATGTTCTAAAGCAACAGTGAACCAACTCACTGATTGGTATCGGAATGTTAATTAAGACGTCGGATGCTGATAATGCTGACTTATTTCCATTTCAGATTAATGCTATTCAAGATAAAGACCAGCTGGTGTGGGTTTAATAATTTATAACCTACCAGCCCGTATCTGTAGAAATCTCAAAGTCAAGTGCTTAGAAAAAACCAGCATAGCCTGTTATGAAGGGTGGTATGCCCTGGCTGAAAGATCTTACAGTAACCAGGTTCACCTGTGGTACGTGTATTGCGTTCTACAAATATTAGATATAAAGAGTGGGGCAATTCAAAGGAGGAAACCTCCTCATTCTTTTATCTTTGAAGTATTTATGCCATTATGAAGGGCTTTTCGGGCTGTAGCTAACATAATAAATCAAAGCATAATAAATCAGGTTTCTGTTAGTCATTCCCTCTCTTTTTTTTCCCTTCTCTTTCTTCCCTCCTTTTTTCTTTCTCCCTTTTTTAAATCTTCATTTCTCTTTTGCACCCATGCAACCATTTTTTAAAATCTTTTTATTTTTATGAGCTTATCTAACTGGGTATTTTTATTTTGAGCGCGTATGTATTTAATTTTCTTGAGATGTTACAATGTGCATGCTGTTTCCTTCTTTTCTCACTCAGCAGGTCATTTTTAAGATGCACCACGTTGTTCTCTCCCCTAGCCCTTCACTTCTCACTGCTATGTAGCACTCCCTGGTGTGCCCCCGTCATATTACCCATCCACGCTCCCAGTGATGGACTCCCTCCTTTCTCTCCATCTGCATCACTAGAGAGCACCAGGGAACAGCCTCAAATGTGTTCCTTTGTAAAGCTCTAGAGGGAGTTTCCTGGGATTTATACCCAGGAGCAGAATGGCTGGTTTTTTGACTTTGCATATTCCTCATTTGACCAAGTAGTGCGGGGTTACTTGCCAGAATGGCTGTGCAATCTACATTCCCAAGCACAAGGGTTCACTCATCTCCACATCCTTGCTACCACTTGGCATGATCAAGATTCTGATTTTTTCTGGTTAAGAGATATAAAGAGTCAACCCATTAAATTTGCCTATTTCTGATGATTAATGAGTTTGAGTATATCTTCAACTCCTGTTGGTCTTGAAGTTTCCTATTCTATAGATTTCTTTTTAAATGTGCTTTTCCCATTGCTCTACTGGCCTTGCCTCCTTTTATGGAGTTCATTTTATGGAGTTTCCTTGTATGTTATAGATAGTAGCCTTTTTTCAGTTTTAAATATGCAAATTTTCTCACTCTGTTGTCTTTTAACTTTGAATATAACGCCTTTGTTAAACAATAATCTTTGATTCATTATTTTTTGCTTTAAGGTATTTCTTTTGAATTTTTAATAAGACCTTTGCTAAGGTTCAAAAATAAATTAATCTGTCTTCTATTAATTTGATGTTTTATCTTAACTTAGATTGTCGATCCATCTGAAGTCCATATATATATATGGGTTTAAGTAGGGTCCCATTTGATTTTTTTCCATTTCACGTTCCAGTTTTCCCAACATTATTTAGTAATTCAGCCTAGCCTTCCTTATTTCTCTTTAATGTATATTAAATTTCCATATACACATAGTTCTGTCTGAGCTATAAGATATGGAAATTTCTAGATTTCCATAGTCTAAATTTCTGTTCTTGTACCACTATCAAACTATTTTGTTCATTAATTTCTTTTTTTTATTTTTTTATTTTTATTTTTTATTTTATTTTATTTTATTTTATTTATTTATTATTATTATACTTTAGGTTTTAGGGTACATGTGTGCAATGTGCAGGTTAGTTACATATGTATACATGTGCCATGCTGGTGCACTGCACCCACTAACTCGTCATCTAGCATTAGGTATATCTCCCAATGCTATCCCTCCCCACTCCCCCCACCCCACAACACTCCCCAGAGTGTGATGATCCCCTTCCTGTGTCCATGTGTTCTCATTGTTCAATTCCCACCTATGAGTGAGAATATGCAGTGTTTGGTTTTTTGTTCTTGCGATAGTTTACTGAGAATGATGATTTCCAATTTCATCCATGTCCCTACAAAGGACATGAACTCATCATTTTTTATGGCTGCATAGTATTCCATGGTGTATATGTGCCACATTTTCTTAATCCAGTCTATTGTTGTTGGACATTTGAGTTGGTTCCAAGTCTTTGCTATTGTGAATAATGCCGCAATAAACATACGTGTCCATGTGTCTTTATAGCAGCATGATTTATAGTCCTTTGGGTATATACCTAGTAATGGGATGGCTGGGTCAAATGGAATTTCTAGTTCTAGATCCCTGAGGAATCGCCACACTGACTTCCACAAGGGTTGAACTAGTTTACAGTCCCACCAACAGTGTAAAAGTGTTCCTATTTCTCCACATCCTCTCCAGCACCTGTTGTTTCCTGACTTTTTAATGATTGCCATTCTAACTGGTGTGAGATGGTATCTCATTGTGGTTTTGATTTGCATTTCTCTGATGGCCAGTGATGATGAGCATTTTTTCATGTGTCTTTAGGCTGCATAAATGTCTTCTTTTGAGAAGTGTCTGTTCATGTCCTTCGCCCACTTTTTGATGGGGTTGTTTGTTTTTTTCTTGTAAATTTGTTTGAGTTCATTGTAGATTCTGGATATTAGCCCTTTGTCAGATGAGTAGGTTGCAAACATTTTCTCCCATTTTGTAGGTTGCCTGTTCACTCTGATGGTAGTTTCTTTTGCTATGCAGAAGCTCTTGAGTTTAATTAGATCCCATTTGTCAATTTTGGCTTTTGTTGCCATTGCTTTTGGTGTTTTAGACATGAAGTCCTTGCCCATGCCTATGTCCTGAATGGTAATGCCCAGGTTTTCTTCTAGAGTTTTTATGGTTTTAGGTCTAACATTTAAGTCTTTAATCCATCTTGAATTGATTTTTGTATAAGGTGTAAGGAGGGGATCCAGTTTCAGCTTTCTACGTATGGCTAGCCAGTTTTCCCAGCACCATTTATTAAATAGGGAATCCTTTCCCCATTGCTTGTTTTTGTCAGGTTTGTCAAAGATCAGATAGTTGTAGATATGCAGCGTTGTTTCTGAGGGCTCTGTTCTGTTCCATTGATCTATATCTCTGTTTTGGTACCAGTACCATGCTCTTTTGGTTACTGTAGACTTGTAGTATAGTTTGAAGTCAGGTAGTGTGATGCCTACAGCTTTGTTCTTTTGGCTTAGGATTGACTTGGCGATGCGGGCTCTTTTTTGGTTCCATATGAACTTTGAAGTAGTTTTTTCCAATTCTATGAAGAAAGTCATTGGTAGCTTGATGGGGATGGCACTGAATCTGTAAATTACCTTGGGCAGTATGGCCATTTTCACGATATTGATTCTTCCTACCCATGAGCATGGAATGTTCTTCCATTTGTTTGTATCCTCTTTTATTTCCTTGAGCAGTGGTTTGTAGTTCTCCTTGAAGAGGTCCTTCACATCCCTTGTAAGTTGGATTCCTAGGTATTTTATTCTCTTTGAAGCCATTGTGAATGGGAGTTCACTCATGATTTGGCTCTCTGTTTGTCTGTTGTTGGTGTATAAGAATGCTTGTGATTTTTGTACATTGATTTTGTATCCTGAGACTTTGCTGAAGTTGCTTATCAGCTTAAGGAGATTTTGGGCTGAGACAATGGGGTTTTCCAGATATACAATCATCTCATCTGCAAACAGGGACAATTTGACTTCCTCTTTTCCTAATTGGATACCCTTTATTTCCTTCTCCTGCGTAATTGCCCTGGCCAGAACTTCCAACACTATGTTGAATAGGACTGGTGAGAGAGGGCATCCCTGTCTTCTGCCAGTTTTCAAAGGGAATGCTTCCAGTTTTTGCCCATTCAGTATGATATTAGCTGTGGGTTTGTCATAGATAGCTCTTATTATTTTGAGATACGTCCCATCAATACCTAATTTATTGAGAGTTTTTAGCATGAAGGATTGTTGAATTTTGTCAAAGGCCTTTTCTGCATCTATTGAGATAATCATGTGGTTTTTGTCTTTGGTTCTGTTTATATGCTGGATTACATTTATTGATTTGTGTATATTGAACCAGCCTTGCATCCCAGGGATGAAGCCCACTTGATCATGGTGGATAAGCTTTTTGATGTGCTGCTGGATTCGGTTTGCCAGTATTTTATTGAGGATTTTCGCATCAATGTTCATCAAGGATATTGGTCTTAAATTCTCTTTTTTGGTTGTGTCTCTGCCCGGCTTTGGTATCAGGATGATGCTGGCGTCATAAAATGAGTTAGGGAGGATTCCATCTTTTTCTATTGATTGGAATAGTTTCAGAAGGAATGGTACCAGTTCCTCCTTGTACCTCTGGTAGAATTCGGCTGTGAATCCATCTGGTCCTGGACTGTTTTTGGTTGGTAAGCTATTGATTATTGCCACAATTTCAGCTCCTGTTATTGGTCTATTCAGAGATTCAACTTTTTCCTGGTTTAGTCTTGGAAGAGTGTATGTGTCGAGGAATTTATCCATTTCTTCTAGATTTTCTAGTTTATTTGCTTAGACGTGTTTATAGTATTCTCTGATGGTAGTTTGTATTTCTGTGGGATCGGTGGTGATATCCCCTTTATCATTTTTTATTGCATCTATTTGATTCTTCTCTCTTTTTTTCTTTATTAATCTTGCTAGCGGTCTATCAATTTTGTTGATCCTTTCAAAAAACCAGCTCCTGGATTCATTAATTTTTTGAAGGGTTTTTTGTGTCTCTATTTCCTTCAGTTCTGCTCTGATCTTAGTTATTTCTTGTCTTCTGCTAGCTTTTGAATGTGTTTGCTCTTGCTTTTCTAGTTCTTTTAATTGTGATGTTAGGGTGTCAATTTTGGATCTTTCCTGCTTTCTCTTGTGGGCATTTAGTGCTATAAATTTCCCTCTACACACTGCTTTGAATGCATCCCAGAGATTCTGGTATGTTGTGTCTTGGTTCTCGTTGGTTTCAAAGAACATCTTTATTTCTGCCTTCATTTCATTATGTACCCAGTAGTCATTCAGGAGCAGGTTGTTCAGTTTCCATGTGGTTGAGCAGTTTTGAGTGAGATTCTTAATCCTGAGTTCTAGCTTGATTGCACTGTGATCTGAGAGACAGTTTGTTATAATTTCTGTTCTTTTTCATTTACTGAGGAGAGCTTTACTTCCAACTATGCAGTCAATTTTGGAATAGGTGTGGTGTGGTGCTGAAAAAAATGTATATTCTGTTGATTTGGGGTGGAGAGTTCTGTAGATGTCTATTAGGTCCGCTTGGTGCAGAGCTGAGTTCAATTCCTGGGTATCCTTGTTGACTTTCTGTCTCATTGATCTGTCTAATGTTGACAGTGGGGTGTTAAAGTCTCCTATTATTAATGTGTGGGAGTCTAAGTCTCTTTGTAGGTCACTCAGGACTTGCTTTATGAATCTGGGTGCTCCTGTGTTGGGTGCATATATATTTAGGATAGTTATGTCTCAATATCTGATTGGGAAAATTCCCTTTCTTTCCTTTTCAAAGTTGACTTAGCTATTCATAAGCTTTAGAGTACATGTACTGAATTCTTAAGAAAACTCAACTGGGGCTGGATGTGGTGGTTCACACCTGTAATCCCAGCACTTTGAAAAGGCCAAGGCGAGAGGATCTCTTGAGCTCAGGAGTTCGAGACCAGGCTGGGCAATATAGTGAGACCTCATCTCTACTAAACATACAAAAAAAAATTAGCCAGGTGTGGTGTGTGCCTGTAGTCCTAGCTCCTCTGGAGGCTGAGGCAGGAGAATCACTTGAGCCTGGGAGATTGAAGCGGCAATGAGCCATGATTGTGCTGCTGCACTCCAGCTTAGGTGACAGAGTGAGACCCTGTAGGAAAGAAAGAAAGAAAGAAAGAAAGAAAGAGAGAAAGAGAGAAAGAGAGAAAGAAAGAAGGAAGGAAGGAAGGAAGGAGAAAGAAAGAAAGAAAGAAAGGAAGGAAAGAAAGGAAAGAAAGGAAAGAAAGAAAGAAAGAAAGAAGGAAAGAAAGAAAGAGAGGCTCAACTGGAATTTGAAGTTATAGATTAGTTTGGGAAGAAATTACATCTTCCTAAGAATTTTATTTAGATTTACAAATTTCCCTCTAGGTATAACTTTAGGTGTATCTTAAAATGTTTGATATGCAATGCTTTTATTGTTGGTCAATTCTAATTTCTAAAAATTGCTGCAATTTTTAATTTCTTGGAAATTACATTTAGCTTTTAGATTACTCACTTCTGTTGAGATGTCATTTCTAGAATTAGAAACCTCAGGAGGTTTTGTGGCATGTGGGAGGGAAGAACGCTTTTCAGATTCATTTTCATTCCTTTGTTCCAGTCCTGAGTTCAGGGGTGATTTTCTTTTTCCCTGATATTAAGGCCATTGCCATAGCCCATTCTCTTATTCTACACATTTGCCTGTGAACAGATGCTGAATTCTCCAGGATGCGAAATGGGACATTTGGCCCCATCATTTAGCTTCTTTTTTCTTATGTTCTCAAAATATTTTTCAGGAGGTTAGCAGGGTGTAGATGGATTAAGGGAACAGACAGAATAAATCTCAGCAGTTCTCTATTTTTGAAACATTGATTCTCTGTAGCAGGAAGGTTTGCTTTGTTTATTTTTAAAGACATTAGCCAACTTGCCTGTGACTGCACTTGCATATTAGAGACTTGCCTGTGACTGCACTCTCCCTCACCTCCGTCCACCCTTCATAAGGAGGCCTTTCTCTGCTCTGTTCAAAGCCAGTCTCTCAATTGTACTTTTGAATATGCATCCCTCTTTTCTCTGAGATATTCTTTCAGCCATCATTCAAACTTTTCTTTTTAAAAAATTCTTTCCAGGTTCTATAATTGCCTTGATTTTTTACAATATAAGAAAGACAAAACAACTTTTTCCCCTTTCAATTATTTGTTTCCCTGTTGCCTTCCGTTCTCAGCCTGGGTCTTTTAAAGGAACAGTTTATAATCATGGCCTTAACTTTCATTTGGTCTAATGACTCCACTGAAATGTGTGGCAAAGGACACCCACAGCCTGGTTCCTAAGCGTAGTGAAACTTTTCAGATATTATTTGTCGTCTCTGCACCTGTCATGACTTTCTTTTGGAAACCTATTTCCTCCCTTGGCTTCTCAGTCACCATGCTCTTTTTTCTCTCCCTTATCTTTGGATCATTTCTTCTTGGTCACCTGTACTAGTTTTTTTTTCGTCTTCTTTTCTTAAATGCTGATGCTACCCAGGTCCTTGCCTACTTCTGTCTTATCCTGCATACTTTTCCTGAATCACTCAACTAATTTTTAGTTTCAACAATTGCTTGTATGTGATGACCCCATACCTCTCCCCCGAGCTCCAGAACCATAAGTTACATTGCTCCCTGGATTATGCATGTTCCAAACTGAGCTCATGGCACTCCCCCACACCTATTCTCTTTCTTGTACTCTGTGAGCGACATCACTTGTCCCCCAAGACAGACCCCTGGAAGCTATGTGAGATGGTTTTTTCTTCACTGCTCTCAAATCTCTCACAACCTCCACGGTTCTAATTCAACCCCTAATCATCTTGATTCATGCTCCTTGCCATGGTCTTCCAATGCGGTTTCCAACTCTCCTCTTCACCCTCCAAACTGAGGCCAAAATGATCTTTCTTAGACACAAATATAGCCATGTTTCTACTGTGTTTAGAACTGCAGGGGTTCAAACTCATTGCCTTTCCTAGGATGAAAATCTAGACAACAGAGTCAGGCCATAGGTTTCTATAATCTGGACTTCCCATTTTTCCAGCCAAATGAAACTACTGTTTTCCTGGGCAGCCGAGTCTCCTCCCAGGTTCTGAGCCTTGGCTTACTTCGCTGCCTCAGCCTGGAGTACATTCCCCTCAGCCTGATGTGGTCCTACTGCTTCCTAAGACAATGCTCAATGGTCGCTCCTCTATGAATGCTTTCATGACTTTTCCACCTCTTACCCCCACCCTCACATTTTTTTTTTTTTTAGTTTTCATTGTGCCTATACAGATTGATCTGAGTGATATTTTAAATATTTCCAATATTGTCTATTTCTTTTCCTGTATTAGACTACTAAACTACTTAAAGTGAAAACTAAGTTGATTTGGTTTTTGTGTTTCTAACCCCAGCACAAGACCTGACACAGACCTTAGCAGGTGTTTTAGGGGATAAATGAATAAGTGAATGAGATCCTGAAAGACTGTGTGAAGTTCAGCAATTTTAACGTAATTTTAGTAGCATGACCTTGCTTAGTAGAATCTTGACTTTCTGAATTCTCTCTCTAAGTAGGGTAGAATAAAGGATAAAATATGTGGTACATACTTATGCTAAAAAACTTTATTATTTATCTGAAATTCAAATTTTATGGAGTGTCTGATATTTTTATTTGATAAACCTGGCAACCGCACGTCTAAGGCCATTTTAACTTTAAACCTCATATTAAGTTGGTTACACTGGTGGGTGTGCCTGAGAGTTTTCGCTATGCTTAGTTCAATGAGTAATTCTTCAATTCTCTTTCAGCTGTGAAAACAAAAAGCACAGAGTCCGATGAAATGTTGGAATCAAGGAAACAGAATTTTGCTGAGCAGCCAGAAAATGAGATTATGATATTGATACCCATTGTGGATATTGTAAAGAATAGACTTCACTGCTTCTTTTGCTCACTGTTGCCTTTCTCTGATGGGTTTTTTGCCTGCCCTTAGCTTGTGACCAATCCTGTGACAGTTGTGGCCCCAGTAGCCCCAGGTGTCTTACCTGTCCTGAGAAGACAGTGCTGCATGATGGGAAATGCATGTCTGAATGCCCTGACGGGTACTATGCTGATGCCACTGGCAGGTGCAAAGGTAAGAGATGGGTCACCATCATCATCATCAAAAAGTATTGAGTACATGTTTGATTATACTTGGTGTTAGATGTCGCTAATTTGGGAACTCGAGTGTATGATGGGAAAGCATTACTTTAAAAGATAGCTTTTTTCATTACGAAGCCAATGTGTATTTGATATGGGAGTGGGAGATATGGGTGGATGCTGGGGGACTAGAGTGCTTTCATGAAGGGCTTATGCATATTAATCATCATTAGAGTTCATTTGGTCCTTTTGAAATGCCCAAGACATCTTTAACATACAGTCCTTGTTTACTTGTAAACCATCACTCACTTAGGTTGCAGATGTAACAGAATAATTTCTTATATGACATAGGTCATATATTGGCAACTACAACACACCACAAAAATAAAATTAAAAAGTTAAACCAAGTTTGATAGCTAGTAAAGCTAAAGTCTGTATCCACTGGAGACTTGTTTTTGTGTGCTACTTATATATTGTTTCTTTCAGACCTATACAGCCTAAACTATGAGACATATCCATTTGAGACTTTATAAATTTCTACCTTATGTATGCCTGACTTGTGTCTTTCCTCACAGGTAACTCTGAGAACTTCTTGTTGCCTAGGACATCTTGATCTCCCCTCCTCTCTGAAACATATGCCCACATCCTCACGTCTACCTACTGTCTGTTAGTGCAGGGTGTTTAGACCCATCCCAACATCTCTCCTTAGCAGCTTCCCCTTTGCCTGCCAACCCCTTTACTCGCCCAGTGTTCACCACCTTTCCTCTGTGTCCTGCCCCCACATTCTCATCCTATCTCTACCCACCACCCCCAACTCCTGACCATGGTCCTGCAGAACCTTCTTCCCATATCTCACTCCTGACCCCAGCCCTGCTAGAGGCTCAGCCAGGCCATGCCACCAGTACCTGTCCCTTAGAGTCAGAGATGTCCCCAGGGTCAAAGCAGGGGACATGTGTTCCTGACATTGTCATATGTTGTGGTCAGAGTCATTACTGTAATTGCTACTTAAAATCCTAGAATGTCAAAGCTGGAAATATCTTAAATGATCATTTAGTCCAACCTTTCACTGTGCTCATGCCAAGAAAACTAGGCCAGGAGAGACCCAGGCTTGACTGAGGGCATTGAAGAATTGGTGGAGAAACTGCTCAAAATGCCAGTGCTTCCAACGCTCTGACCCATGGCCTTTCCACTCTAATCCATTTAGGCAGTGTGAGGTTTAGGTCCAGACAGACCTAGGGCTAAATCCCAGCCCTGCTATGAATAAAGCATGTCATCGTGGGTAACTTTTTGAAATTCCAAGACCTCAGTCTCCTCATCTATCAAATGTAGTTAATAATGCCTACCTCATAATGTTGTTAGGAAAATTAAAAGTGACAATGTGTAGAAAGTGCTTAGTACAAACACTAAATAAAGGGTAGCTAATAAGCAATATGTAGAGCATGGCTAAATGGTGGGTAAACGGCCATGTGGGCAGTTCTGGCAGTGTAACCAGCTCCTAACACATTTTCCCCTTGGTTTGGTGTGACATCCACAGGGGACTAAGAGTCCTAGGCTTGCGAAGCCCAGCCAGGAAGTGGGCGCTTTATTCACCCATGTCCCATGGTGTTCTCCCTCTCACTCTCTTCCTCAGTTTGTCATAACTCATGTGCCAGCTGCTCTGGGCCCACAGCCTCTCACTGTACAGCCTGCAGCCCCCCCAAGGCTCTGCGTCAAGGCCACTGTCTGCCCCGCTGTGGAGAGGGCTTCTACTCTGACCACAGAGTCTGCAAAGGTATCGTTGGTGTCACCATCATTCTTGAGAGGCTATCCCACAAGAACATAGATTTACTTTTTTTCAATAATATAACTTTCCAGTGTAACTTTTCTTCTAGTGTTTCTTTTATGGCTATCCATACATTATATGCATTTTTCAGTACAATAGTTTTGCAAAGGGTTAATCTGAAAAAATTTTATTTGAAAATTTGTGAAGACAAAGCGTTATGTTTTTTTTTCTGGCTGTTTTTAGAGGGAATATTAAATTAAACAAACTAGAACTCTTATTTCCTCCTTTCTCTGCTCTCTTACCTTTGCTAATGTTTTTCTTAGACTTCATTTTGTTTTTCCCTAAAGAATTTCTTTTTGGTAATGATACTGCTGAGCAAACTGAGAGTCACTAGCGATGCCTCTGGGCTCAGTGAAATGGAAAAATCTTAAATAGCTGTTTACCATAAAGGCTTTGGGCTGCTTGGGAGGGCAATATCATTTAAGCATTTTGAAACTAGAATATTGGGAACAAACACTTTATTTAAGTGAAATAAATGTATATTTATACATCAGAATTAAGTGAAATCAATGTATATTTATTTGTACATCAGGCACCTTAGAACACAGTTTGAGAATAGTTACAAGAACAACGTGTTTGAAACAGGAAAGCTGCAACAACTGTTTCGGAAGAGAAAATTTAGAGAATCTTAAACAACAGGAGAGTTAATTGTATTCAAATGTGGGCACCAGATAGTTTGACTACCTTATTTGGCTTTGCTTTTCACCAGTAGCCAGGGTAAGCAAAATACTGTCTAGAAAAGCAGGCTTTACCCAGAAAAATTCTAAGAGGAATTTGTTGCCTGGACCCCTATGTAGTTAGTGGGTGTAGGATGACTCATGGGTAATAACACAACCACCATTTTTGCAAAAGATACAGTAATGGCCTCCCTATGAATGGTTCTAAAAATCTACAATAAAAACCAAGGGCATAATGTTAAATCATCATTTAGCGAGGGTGTTTCTCTGGAGAACCAAGCCAATATTGTCCAGTTTGCTGTTTTTGCTCGTTTGTTTTTTTTGTTGTTGTCTAGCCCGACAGCCCTATGGGACCTGGGAGATGTGACTGGTTAACACCACCTCTCACTGTTCCTTTCACAAACATTATTGTCACTCTGTGCTTTGTATAGAACATTAGAAAAATAATATGCTGAAAGGCTGCATTTGGTGAACTTTTCTAAGTGGGTTTGATTTAATGAAAGATTTGCAACATATATTTGATCCTTAGATTATTTTCTGCATTTTATTTCCATTTGCAGCCTGTCACTCCTCTTGCCTGACTTGTATGGGTCCTGCGCCCTCTCACTGTACTGCATGTAAGAAGCCAGAGGAAGGACTGCAAGTGGGGCAGCTGTCTGGGGCGGGCATCCCCTCTGGCAAGTGTCTAGCCCAGTGTAGAGCCCATTTTTACTTGGAGAGCACTGGCATATGTGAAGGTAAGCATGGTTTGAGAAAGTGTTAGGTAGCCTCTGGGCTTACCTCTCGAGAGAGCCTGTGAAGTGGGACCAAAGCCAGGAAGACCTATGTTTCATTTTAGAATGGTTCCTAGATGCTTGTGAATAAAGCAGGAGACCAACGTGCAAAAGAGTAGCCCCCACCAATAGCCTCCCTCCCTTTGTGAACCATAGATGATCTTAAAGAGCTAATCCCTTCCACTCCACCTTTCCCAAGGTTCCATTCACAGAAGTCCCAGACAGAAATTCTTTCAGGGACCACTATGTATAGTTACAAAAGACTCAGAGCTCATTGTAGAATTTCATTTGTTATTTCTTCTAATTTGCTACTCTGAATATGAATTGGTCCCTTCAGGGCAAAATCTGGACTTCTGTCAAAATTTAGAAGTGATTTCTGCTGTTTGTCTTGGCATATCATCTACAGAGAATTGATGACATCCTGAATAAATAATTTGACTCAATAGCCAGGCCATCTATGAGTGGTTGAGGAGATGAAAGGGAAGGGTATAGTTTCCTTTCTGTTCCCACAAGTAGCTGCCTTGCTGTTGGGTGAATAGTTTGACTCTAAAGCTACCCAAAAAAAAAATCATTAATTTATATTTTTCATTGTAAACGTATGTTCATTAAAAAAATTTTATAATACACCCACTATCTAAACCCAATTGCGTGTTCCATTTTGTTATGATATCTGAGTCTTTTTTCATATTAATAGCTTTGTGTGTTTATATTTGTAACGTAACAGTAAGCATGCTGCAAATTCAGTTTTGTATCCTTCAAGTCTGCTCACTGAAGTGGCTTCCAATTCAATATACCCTCACAGTGAAACGTGGGTTTCAAGACTAGGTTAAAAGATTTCAGGCACAAGGTGTCATATGGCACAGCAGGAAGGATGCAGAATTGAAATGCAGAGACCCAGGGCCAGACACTTAACCTCTCTAAGTGTTTGCATTCACAGTGTTAGAATAGGCTGACACGTAGCCTTTTTGCCGGGCTCAAGGATGGTTAGGAGTGTCAAAGTGGCCGGTAAATTATAAAGCCCTCCTGCTCCGTGGGTGCAAACCTCCATCCATGTACTCAGGTGTCCTGGAACATGATGGGGAAGCCCCTGCTCCCTGGGTGGTTCCAGACTCCAGGGGATTTTCATGGTGCCCAGAAATTGAAGGGAAGGTCACCACTTTCCAGACATCCTGGTTTCTACCCATATATGCATTGCCCAACCTCTCTGTGGCCATTTAGACTCCTGCGGCTCTGTTTTTATAACCGCTTGTGGAATATGGGCATCATTGTTGCTGCCTAGTCCCAGTGCCGTCCCAAGGCACACGCCACATAGCCTTCCCCTGTGGTCTGGTTACTTCCAGGTGCCGAAGTGGAGGGTGATGTGGCTTTTTCCTTAGGGACCCCACAGACTCCGGTGGGAGGAGAGGTGCTGGGGAGCAAGGGGCGGAAAAAAGCATTTTTCTCCTCTGTTTAATTGCTTCTCCGTTCTCTTCCGTGGGTTTAGGTTTGCCAGACAAGCTTCCTCCACCACTTCCGCTTTCTGGCAAAACCTATATCCCCTAAAGAAAATTATTATAGTGCCTAGCCCTGCTTGATGTGAGGAAAGTACAAGGAGAAAATAGAAAGAGAAAGCATAACTTCTCTCTCCCTCCCTGCTTCTCTCTCTCTCTCTCTCTCTCCCGCATTTTACAGAAGTGTTTTTTGATTTGCTGGAATCTGTGAAACTAGTCTGCGTAGTTTTACACAGCCTTGAACTGTGCATCCTGAGGTTTTTAGTGGAAACCACAGAGGAATTAGACCTCCAGGAACACCAGTCTTTCCAAGAATTCAGAGAGATGCCACGTGAGACCCCTGGCTTTTGTGGCACACAGGTTGAAAGTAGAGAAGCTAGAAAAGCCCACAGGAAATTCCTCACTGTAGCCTGATGATTCTGGTTCTCCCGCTGGTACAGTGCTCACATGAAAAATCAAAGTGACATCTTCCTACACCACTCAGCTCAGTTAGGTGCTTCTGACAATTTTGAGCACCACATTAAACATTCAAAAATGGGGAATTCCGAGTGCGTTCAGAAATAGTTAGAATTGTAAATAAATAAAAATTAGAGTGACCAGGGTTTTTTAGCCCAGAAAATAATATCACCATTTATTTGATACCCACCATGAGCCAGGCACTGTGAGAAGTGCCTTACTGGTTTTGCTCACTTAGTCTCAATGCCAACCTTATGGGGTCAGTAGGACAACTGTTGTCCAGGAGCAGAAACTGAGGCTTGAGGAAGTTGAGGTTGTGATGTGCTCAAAGTCATGTAGCCAGCACAGAGTAGAATCCAGTGGGAATCTAAGTCCAGTATCCAGTATCCGTGCTACAAACCATCACACTACTGTATTCCAGTGGCTGAAGAGTTCAAGGTGGTACAGCTCCTAGTCTCCATTCCATACAGGAGAGAAGCACAGCATACTAATGCTTCAGGATTAGAGCATCTTACATTTAAGAAAACATCCTTGACAAAGGGAAGGTTTCTGGGAAACCCTTTATACAGGCACCTTTAAAAAGATTAGAATCTGACTTGGTGCGGTGGCTCACACCTGTAATCCCAGCACTTTGGGAGGCCAAGGCAGGTGGATCACCTGAGATCTGGAGTTTGAGACCAGCTTGGCCAACATGGTGAAACCCCATCTCTACTAAAAATACAAAAAATTAGCTGGGCGTGGTGGCGCATGCCTGTAGTCCCAGCTACTTGGGAGGCTGAGGCAGGAGAATTGCTTGAACTCAGGGGACGGGGATTGCAGTGAGCTGAGATCACACCATTGCTCTCCAGCCTGGAGTTAACAAAACTTCGTCAAAAAAAAAAAAAAGAAAGAAAACGTTAGAATCTAATTCTGCCAGAATGGTTTAATTGTGGTCCCATGTGAAAGGACTGAATTGACCTCTTGAGTCCCTTGTAGCCCTGTGACTTTATGCTCGTTAACATAATATTATTAGGTATCATACATATAGCTCTCTACTCACGTTTATTAGCAAATCCCTGTGCAGTCTCACTAGGTAGGTTGTTGTACTCAATTTACAAGTGATGAGAATGTGGCAGAAAGAGGTTAATTGAGTTGCCTAAGATTCCATTGGGAAACTGAGCACAACTACCAATTGTTTCCAACCTTACCTGAGTGTTATGTGTGCTGATTGATGTATTTCCTGTCAGTCATCCCATATCTCTGGAAACCTTTCTGCTTTCCCATAATCTGTTCTGTTTTCAATTCTGCTGAAGTGCTGTCTATGAATCAGGCCTGGGAGTCCTATGAGATTGCACTGGGCTCTTCTTCCCACATCTTCCCAGAAATATCCTTGCCTCTCTGCAGAATATTAAAAAGGTTAGATGGGCGTTGTGTGTACGTGTGTGCGTGTGAGTGTGTGCGCACATATGCACTATTGAGGGTTTCTTTTATAGCACCTTTAGTTTCAAATGCTTTCTGTAAGGAAGAGAGAAACAACTGTTTTCTAGAACTCTCCTTCTTCCTTTCTTTGAGACTACAGGACAGAGTGATTAGACTATTACTGCAGCTAATAAAAGCGAGAGACAGATTCGTTATAGGAAGAAGCAATTTACTTAGACACTGAAGTGGTGTCAGAAGTTATCATAAAAGTTTTTACTTTGAGCCACACAACAAACCCTAGTGCAGGATGAAAAAACAATACTATAGATATTTGACTAAAATCTGAGTCTGTGATGAGAGGACAAAAAAATTTAAAATTAACAGTGATCAAAAGTAACACTACTTATTGGAAGCTGGAGGACAGTCTGTCTTTATTCATTCCTCCGGCAAATGATTGTTGAGTGTCTCCCAGGTGCCAGGCATTTCTAGGCACTGCGAATATACTAGCAAATGGGTCAAATGAAAAGTCCTTTTCTCATGGAACTTATATTTTAGTGAGAGAAACAGATAATAAATAAGAATGAATGAATGAATAACAGTAGCAGCAACAAAACCCATGGATGCTGGTCTGTGCTCGGAAGCCCCCAGCAAGATAATGGAGGAGAGAGGAATGGGCCAATGTGGCTAGAAAGCAGAAGAGCTCTGGTAATATGGGGATGGCCACTTGTATGCATTTGTCCTGTGCTTTGGCTCATCAAAAAAAAAATGAACTGGGTGCTTCAGAAAGCAGAACTTTGACTTCATGTTTCTTTTTCCGCTAGGCCTCTATGTTTCCAAAGTGTGGCTAGAATTGCTGGCACAAAAGAGGGTTTGTTGCTAATTGTAAAAGATTGGAGACATTTTCAATAATCAATCCTAATTGTGCACATTTATTAAATATTACTACTGAGTATTAGCAAAAAGAATTGTAGTAATTTCATCAAGTTGATCTCACCAGTTTAGCTGAGTGTTTGCTAGCACTGATAGATTCAAGTAACTTCATAAAAAAGCAAGCCCAAACCCAAGAAATACACATCAGCCCCCTGCACAAAAAAACTAAACAAATTACAACAAATTAATAAAAACCTGCGTCCTCCAAAACAACATCAGAAAAACATTTTTTACTTTTTTATCAGTCTTCCTTCACTGATTCCCATGCCTCTGTGGGTGTGAATCTAGATGACTTCTGCAGGGGGAACCAAGTAAAGAATGATTTAGCAATGAGGGATCCTGGGTTCTAATATAGGACATAGTTGCCCAGAACTTATTTACTTACTTTCTTTTCATTTAAGCTCAGATTCCTTTTTTTTTTTTTTTTTTGCATGTCACACTAGAGCTTTACAATTTAATTTCAGGCCAGGCCATCCAATTAATAATGCAGCTCAGTCGCCATTAAACAATTTGGCAGTGGTGACTGAGACTGGATATGAACATGGTCAGGATGATTAGATTAGCCATGTAATTGCCCCAATTCTGTGGTAAATTAATAATGGAGTCTTTCAATTTCCATGCAGTTCAGCATGAGGATTAAATATAATTTTGAAGACATTACAAGTTTTTATTTAAAAAATGAACTCTGTACAACAATAATGAGTTTTACTTACACATTGTCTAATTTATTATCTCAGAAGAAACACAGTGTTTTAAGAAAGAATGCAGAGATAATAAACATCACAGCAGTCCCATCCCTGCCTTTTCATTGTACTTAGATTGGTGATGGAGCTTTGGTCAGGGATTTATCAGGGGAATTTCAGCAACTAAATGTTTCCAGCCTCCTAGGGCTGGGTCTTACCGCACAGAGCAAAATTGCACAAAATTGCTACAGGTTTAGTATCAGTTTTTAAAAAAATGATTCACCAGTTATTTTGGTCAATTAATTAACTTGGTTTAGGTGAATGGGAAGAAATAAAGCATGCTCTGTGTATTTTGATCATTTAGTTGTTGCTAAGACTCACCAAAGGCCTCAAGGCAAAGAGTTTTAATTAAAGAAATATGTGGGCAGGAATCTGCCTGCACAGCTTAAGAGTACATTACCGTTTATGAAGTTGGAATTCTCTTACATTAATTGGATTAAGCATATGGAATCTATATTAAGCAATGCCTTTTAATGTAGTCCTTAGAGTGCTGACATGCGCTATACAAATAGGTGCCTTCTGGTAATGTTCAGTCTTCTTCACTTTCCCCTTCTTGCTTTTATAGCATGGGTGTGCCAGGCTTTGGGGATAGAAAGATGAAAAAACTACAAGCCATGCCTGAAGGAAAGCATGATCAACTAGGAGAGACTGATGTCTAAGCAAATAATTAAAAGAGCGTGACACATGCCGTAATAGCAGTAGTCACAAGGGACCAAAATAGCACAAAGTAGACTGGCTCTGTCTAGGAGAGAAGGTAGTGAGGAAAGATTTGTAGAGGGAAAACTTTCCATGATTAAGCCTTTGAAGGATTAATGGGAGTTCACCAGGTGAAGAAGGCGAGAAAGGGCATTCTAGGCCAAGAAAACAGTAAGTGCAAAGGCGTATTTGGAGAAGTACAACGTGTTTGGTATTCTTACAGTATAAAGTCCAAAAGAAGAATTGTGTAGAATGACACGAGATGCAGGGTGTGTGTAGGACATTACATGAAGTACTTTATGTGCCGTGCTAAGGAGTTTAGAGTTCACACTGTTGTTACTGGTAAACTATTAAAAGATTTTAAGTACGGAAAAAATTTGGTCAATTCAGATTTTATAAAGATCTGTCTGGTGGATGTGTGGCAGATAAGTAGGCAGAAACAGGGTAGGGCTGGTTAGGAAGCTGCTGCACTAACCCAAGTCATGAATGATGTTGAAGATCCTTATTAAGGGGCTGTGGGAAGGTGGGATAGATTTGACAGAAATTTAGGAAGTAAAATCAACAGAGCTTAAATGGGTTGTGGTGACAGAAAAGTAAAAGTGTAGGGTAACTCCAAGGTTTCAGCATGAGTAACTTGGTGAAAGGTGGAGCTACCAAGTGAGATAGGGAATACAAAAGAAATAGCAGGTAGGGGAGTAGAACGTGGGGTTGGGGATAGATAGTGAGTAAAGTTTCGGACTGATGTCCACAATTTACATTAAGTGCATATGGGATGAACTTAGAAGTAGATGCAGAGTAGTATTTTGGAAGTGAGAAATATGAGATACTTTTGAAACAACCAAGAAAAGATATCTCCTAGATAGTAGATTTATGTGATCAGAGTTCAGGATAAAGGCCAAAGCTGTACACATAAATTTAGGACTTACCAGCATGGAGGTCATCATTAAATCTATGGAAAAGTTTGCCCAAGAGTAAGAAAAGGAAGGATAAAGGGTGGAACTGGGGAAAGCTTCAATATTTATGAGGTGGTTAGAGAAACAGGCTGAAAGAAATTTTCAAAGGCAGAAGAATTAGATAAGTATGATGCCAATGCTTCCATCCATCTATCCACCCCCCCACACACCTACCTGGCCATCCATTTAGTCAGCAGAAATTCATTTATTGAGAATTTATGACATGACAGGGACAAGGGACTGTGATGGCACTGCAGGGATCATAGAGATGAAAAAGACATGATTTTTACTCTTAAAGAATTTCTAATCTAGTCAGAATGAGAGACTGGGGATGTTAAATCATGTTCATTTAAAAAAAGAAAACACAAAAAGACTGAGCACAGTGGCTGACACCTACAATCCCAGTGGTTTGGGAGGCTGAGATAGAAGGATTGCTGGAGGCCTGAAGTTTGAGGCTTCAGAAGTCTATGATCATGCTGCTGAACTCCAGCCTGGGTGACAGAGCAAGACCCTTTCACCAAGAAAAAACAAAAAACACAAAGTAACAAGAAGAAGGAAAAGGAGGGTGAGGGTAAGGGGGAGATCAATTTTGATTAACTTTACTCATTTCAATTTTTAGCCCTTATCACAGTACTCCCATTGTGAGTCTAGAGGATTTTGATATCTACATCATATTTTGAAAGACGCACCCCCCCCTAAAAATTTGTTTTTGACACGAAAAGTCAGGAAATTTTGTATGATATGAAAGTAGGGACACTTTATCACTTTTCTTGTATCATTAAAAAGAAAAACAATAGTAGTATCGGTTGTTTGAAATATACATGGCAAATAGAATGAATAAAAATTGATATGTTTAATTATTTTAGGTACAGTTTTTGCTGAAGTCAGGTTGACTGGACTTTATAGTCATCTAAAGACAATTTTTAGTGCTTAAGCAGCTCACTTACGCTTTTTCAGAACTATACATACTTAGCCATCAACTGGAAAGCCAGTCTCTAAAAATGAAGTATTGCATGGAGGAATTATTCATAGAACTTCTTTCAGATATCTCCCATATACGCTCTGTAATGGGTTCAGTCTTCCTTGAAGGATTTTAGACTTCAGACAGAACTCCTGCTATGAAATCAGCTTCCATAGAATGATTAAGCCTCATATAAGTCACTGAAATAGTGTCGATATTTCCAAAACCAGCACGGAATTGAAATTTCATGACTTTTTTTAAAGGATGCAGATGTTAATGCCTGTACTTGCAGAAACAGAGCATTACAGAGAAAAAAGATACTTTAAGAGGATCGTCATCCAGCGTATTCTTTTCCCTCTGTACCCACAGCAACTAACCAGTTCATTATCTAGTTAGTTCTTAAACATTTCCAATGAAGTCTTCTGAAGACTGTCATGGCAATGTTCGTTGGAGCTTATTTCTAAAATCTAGTGGATGCAAAGGGACTTTCTTCTGGACTTCTTGGCCCACAAGCCTTTCAACTTGTTTGTCTTCTTTACTTTCCTGTTGTACATAATTGAAAAATAACCTCTGTGCACATTGAGTAAGGCTATTAAATTCATTTTGTGACCAAATGAAATGAAATGTTTGTACTCATAATGCATTAATTAATCTTTCTCCAGTTTTCAATTCCACAGTGATACACTTTGATTTCCTATTTATTAAGGAGGTATAACAGGAAGAGCTAGGGATTTTAGCAATCTTGTAAAGTCTGATATAAACCTAATGGTATCATCAGACATATATTTAGGTGTGCAAAAATGTGTTGCTTCAAGATGCTTCCCCCATATTATCCTGCAAAGCTTTGTGTTAACAATATTATTTAGCTGTGTTTTAAAGTATTGCCACCTCACTTTCCTTTACATACTATTTCATTTTGTGTTAAACATGTCTTAAATAAGGTGCTAAAGTATATCCTTCTTTTATAATAATATTTTCTTAAACATCAGTTTATTCATTTTTTAAGAGGAGTCTGAAAATACTTGGGAAAAAATTCCTAACTGTGAAACCATGCCCAAGAATTTTGAGGGCCCATCTAAAACTTTAATTTGGGAAGATTGTGTTAACTCACATGCAGTAATATTAAAAAATGACTCGTATGGTTTAATTATAGACTGGGCACCAAAGGGCTATTTAAAAAACAATTGCTCCTCTGGCAGAAGGGAATGCCTGGAGGCTACTTATTTTATTTATCAGGAGAACGAGAATCATCATCCTACTTTGCATAGGAGGATCAGCTCATTCTTTCCCTTAAAATGGGAAGATAAAGGCATTACCCCCCTCAGGCCTCGTATGATACTCCCCATTCTGAGCCCAGAACACCCAGAACTTTGGAAATTGGCTATTGCCATATCTGGACTGCGAGTATGGGAAGGAAAAACTATTCTGACTGTTGTTCCCACTACCATCCCACTCTCTCAGTATCAATGTAGACCCAGACATTCTGCTTTACTTACCTCCAACCTGACTGTTCCCATACAGAGTTGTGTTAAGCCTCCTTACATGCTGTTAGTAGGAAATATCAAAATTTGGATGAATAATCAAACTGTCCAATGCATTAAGTGTCATCTATACACTTGTATTAACTCCCATTTTGACTCCAGGAAAAGTGTAATGTTGGTTCGAGCTTGAGAAGGAATCTGGATTCCGGTAACTTTACCTAGACCTTGGGAATCCTCCCCCTCAATACATTTAATTAATGAAGTGCTACAGCGAATTCTAAAAAGATCTAAGAGATTTGTTTTCACTTTAATCGCTGTTATCATGGGCCTAATTACAGTCACTGCAATGGCCACCACTGCTGGAATGGCGTTACACCAATCCATTCAAACGGCTCATTTTGTTAATGATTGGCAAGCCAGTTCCACCCAAATGTGGAATTCTCAACAAGGCATCTATCAAAAATTGGCAAATCAAATTAATGATTTAAGACAGTCTGTTATTTGGCTTGGAGATTGGGTAGTGAGTCTCGAGCATCACATGCAAATGCAGTGCAATTGGAATACTTCGGATTTCTGTATCACCTCGTATTCCTATAACGAGACTGATCATTCATGGGAAATGGTCAAAGGACACCTTCTAGGTAGGGAAGATAATTTATCATTGGACATAACTAAATTAAAGAAACAAATTTTTGAAGCCTCTCAAGCTCACTTATCCATTGTGCCTGGAGCTAAGGCGTTAGATCAGGTGGCAGAAAATCTTTATGGATTAAACCCCACGACTCGGATTAAGTCTATTGGGGACTCCACTGTAGTAAATTTTGTTATTATATTTCTCTGTTTAATCAGCTTGTTTTTAGTGTGCCAGAACAGTCAAAGAATCCTGCGTCAAAATCGAGAGAACGAACAAGCCTTCATTGCCATGGCACATTTATATAAAAAGAAAGGGAGAGATGTTGTGGGAAGTCAGGGACCCCAAACAGAGGGACCAGCTGAAGCCATGGCAGAAGAATGTGGATTGTGAAGATTTCATGGACATTTATTAGTTCCCCAAATTAATACTTTTGTAATTTCTTAAGCCTGTCTTTACTGCAATCTCTAAACATAAATTGTGAAGATTTCATGGACACTTATCACTTCCCCAGTCAATACCCTTGTGATTTCCTATGCCTGTCTTTAATCTCTTAATCCTGTCAGCTGAGGAGGATGTATGTCACCTCAGGACCCTGTAATAACTGCGTTAACTGCACAAATTGTACAGCATGTGTGTTTGAGCAATATGAAACCTGGGCACCTTGAAAAAAGAACAGGATAACAGCAATTGTTCAGGGAATAAGAGAGATAACCTTAAACTCTGACCGCCGGTGAGCCAGGTGGAACAGAGCCATATTTCTCTTCTTTCAAAAGCAAATGGGAGAAATATCGCTGAATTCTTTTTCTCAGCAAGGAACATCCCTGGGAAAGAGAATATGCGCCTGGGGGTGGGTCTCTGAACTGGGCATGCGCATCTCTTGTGGTCGAGACTGCAGGGGTGAAATAGACCCCAGTCTCCCATAGCGCTTCCAGGCTTATTAGGAAGAGGAAATTCCCACCTAATAAATTTTGGTCAGACCAGTTGATCTCAAAACGCTGTCTCCTGATAAGATGTTATCAATGACAATGGTGCCCGAAACTTCATTAGCAATTTTAATTTCGCCTCAGTCCTGTGGTCCTGTGGTCCTGTGACCTCGCCCTGCCTCCACTTGCCTTGTGATATTCTATTGCTTTGTGAAGTACTTGAGGTCTGTGACCCACACCCTATTCATATACTCCCTCCCCTTTTGAAACTCCCTAATAAAAACTTGCTGGTTTCACAGTTTGTGGGGCATCATGGAACCTACTGACATGTGATGTCTCCCCTGGACGCCCAGCTTTAAAATTTCTCTCTTTTGTATTCTGTCCCTTTATTTCTCAAGCTGGCCAATGCTTAGGGAAAATAGAAAAGAACCTACGTGAATATCGGGGCAGATTCCCCAATAATAGGGCTGTTTTATAATCTTAAAAAACAAAATTTAATTTAAGAAAAAGAACGTTAATTAAAAATACGGGTCTCTAGGTTCTGTTTATCATATAGTAAAAAATACTCTTGAATAAAGCTCTGTAGTATATCCAGGGATGATGATCAAAATATTTATTGACCAGTAAGGCAGGGGCACTGCCCAGTGAGAATGGCATTGACCTCAGTTCAGGAGCAGAGTCCTGGGAATCTCCTGGTATGGATATTAGCCTGTAGGTGTCAGGCTATGAGTGGGGCAGGGTGCTAGGGGTGGGGTCAAGGCTGCAGCAGAGCACTGGAAGGCTTAGGGTAACAGCCATATACCAACCTGCATGGAAGTAGTTCAATACTTTAACCACCAGTACTGATGAACCAGGACATCCCAGCTGAACATTAGCTCCATATATATATTAAAGATTCTATGTTACATTTTATTAGGGGTTGGTGGCAATGGAGATCTCAGTGGTAAAAAATCACTTCTGGTCCTTCCAAGCCAGCTGAGGCACAGTGAATGTACTCAGAGGGTGTCTCTGCAGTCTGGTGGATCTTGTCCATTGGGCAGAAGATGGCCTGAAATGCATGGGGTTATCTGCATGAAGAACCAGGTCTTTGTCTTACTCATCATTGTATCCCCACTACGTGAAGCTACTTGAGGCTCAATGACAAATGAATGATTGGAGATAAATGGCTGGTTGTTTTAACATGTAGTTTTTATTATTCTGATGTGTTGAGGCCAGAAGATCAGGAGACTGTTGCCATTGAAAAGTTTGTTACTCACAGCTTCGAAGAGGAAGGGGCACCTCATGGCATAAAGGTCCACAAAGGGGAGCACCAGGGTCAGTCAGGAGGGAGAGGTGATGGGGGGAACATGGGCAAGAGACTTTATTCTAATGTCAGTAGAAAGGAATGGGTGAAGTAGGGTAAGCAGGCTTAGGATTGGCTAGTTGGGATAATTACAGTGGTCTGTGAGGTATAGCGACTGTCTCTAGTTGTCTAGTACCTGGCCCCAAGGCAGAAGAATAGTAGCCTGGAGTGTAAGAGTATGATAAGGGAGGTGGTGGGAGTGTGAGTTCTGGATTAGTTAGTTTGCATATGAAAGGCATGCTCCCAAGGAAATCATTTACTATCTCCAGGAATATAGCCCTGGGAGGGCCAGTCTCTCCAAAATCTGCTTGGTTTCAGATGTCAAAGAATCAAAAATATAGAAAATAAAAAGGCATGATTAAGACAATGGCTACCCTTGAGAAGTCATGCAACTATCCCCTTTATCATTAAAGGTCCGATGAAAGCAAGCAGAGATGTTTTCTTTCTCTTTGCCTTTAGTCTCTTTTCACCTGTGGGTTGTTCTAACATAGCACTTAATGTTAAGGCTTATAGCCAAGATTTATTAAGCCCTTACTACGTGTCCAGCACTATCCTAAGAATTCACATGCTTCAGCCCAATTAGTGTCCACAACACCCCATGCAGTATGTTCTGTTTGGATCCTTGCTTTATAGATGAGGAAGCAGGAGCCTTGAGAAATGAGTTAGTCAAAGTCACATAGAGCTATGCTGTGATGCTCTTATTCTCTGTGCTATACTCTGTCTTTCATTCATTCTATTTCAGTAGCTTGCTTGGGTGTCTGTTGTAGCAACTAGTTTGAGCAGCTCAACATGTTGGGCAATTCTCATCTGTGTATGCCCAGTCTCCATCATAGAGTAGGCACTTTATAAACCTATGTGAAATCAATAAGTGAAGCTCTCACCAGCTTTTCTCTTTGATTTGAGCAACCCGATAAGCAGCAGAGTATCTAGTGATAGAGAGCTGTCCCAAGGGAGGGAGAACTGTTTTCTGGCTTCCTGTTTTTTATTTGACATTCTCTGAGAATGGGAACTTGGGAAGAAAGAAATGTATGATTCTGTAAATGTTTATTTCTGTTTTGAGGCACATGTGCTTTACTTAATCTGGGTTCCACAAATGCTTGCTTTGCAGGAGATTGCCTTTAGAGAGAAGTGTGTGAGATGTGCAGCCTGTCCCTGGGAAAACCAAGTGAATGTACAGAACATACTCTGACCCAGGAATGTTAATGGGAAAGATAGAGTTACTGTCTGTGTCACGTGGGGCTTTCCTGATTGTCTCCTTTGCTTTATCTTTCCCACAGCTTGCCACCAGTCCTGTTTCAGATGTGCAGGGAAAAGCCCACATAACTGCACAGACTGTGGGCCTTCCCATGTGCTGTTGGATGGGCAGTGCCTCTCCCAGTGCCCAGATGGCTACTTTCACCAGGAAGGTAGTTGCACAGGTGAGTAAGTAACGTGCTGGGGCATGTTGCCTATGACCATGTTTTGTCTTCAGAGCATAGCCAGACACTGTAATTAGGAACCTTGTCATACCGGGGCCTAAGATTCAGCTGTAAATCCTTGTCTTGAACTTACAGGTTCAAAGTATAGAGGGAGGGGAACAAGTGAAATTTAGTTCTTCCAGTAAGGAAGCATGGAAATGAAACATTAGAATCAGCTTTACCCTAGAAACTATAATATTTGAATAAACTCTGAACTTGGTTTTCTCTTGCCTGGAAGACGATGATCTGAATAAATAACTCCTGTCATGCACTAAATAATGACCTTTATTTCCTAAAAGAACTAGAACTTAGTTCAGCATAAGTCTTTGTTGCTATGGCTTAAAGAGAGAGAGAGAGAGAGACAGAGAGAGAGAGAGAGATAGGGTTCTACTGTTGCCCAAGCTGGAGTGCAGTGGTGTGATCACAGCTCACTGCAACCTCACCTCGGCCTCCTGGGCTCAAGCATTCCTCCCACCTCAGCCTCATGAGTAGCTGAAACCATACATATGTGTCACCATGCTTGGCTAATTTTTTATTGTGGGAAAAAGTGTTGCCCAGGCTAGACATGAACTCCTGGGCTCAAGTGATCCTCCCACCTTGGCCTCCCAAAGTGCTGAGATTACAGATGTGAGTTACTGTACCCAGCCTGTGGCTTTTTTAAAAAGTTTAAAAGTTTATGTTTCTGATTATTAAAAAGATATGTGCTCATTGTAGAAGGATTGAAAGTTCAGAATAGGAAAAATAAATGGGGCTTTGGGGATAAAGATAACTGATTATGCCACATCTTAGAAGCAACAAATATTACCCTGGTGATAGATTCCTTTTTGATCTACTTTTTATGCATGCTGTTACATAATTGAGAATAAATTAGAGCTATACTTTTTTATATTTTTTTCAAAACATAAAGTCATAAGCAATTTTCTTTTTTTTTTTTTTTTTTTGATACGGAGTCTTGCTTCGTCACCAGGCTGGAGTGCAGTGGCGATCTCGGCTCACTGCAACCTCTGCTTCCCAGGTTCAAGCAATTCTCCTGCCTCAGCCTCCTGAGTAGCTGGGATTACAGGTGCGTGCCACCATGCCCAGCTAATTTTTCTATTTTTAGTAGAGACAGGGTTTCACCATATTGGTCAGGCTGGTCTCGATCTCGTGACCTCATGATCCACCCGCCTCAGCCTCCCAAAGTGCTGGGATTACAGGCATGAGCCACCGTGCCCAGCTGTCATAAGCAATTTTCTATGTGATAAAAAGTTATACGTACAGATACGTGTGTGCATATTTATCGTTTTCATGGCTGCATATTATTCTATTTCTTTTTCTTTTTTTTGAGAGATGGATTCTCAGTCTGTCACCCAGGATGGAGTGCAGTGGCATGATCGTAGCTCACTGCAGCCTTGAACTCCTGGGCTCTGGTTATCCTCCTACCTTAGCCTCCCAAGTAGCTGGAACTATAGGCATACACCACCATGCCCAAGTAATTTTTTTTAATTTTTTTATAGCGACAGGGTCTCACTTTGTTCTCAGGCTTGTCCTGAGCTCCTGGCCTCAAGCAATCCTCCCTCTTCAGCATCCCAAAGTCGTGGGATTACAGGTGTGAGTCACTGCATCTGGCTCCATTTCTTTTCACATAAGAAATGAAATTTGGCAACTGGGACACTTGAGGACACTAGGGAGATCTTTTACTTTCTCCCTCTTAATGAGGTACTGCTCTGGTTATCAATTGTTGCCTAATAAACCACCCCAAATTTGTGGCTTAAGACAACAATTGTTATATTTCCCAGTTCTGAGGATTGCTGGGCAGCTCTTTCTTCAGATCCTACAGGTGGGCTCTTCATTGACATGTCTGTCACCTGGGTTGGTCAACAATCTCTTACTCTATGAGGCCTCTTCTCGTGGCTAATTGTACTTCCTCATGGCATGGCAATCTTAGCCAGTCAGTCTTCTAATGTGTCAGCTGTCTTCTCCTGGAATGAGTATTTCAAGAGACCTAAGCAGAAACTGCCAGCTGCCTATCACCTAACCTAAGAAGTCTCACTGTCACTTCTGCTATGTTCTGTTGGTCAAAGCAAGATAACCCATATTTGAGTGGGTGAAGGAACAGAATACACCTCTCAGTGGAGGAATGGCTTATGCACACAGTTAGGGATGGATTTGATTATCTTCATCATGGAGACAAGCTACCTTGGGTGTTAATGCACTTGTATGGAATCAAGCATTTCACACAGGTAACTGTGCACTTCCCAGCCCCACTTTCCCCGGGCTACAGCAGAATAGAGCAAAAGGAGATGGAGGTATTTACTTCCTTCTTTAACATGTCAGTCCAGTATGTTTTTTAAGATCACCTTTATGTTTCAGTGACAGAGATTTTGAAAATCACTAGTTGGGATTAGTACAGAATTTTGTTGGAATTGACACAGTACTAAAATTTAAGGACTTTATTGTAGCACTGTGTGTGGTTTTTGTTTGTTTGTTTGTTTGGGTTTTTTGGTATATACAGGAAAAAAAACATTCTATCACGATTTCTCTTTTATTTCTAAAAAATAGACTGTTGGGGCCAGCTGATAGGAAAAAGCCCACTGATATGAAATTATATTACATGTATTTCTGGAGTCAGTAAATGTAATGAACTTATGACATGTTTTTAAAATAAATTAATATTTGTTACATTCATCTAGCCTTAAACTTCAAAGAAGTGATTTAGAATGAACACAAATTTAGATGATTGAAGATCAATATTATATTTGTCCTGGAATTCTTTGCCTTTTTCTAACTGCCTTTTTAATCTCTGCAGTCCCCTGGTGAGTTGCTTTACTTTAAATACTCTGTCAAGCTCAGTGGGGGAATGTTTCTGGTTTCTTTGTCATTAGGATTGCCCTTGAGAGCTGTTTCTATCCTTAGGTGCTTTCATCCTAGCCCAGCTGGTTTTTGTATGTATAAAGTTGTTTAGGGGAGGAAAGTCTGGGTAGATCTAGCTCTTGTCTGTCCATGCCTCTTTCTGCTGGGAGCCAGCAGATGGATGGTACCATAAGCAGCAGGGCACCCAGGTCACTGGAAATATTCTGATAGGGAGGAAGAACTGGGTGTTGGAAATCATCCAGAGAATGCTATGTCTTTTGGATAGGCGCTTTCAACATTGAAAGCCTCAGGAATGTAGAAGGGGTGAGAGTGCTATCCTTCTAATCAGCAGTTCATTTTCGTGCTTGCTTGCTTGCTTCTTTTTTTCTTAAATAACTCCTTATCTTCTCTTGGCCTCTTGCCAGAATCCAGAGGCTTTACTTGAAATCTGTGCCTTTGCTTCCCACCAGCCACGTGCCAGGAGGGAATTCATCAGTTCCTGCAAGATCTACCCAGCTCCAGCCCTTCACATCCCCACCTCTTGGACTCAGACCTGCTTAGACCTTGTCCTTGGCAGAGAAGTTCTCAAATCTGCTTCCATGTGCTTGCTCCTGCTGCTTCCTTGGCAGCGTCAATGCAGCTGCAGCTGCAGCCGCCTTTGATTCTTTGCCACCCTTATCCTTATTGCTTACACCTTACCGTGACTCACTTGGTTTGTTTCAGTGTTGTACCTCTTGTTAATTTGGTGATTTTTTTGGAGAAGACATAGCTTTGGCATAACTTTGTCTCTAAGGAATTGAACTTCAGAGGCAGCTCACGATAACCTCCAGAAAGAGGACTTTTTCTGTTCTTTGTATTTTAATCAAGTATTGCTGATAAAATAAGCATCCCAGTGGTGGTGGCTTGAAGGGAGTGCCTGGATGGCCCCTGACTCTAGAGAGAAGTTGCAGTATAGTTTGCTGTGTATGGATTCCACCCTCATCTGCTAGAAATTTCTGAGAAGTAAAATGTCCCCTTCTTCTCCCTCTCCCACTCATTCTTTGAGTCATGGTATGTTAGGGTCAGGGAGTCCTACCACTCGTGTTTCTGCTCTGTGACTATGATTTGAACTTCCTTACTTACACAGATGGAGATGATCATGCTGGTCCCTCTGGAATGTGTGGCCGATTTCTCACATATTTATAGTTCTAGATTCCGTATTGTGTTCACAGACAGTAGTCCCCTTGACATCAGAAATGCAGTCTCTAGGTCAGGTCCAAAGGTGTGCCAGGCTTGCTCAGGAATCTTCTAAAGATGGTTAGTGTTGGAGGTCTGCTTTTAATGTAATTTGTGGAATGCATTAAATACTTCACGCATATACATGCTGAGCTGCTAATTCCAATCCTGGTTTTTGTCCCCCTGCCAGAGTGTCACCCAACCTGCAGGCAGTGCCATGGGCCGTTGGAGTCTGACTGCATCTCCTGTTACCCTCACGTCTCTCTTACCAATGGTAACTGCAGGACCAGCTGCAGGGAAGAGCAGTTCCTCAACCTCATGGGATACTGTGCTGGTGAGTGAAACTCCTGTGGACTCCTTGGAAATCACTGGGCAGCTGCCGGGGCTCTTCATACCAGGCTTAAGGGGGCTCTTTGTCCTCAGTTTATGAGCTCTTTTATAGGAGACATTTGTCTCATGTCTGGAAACTCGTGTTACTGCTTCTCCTTGGGTATTTTGTAAATACTTGTGGATTTAAATAGAACTAATAATACTCTTGCAAATCCTGAAAATCTCAGACTCTCATATTAATGAAGAATGAAGTGATGATAATAGCACCTTTATATGCTTTCAAAACTTCTTCTTAAGATAGCAAAAAGTGTTCTGAAAATAAGTCACTCCAAGCCTTCCTTTCTCTTGTCTGCATTTTGTCCTGCTTCTTGCTGTGGAGAATCTTTGCCATTAGCCCCAGACACAAAATTTTAGAGAGATTAACCTAAAAGTAGATCAGTTGCCTTAGGAGATGGGATTTTTTTTCTTCCTTATTTTAGAACTCAGATCTAAAAAAAAGAAAATTAGGAAAGCAGTCTGAAATTTGAATAATGTTGGAACCAGACATCATTTATGTTCATCTATCTATTCAGACAACAAATGTGTATTTTTGAGTGCCTACTAATGGTCAAATGCTCAGAATACAGGAAAACGATGAAGGAGACAATGACTCCACCACCAAAGAGCCTATAGACTGGGGAGGAGAATTTACTGGGTAATGGGTTATTGTATATTTCTTGATCCACTTTTTCAAACTCTGGGACAAACTTGCAGAGTTTTGCCTTTAGTAGCTGTTGCCTCAGCTCAGAAGGGCTGAACTGGGGGGATCCTGGGATGCTACTGGGCGAATGGGAAAGGTGAGAAAGTGTGCTGAGAGGTTGACCAGGCTGTCAGGCTTGTTCTGGAGCAGGGAGGAGGCGTGGCCAGTTGTCTAGATCACAGTATCCAGCAGGCACATTCAGTCTGGGATGGCGCCGACATCTCAGCTGTTCGGTCTGGTGGATTGAGGGTGGGGCGGGGCACAGCAAGTCAGTGGCTGTGCTCCCTGTGGCTGGTGGTACCATGGTCCAGGTGAGCCATTTATTTTTGCATATGACATTAAAGACTAGACATTTTGGTATTAAGGTCTATATCCTAAGAAAACCAAACTGTCAAGCACAGGGTTGCAGCCCAGAATGCTAGATTCAGAGCAGAAGCCCAAGTGTAGAGACTGTGCAAGCATTTTAGGTGCAACAAAAAGTGGAACTTCAGAGTCCAGGATTCAGACTAATCAGAACCCCTATCAGCTGTAGGATGTGAGTCTATTGCTAGTGATGTTAGTCGTAGTCAGGACTGTCTTGGAAAGTGGGAAAAATGGGAGATAGTAGTGCCCATCCCCAAAAGAGAATTTGGGGATGGAAGGGGCTGTTATTACCATTTGCATGTTTGAGTTTAGCTACTTATTATCACTTTAAGACATGGAGGAGCAGCTACTCTGAGAATCAAATGGCTCCCTACGTGGCTAAAGTGTATTGGTGGATATTTACTGAGAACCCACTGAGCACAAGGTGCCAAGTTGATGTTTGAGGGGGATACAGAAGTCTTCCAGGCTACTTAAGGAGGTGAACCAAAGACACAAGTGTAGTTAACAAATGGTACAAAGCAATTTAGGGACAGTAACACCAACCAGTAATAAGGGCTGTAGGAGTTCAAGGTAGGGAGAAGTGACAAGATATGGAAGGCATTATGCGGGGTGGTGGAACCCAAAATATTTCCAGAAGAATAACCAGGATCCTGTGAGACAGAGGGAGATCTGGTGGGCTTTCTAAGCATGGTTTCACCAGGAGACAGGCCCGGCAGGAATAGCATGTGGGCCATTTATGACTAGTGAGTCATCTAACCTGGGTGACAAACATGGTTGGTATTAAATAAAGCATATTAGTTAAAATGGTTGGGAAATTCAGATTCAAACCAGAGTATAGAAAGTTCAAAGTTTCAGGCCAAAAAGTTTTGACTAGATTTTGTGAGCAATAGGGCCATGAGAGTTTTGGAGAGGACTGTAGCTTGACTAAGGGTGTCTTAAGGCAAGAAATCTGCAACTTGTATGGAAAATGGACTAACATAAGGAGAGATTAGAGTCAGGGAGAAGAGTTAGAAGGTAGGACCTGAATTATATCCTTCATGATGGCTTTTTTATTTAAAATCTAACTCTGAATGTGGGCCCTAAAAATTTTATGCTAGGGCATATTTAAAAAATACATGTTTATATAAGGAGATTAGAAAAATTTAATTTTCAATGAGCTGTGTTCTCTCTAATGTCCAGAGTGTTCTTTGATAGTAAATTAGGTGATTGGGACTTGCATTAATTTTTTAAGGCTAATAGGGAACCTTTAGAAGGAGAATCATGGGACTGAGCTAAACAACTCTGGAAGCCCCCAACCCTAGAAGAGAAGGTCCTACCAAAATAAGCTGAAAAGGAAAATCTTGGCTCTCCTGGCAATTAGGTGTATTAAGTAATGGTTTTAAATGAGGTAACCATTGTCTGGTGCTTAGAAATCATTTATTGATTAAAGACTGGTGTAATAGTATTTATTATAGAAAAGTTTGATCAGTAATTTCAGTTATTGAACTTTCAGAGAACTGTGCTGACCCCAAAGTTTACTTTTTCACCAAATGTATGACTTATCTAAACACCTCTACTTTTCTCTGTAGCATTGCAATGCATTCACTCATGTACAGATTCATCAAACATTTATGAAGCCTTTGCTCTATGCCAGGCATTGGACTGGGCTCTGGGGATGTAAAGACAAATCAGATATGGTGCTTGCATACAAGAAATGGACTCTTTAGTGAATGAAAGTGTTAGTTTGCTAGGGCTGCCATAACAAAATACCACAGACTGGGTGGCTCAAACAATGGAAATTTATTTTCTCCAAGTTTTGGAGGCTGGAAGTCCAAGATCAAGGTGCCCGCAGGCTTGGCTTCCTCGGAGGCCACTCTCCTTAGCTTGTAGATGGCGGCCCTCTTGCTGCCTCCTCTTTGCACATGCGCCCCAGTTTCTCTCCGCATGTCCTAATCTTCTCTTCTTATAACTGTATTGGTCACATTGGATCAGGATCCATCCTTTAATATCCTTATTTTAACTTAATTACCTCTTTAAAGGCCCTATATCCAACTACAGCTATTCTGAGGTATTGGGATATGGCCTCAACACATGAATTTTCAGGGAATGAATTCAGCCCACAACAGAAGGGAGTGGGTGTTTAGTATGATATTGCTGTGGTACTCTGTGCACAGCACAGGATATGAGATGAGCCCATGGGACAGGACCCTAACCCACACTGGAGTGTGTGTATGTGAGTGTGTGGAGTGGGTATTAAAGCTTTCCGGAGGATGTCACAACTGAGATGATTTTAAAGGTGAGTGAGAATTAGAGGAATTTGGAGCTTTGGAGGCAGAACATTTCAGAAAATGGGCCAAAGAGGATTATCTATTGAGACACCCATAAAGAGTTGAGTCCTATGTGAGTGGTGAGACTTGAAGTGGGAGGGAGCAGGACTGGTCTGTAGGGCCTTGGTATACCCATGGGGATGCCTTGAAGGTTCTGGGAAGTGTCGCGATTGCATTTGTGTGAAGAGAAATATCTGCGGAAGATGGCTTGGAAGAAAAGACTGAGGCAGAAAGTTCTTTAGGAGGTAGCTGCAGAAATCCAGATGAGAGAAATCCTTTAATGAGAACGTTGCTGAGGGGATAAAGAGAAGGGGTCATGATTCCACCAGGTATTAATAGTGTGTTAGGTTGGCTCATCTCAGATTGCTGTTTTGTCTGCAAAAATGGTTCGATTGGCAATTTCATATGATTTAACGTAATAGAAGCAACAGAAGTTGGTGCTCCCTCAGGCCTGGGAGGTAAGGGAGAAGGAGCTTTGCAGATAGTTCCCAGGTTTCTGGTCACAGAAATTCGAGGGATGGGAGTACCATTTACCAAGGGTAGGAATAGATCTAGGAGGCAGTGAGGAAAACAGTGTGCTTGAATTTGGCCAAGCTGAATTTGGGGTGACAGTTGGACATCCCAGAGTGTCTCTCCAGGAGGAGGTTAAAGGTATAAGTGGACAGGTTTCTTGCTCTATCTACTAGGAGCTTGTCTCCTCTCTCAGTGTTGCCCTGAACCTAAAGTCCTGGAGTTGTTTTTAACTAAAGTATTGCCTCAGTCAGGTCATAGTTAACCTCATAGAATGTTTAGGTGACTTTTATCTAAACTCAGGAAGGTGTTAGGAGAAACCATGTGATGACAGGCAAAGCCAAGGATAATCTACCTTGTGCGGGGCTGGCAGTGGAATATCCTCTCCGTGTCCTTGGGAAGTCCTAGCTCATGGGAAGTCCCGGAGAAGGACCCTCTCTGCCTGCTCTTTCGTGTATGTCCAAGCGCCTCCAGGGTGGTAGGGTTTCCTCTCAGGATGCATTCTCTATTTGACTCAGAGACCTCTTAATTGTACTTAGCTGTTTAAAAAAGAAAATGACATCAAATCCAGCACACCGCCAAGAGTAAACCCATCCTGGGAGCAGGTCCAGTAACCTCAGTGTGTCTCACATATGGAGATGTCATATGTGTGGGGTTTCTTCCTCCAAGTCTATCAAAGCAAATATAAAGTATGTGAGATTTAGGCCAAAGCTGCAAGTTTTCAACAAAGATAAATGAACTGAGGTGAGAGGCAGCTGTGCATAATTGCAAGAGACACAGTTACTTTCTATGGAAAGCCAGGTTTTCTTTTGTCATAGATTAGAAAAAAAACTTTTTTTGCCCACATCTCAACAACATTAACAGAAAACTCCAAAGCCTGAGGTGCTTTCTGCATTTCTCTTTCTCAGCTAAAAGATTCCTCTTGTTCATAGAATAGGGTAAGAATTAAAAGGAAAATATAAACACCTGGGGGCGGGGGAATGTCCACATGCAGATGCATTTTTTTAAAAATGCTTTGAGTTTTGTGGACTGCCTGATGGGATGGCTATGTTTTTGAGTTCTTATGTAGAAAGAAGATAATATCAAGGGTGATATTGCAGAGGGGAAGACCTGAAAAATTAAAATAGTTTTTTTTTGGGTAGCGAAAGTCTGGGGGATTAAAAATTTGTTATTGTTTATGAAGTATTTTTTTAAATGCAGGTTTGCTCTTTCCAAAAATCTGTGTGAGAATGTAAGCAAAAGAAGACAAATATCAGTAAAGAAATATTACTTTGAGTATTTTCATACTGTATTCCTATTCCACAGAACTCAAATTCTAAACAATGGTTAATAGGTGTTGCATGCAACAAAAACAAAAACAAAAAAACCTCCTGGCCAGGTAAATTTGGGATTGACTCGGTTACATAAAGGTAAGCAACTTTCTTTATTGCAGGATTTCTGAGAATCTTAAAAATGCATATGTGCGCTGTGAATTTTTAAGATGAAGTTGGCCAAACATCATTTCCCAAGCATTGAATTGAAGACCCCTTCCCTTTATTATAGCCTCTTACAGGGTTAGCCAGTGGTATGCAGAACAATATTTTGGAAGTCCTGAACTAACTGATATTAATACTTTGCACAATTGGTTTGCTCCCCCTAAAGGTAAAAGAAAATCATGAACCTGTTTGCAGGTTGTGGACCAACTGACTTCCCTCCCTCCCTCCCTCTCTCTCTTCTACCCTACCTTCTTTCTTTTCTCTGTGGGCAGGCAGAGAGGTCACCCAAGGAGGTGCGTGTTTGCCACCCTTTTGCCTGCTGAAGAGCATTGCTGTTAACATTTTTCTTCCACATCATAAATAAACACTTTTGAGTCCTTTCCATGATTTTTCCCATTTATTGTCACCATTTCTGAAAGAAGGGCCCTAAAAATGTGATGAAAAAGTAAAATTGCTCAAATTTAAAGAGCAACACATCTTTATTTCGGAATAAGCTGATACAACTGCAGCACTGAATAACGGGGGGAAAACCCAGTTCAAGTTGAACATAATTAAGAACCCTGGAGGGAGCCTGGTACGAGCCAGGGCACCAGCTCTCTGTCTCCCCTCCAGACACAGTGACTGGAAGCCAGAGAAGTGAGAGCCAGTTGTGTTTTAAAGCAGCTTCTACCGTGCGGGGGAGGTGGGTTGGCACTGCCCTATATCTTGCTGTGGCTGCTTCTGCAGTTATAAATGGAAAGGAAGAAAAGAGCCATAAACTTTAAACATGTAGCAGTTGTTGCCTTATTTTGATCACCAAATCCTACCCATCCATTCCTCAATGCCTGGCTCAGATTCCTTCCCCTCCAGGACCAGCTTCTTCTTGGCATCTCCCCTATTAGAATTTCTAGTATGCTGATTATTTCTACCATTTACCTAGCACTTGGGCTTTGATCAGCTCACGTTCTCTGTGAGTGATCTTTTCATGGGTATCTAATAATAGGTGCCGGTTCTGAGGGCTTATCATATGAAAAGTGCTGTGCTAATTGCTTTGAATGCATTTTGCCATTTAACATTCGCAATGATCCTCGAAGGTAGGTACTAATTTTATCCCCATTTTTACATATAAGGAAACTGAAACTGTCTAACAGAGGTTAAGTACTGACTCCAAATGATAAAAGTCAGGAATGATTGATCCAAGATTTGAACCCAGAGAATGTGATTCCAGAGTCCACATACTCAACCATTTTGTACTCCGTGATGCAAGTACAATTGCTTGCACACAATCGGGGCTCAAGAATGATTTTTCTTTTTTTTTTTTGTTGGTGAATTAAAAAGCGCATTGGTAGGTGGATTACTTGATTGGTGGATTAAAAGTCAGTGTGATAAATAGAGTGGCTCGGAGAGGCACTGTTGGGAAACATTGCACGAACTTGCTAGTCTTTTTTAAATGCTAAGGAAGCTGATTTAGATTGCCACATGTACATGCATTCCCATTGTATTTGATCCTTATTAAATGAATAAACTTCAAAGAAAAACATTAATGCATACTAAATTTTAATAATTTATATCACTCCACATTTACTTTAATCTTTTCCAATACATACACACTTGCATTGTTTTCAGTTGTAGTCAACAGCTATGGTATTTCTTTGTTCTGTTCTCTAAAATATCACTTTAAATGACATATTTCCATATGTTGGCAAATATTGGAAGAATCTACATAACTGTCATTTTTAATGCCTAAGTCATATTCCGTTGTGTTTGGGTAACTTAATTTGGCCATTTTCCTGTTGTGGATCTGGGCCGTAAAAAGCAGGAGATAGTTTTACTGGTTGGTCCATGACTTCCAAGGCTACAGCTGTGATTGGATATGTGTTTCATGTCATTATTAATACTAGTAATGGTATGTTTATAAAGTTTTATAATTTTCAAAGCATTTTCTTATGGATCTTCTCCTTTAATCATCCCCGGAAGCCCCCCCTGCAGAATTGGAAATGCTAGTAATTCCCATTTTGCTGACTGGTGACAAGCTAGCACTTGGATGGTCCTCAAGAACTGTTGGGTAGAATTAAGGACTTGAATCAGCTGTCCTCATATCTAATCCTCTTCTAATGCCTCATATGATAATTACGACAAGGATCTTTCTTCTTAGTGTGAGTCATATTTTGGTTCTTATCTCTTCTTTTTCACCTTCCTCTTTATTCCATCTAGTCCTGTTCTTCTATCTCTGTATTTTTTTCAATTTGCTTGTGTCTTCTATTTTTTTTAACACTTGCTTCTTTATTTTCCTTATCTTCTTTTTTTATATTTTGTAATGCACTTTCTTTTCTTATTTCTCATCTTGTCACCCTATCTCTTATTGCTTGAACCATGAATTGCATATCCACCCTCTCTACAGAACTTTCAATGATTGTCTTTCTTGTTCTCTCAAATTTTGTTTTATTTAAGAGATCAATCTCTCTGCAAAGGGATGATTGAATATTTCAAGGCATTTATTTTTTTTTGAGCTTTTCCTTTTAGGAAAAAAGGACATGACCTATGCTTAAATTGAGTCCTTCCTAAATTTAAAAAAAAAAATCTTGTATTTTCTCCTTCATGTGACATTTACCAAACAATACCTTCCCTAGCTTTCATAATGAGAGAAGGACCTTACTTGTAAGCTTTCAGCTTGTAAAAGCTCCCAACGAAGTCAGGATTGCTGTTTCTTCCTAATAACTATAGGTCAGGGCTTGAATTGCAGAGAAAGTTTTTGTGGGTGTATGTTGAAAGAACACAGCTGAATTGAGACTTACAGATTATCCTCTTCAGTACTGAAGGTAGCAAAACTGCTAAGGCTACATTTACCTGCTTTTACACACCTGTGAATTTCTGTGGCTTACTTTTAATAGGTAAAAACAGTGAAATGATTGCAAACATGAGCATCAGCATCAATGTCGATTCTGATTGGGCCCACTACAGATAAAGAATAATAATTCATGTTTATTGAACACTCATTGTGTGCCAGCGCATCACATATATTATGTCATTTAATTCTGGCTGCAAGCATAGGAAGTTGGTCCTATGATTAGTACCATCTGCATTTTACAGGCCAAGATAAGATTAGAGATGAGATTAGAGATGTTAACCCACTTACCCAAAGTGTCACAGCTAGTAAGCCCTGGAGCTGGGCTCTGAATCCAAGGAGTGCACTTCAGAAGGCACATATGTGATCACTGTGTCATCAGCCTTCATCACTGATCTAGTTTCCATAAGACCCTCTCTTGCTTCTCGACATCATTTTATTCACTTCTTTTTGATGCTTTGTGGTTTTGACCCTCATGGACTTCCCACACACTCGCTACACACTCTCTTCACTCTCAGTCTACAACTCTGCTTTCTTTTTTGTTTAGAAGATTTATATTATCTGATAAAACAAAACAAACAAACCTCATCTTTTCTCCTCAAATATCTCTTTCTCTTCTGTTACCTCTTTTTCCTTCCTTTGAGAAAGGAGCTCCCTCATTCTGCCCTGAGGAGTTCCTCCCCCAGTGTCCCAGAGCCCATCTGCCTTCCTGAGCTGATCTCTCCACTCAGGTGTTTCCTCTTCTGCTTACACATTCATCTCCCCGCTTTTCTCTTCATTTTTCCTGCTCCTCTTCCTCTCCCATCTTCTTTCCTCCAGTGCCCTTGTGTCTTTCACAGCTTAAATCTTCATTTCTATTTTCTCCTTAGATTTCATCCCAAGTGCATGTGATAATCCCCTCCAGATCCTCATTTCTCTCTTCCTGCTGGACATCTGATCACAGGAAAACTGCAAAGAAAACCCTTCATCTTCATCCCTCCCACCTCCACAGGTGCTTTTCTTCCTTCTCTTGACTTCCTTGTCCACCCACTACTGATTTTTCAATTGGCACAATTCAAAACCATTTAGTTACCTTTGCTTCTTGACAACCCCTCTTCCATATTGCAATCACTGCCATATCTCATAGATATTGCATATCTCTGTTTCTGCTGCAAAAACCCTAAGCTCTTCTTTCTTAGATGACAGCCTCGTTTTTCTCTGTCTGCTAGAGGGTCTTCATCACTAAAGCTCTCCTAGTCCTTCCCAAGATGAGGGAGGAAAACTTTTCTTGAATATCAACTTTGGCTTATAAAACACTCTTTGACACTGAAAACTTGTCGATGCCTTCCCATTGCCCATTGCATTAGCTGTAAATCCTTCACCCTGATTTTCAAGTCCCTGATTTCCTTGGTTTCTGAGTGAACGTCCAAAGCTCCAGCCATGCTGGTTCTCTTCCCCATGCCACACTGCTCTGTTCCTGTGTGCCTCTGTGCTGTTACATGTTCTTGCCTTCTAACAAGGATGTCCTCAACTGGCACCATCTGCAAACATCAAATAAGCACTCAAGTTCAAGTTCCTCTTATTCACTTTGGATACAATAGTCTCTGATCCTTCTTTGACACCTGTTGCATTTGGGATGTGTATGTGTGTGAGTGTGTGTGTGTGCGTGCATGTGTTTTTTTTTTTTTTTTTTTTGGTCACCCCTTCCTAAGCATCTTGAGAGAAGGATTCAAGTCTGATTCAATCCTACAGTACCTTCCACAGTGCCTCATACTCAGCTGACTTGCCATAAATGTTAATTGAAGTGAACTGTTTTCTATTGTGGAGCTAAACCGAGTAAAACATAAATTTGATACAAAGCTTCAAGATATATGGTAAGAGTGATGCTCATGACACCTTGTTGGCAGTGCAAGCTGGCACCAAAACCTAGAGCTTTGCTTTTACATGTGACACTGCCACTCGTCACCTCCCCTTACCCTCCCCACTTCAAGCTGTTTCCTTGGCTCCTATGGCAGCCTTCCCAACACATTGGTGAGTTTGTCAACCCTGGGTAGAAATCACTGCCCTATAACATGAAGGTCATTCTGTTGTCGTGTTTTATTTGGTTAGTTTTTTAAAAGTAAAACAATAGCCACAGACACTGAAGAAAGAAGTCTCATTTGGTTGGTTGGTTTTGTTTTGTTTTGTAGCTTTTGTACTAATTCAAAGCCTCTAAAAAGAATACATGATTTCTAAGAGCTTACAGGTGGGCTGAGCACAAAGTAATGATCAAAAGGGAAAGAGACAGGATGCTTCTTTTTCTTCTGTCATCTGTATGTTATTTTCTGGATTCCTGCCTTACTTACCTCACAAGCAGAAACCCATCAATTTTAAAAGTGGCATTAGAATTCAAATTCTATACCCTTTAAAGGCCCTGAGTTTTGGCATGAAATCATTTCTTTTTCACCTGACGAAGAACAGCTACAAGTGCTGATTATTTTGACCACTTCCAAATGCACTTAATGTCATTGCATTAAGAACCTAATGGACTGACAGGACATTATTAAAAATCTCACTGTGTGTCTAAATTTGTCTTTATAGGTCATTACTTATCAGCTAAGGAGTCACTGCTCCATAAAGCCAACATCCAAAGCCATTGCATCGACAGTACACATTTACTTTAACATCTTCAAGCTTTTTTGATTTGCTCCAAAGACATGAAATAAATTATTTCACTGCCATGTGCTTCCATCCATCATGATTGTGGGTAATCCTCACTGATCCTTGAAGCAGAGCCTTTGTGATTTGAAGAAAGCATCACATATTGTTGACCACATGCAATTTCCTCACAGCTGCAGGGTGAAATATTAGAGGATTCTACAGCTGCTGAGTCAAAATATTAATATTTCTATCTGTTTAAATTTCTAGCATGTCTACATGCTGTGCATATTTAGAAGACAATTGGAATCTTCTGCTTGCTTAAAAACAATAAATGCATTTATTTCAGCTGGAGCTAATACTCCATTTTCAGGCTACCTTGTAATGTGTGTATTAATTTGCTTGTTTAAAGTGCTAATTTACTGCATTTGTTAGCAAGGAGGTATATATACAAACAACTGGAATTCCATCTGTGCTACCCCCCACATACTTATTATACATCAGTAATCTGAAACAGCTTAAGTATAAATGTATCCTGGGCCTCTCTTCTTTCCTTGTGACTCTTAATGAGTCTTATATTTAAAGACTCTACTGTAATTGCAATAGTAACAAACAAGAATTTACTTGCTGAGTAGTAGTGGGGGGAATCTGAGAGACAGGCTCCAGAATAGGCACTGTTTTTAAGGAATTAACAGATACATGCTCCCTATTTAAACATATTTGAGGTCAGCCTTCCCTTTTTTTGATTACAGGCAGGAAGGTCAGATGCAGATGCCTTACTGCACAGATGGGGCTTTTTGGATGGGACATTAATCCTTGCAGAAGCTGCTAGAGTGGTGGGTTGGAAATTCAATTCCTTTATTTTAGTAACAGCAGTCTGATACAAGTTAAGCAGTGACCGTATACACTTCCTCTACTGTGTCCTGTGAAATTGTTTTCAGTATCACCTGTGCGCAGGAACAAGCATGGAAGGCAGACTGGAGTATTTTAGGGGGAATTCACCCTGGAATTTGTTGGTCTCTCTGAGGATGCTGCCATTTTAAGGACAGAGTTTCTGACAGATGTGCTTCTATGGTGTGGGCCCATCAAAGATCTGAATTAGAGGGCTCATCAGATGGTTATCACCAAATAAGAAGAATTCAAGAGTTGCCTCCAAATCACATTAGTTTGTAGAAAATATGCCCATAGACTTTACTGTGAGTAAAATAACTGGTGTCGTAGCAGTTTATGGGGTCACATAATTACCTCCCACAGTGCCTAGATGTGGGGCTCATACCACCTCTTAATTATGTTTAGATTGTATAATTAATACATTTGGCTGGCCATGGGGGTAGTTCTGTCTCTTTATTATCTCCAATTGTAACTGACAAGGCAGTTGGAAATTGTCACACATGCAGCCGAGTAGCACCCTTTTTCTCCTGGCCTGAAGTGGATTTTGAAAACCAGGTGATGCAACCCATATTGACCTTTTTCGTGGGCCTTCAAATTCTCCACGATTTCCTAGTATTTTTACTCCAATAACTTTTCTCCCCCCTCTAACAACTGTGTGGGAGCTACCTACTCGGTACCACTGATTTGGCCAAATTCCACTTTGTTTTCCTTTTAAAAGGAGTTCTGAGAACTGACCATGAGTGAAAAGGTCTTCCCCAGTCATGCAAAGACAAACCACAAGTGTGTTTTTCTCCCTTCTCAAGGATCTCCATTCCTGATCACAATAGTTTTCATGTATTTGCATCATAATATTCTTAATATGCGTACTCCAGCATAAGCCCCTTGAGAACAATTCAGCAGAGGGATGTTTTTGGCAGAAAAGGGGCTTCTGCAGATGTAATGGATGGGAGGAGGGGAGAGAACAGTAGGGAGCCTGCTTTCCTCCTCCAGCAAGGGTTTCATGGCAAGAGCTGTTGTATGTCAGAGTTTTCTTAGATTGTTAGTTTTCTGCTTTGGTTTGATGTCTTCTCCTAACATGAGTTGCCTTTCATATAAAAAAAATTCTCATTTAAATCTATAACAAAAACACAGAGACCTCAGTAAATAAACTGAAAAAAGACACACACACACAAACACACACACACACACACACACACAGAGATTCCCAATTGCCTTTACCATAAAATCCAGACTCCTTTTCTTGACTTACAATGTCTTGCAAAACTGGCCTACCCAGGTCCTGAGTGGCTCTTTTGTGTGTTCTTTAAGATCCAGCCATGTTGAACTTTTCTCAGTTCCTTGAAGGCATCCTGTTCTGTTCAACTGCTGAGTTGCCTAAGCTTTCCCTCCTCTTGGAACCCTTTCCAAACATTCTCCCCCTGCCCTGCTCCTGTTGCAGCTAACTGCCACCAGTGTTCTTGTCTCAGCCTCCTCTGGGAGGTCTTTCCTGGCCCTTGGACTAAGTTGGTACCCCTGTTATGTACTTTCATGGCACCCTATCATTATCCCTGTAGCATTCTGCAGGACGTTTGTAACAGTCTCATGCCAGTCCTCCACCTCACTGTCCACCATGTTTTCAGGTTGCTCAGCACACTGTGTCCCCATGACAAAATTTGGAGACAGCCCTCTTTAAGGCAAGAAACATAGCCCAAGCCCACTCTACTACTGGACTCTTGAACATTCTACTGGGTTACTTCCAACCTGTTCCATAAGAGGGGCAGGCAGGAGCAAAGGGAATGGTCTCTCTGCTTTTTCTTCCCCTTCAGTTTGAAGGTTTTTTAGGTTGGAGTAGGGAGATGGAGAGTGTAGGGGTTGTGTTGGTGGGGGAGGGCCTGGGTTTCTTAGTTCCAATGTACATCAAAGAACTTTTTTGTCCAGGTGAGGTGGCTCATACCTGTAATCCCATCACTTTGGGAAACCAAGGAGGGAAGATTGCTTGAGGCCAGGAGTTTGACACCAGCCTGGGCAATATAGTGAGACTCCTGTCTGTATGAAAAATAAAAGAATTAGGTGGACCCGGTGGTACACACCTATAGGTCCAGCTACTCAAGAGAATGAAGCAGGAGGATCCTGGAGCCCCGAGTTCAAGGTTTCAGTGAGATATGATTTTGCCACTCTACTCCAGTGTGGGCAACAGAGGGACACCTTGTCTTACCAAACAAAAACGACATTTTTTTCTTTCTATCTCCTGTGCCCTGGGTTCTATAAGTATAGTGTCTTTGTAGGTCTGATTTTGATAGCTTCGGGAACACATGATGACCCCATGCTTCCTGGTCCAATGGGAGATGGTGACAGTGGATGAGGAAGGAACTCACTGATTGACACCTCAGTTTATTATTTGATTGTGCATATTAAATACTCAATTAAAATGATACATCCAGAATCATTTCCCCCACCATGCTGAAATTGTATGAGTATAGTAGCCATTTGAATGTTTTTGTTGTTTCAATGAAAAAAAACTTTTTTCATACTTAACCTCGCTTATAATAAAAGAAACACAAAGTAAAACAATGACATAACTCCAATTTTCACCAACCAAATTAGCCAAGGTTGGTTTACTGTTTTTAAATTTCTTAGTGCTGGCAAAATTATGATGAAACAGTCTCATAAATGGCTCTTGAAATACAAATCGATAGGAACTTTCTGGAATGAAATTTATAATATCAATTAAGAATTTTATGTTTTTTTCATGCTTGTAGTGGTTAAAATTGTATGCTCTGGACTTAGTCTGTATATGATATGTGTAAGCAAATGACTTAACCTCTCAGAGTCTCAGTTTCCTCATTTATAAAATGGGGATAATAAAATTGCCTACTTTTTCTCTTCAAATGAAATTATGTGTTTATAATAATTAATATTTTGCCCAATGTATATTCAGAGCTCAGTAAATGTAAACTATAATAATAACATGAATTGTACCCTTTTGACATTGTCCTTTAGGAAATAATCTGAGATGCAGACAAAGATTTATGCACAAAAGTGTTATCATAGCCTTAGTTATAAAAATGGAGACAAATTGTAAGTAAATATTCAAACTGTAAGAAAAATGGCAGTTTTTTTGTTTGCTTACTTAATACTGGAATGTGATGTAGCTGCTAAAAATGATGTTTACAGGAGTCCCTAATGACATGTGGGAATGCTGATGACATTGAGTAAAAAAGGCACTATAATGTCCACATTTAATCTAATCTAATCTATGTAAAAATCTCTATATGTAAAATTGTATAGAAAAAGCACTAAAAGAAAAAATGTCAATGTTAGTAGTTATTGACCCCGAACTACCATGCTTAGGGTGATTTTTATGCTTATTTATACTTTGTAAAAATATTTTTCATGTTTCCTTCTCTTCCATGGCTTACTTTGTAGTCAGAAAAATAAAACCTCTAGATCCCTGTCTGAACCTGCTCAGCCCTTCTGTGTAGACCACAGCATCCCTGGGCTTGTACCTGAAGCCTGCTCACAGGTGGTGCCCTGTGGGGCCAGCTACTCGTAGCCTGTCTTGCCTGAGTTTTGTAGTCTGCCCTAGGGAACTATACTTTTCTGGTTGTAAGTCAGAACATTGGTATTAATCCTCAAGCCCTTGTTGCTCTGATGTCTGGCTTCTTTCCGTGCAGATCGTTACTCATTTTGAGGTCTCCCAAGAAACTCTCTCCTACAAAGAGATTTTGACTTCAAGTCTCAGAAGACAAAAGTGTTCCCTAGGTTTTGGGGACTTATTATTCTTTTCGGCTTGATTTAATAAAAATCAGTTAACCAACCTTGAGACCCTAATGATATAATTTGTCTTCTGTTGGGGGATTGCATATGACAGAGCTGGGAAGGAAAGTTTGCATGAGTGGATTAACTTGCGTCCCACTCAGGTTGTTGCTTTGGAATGAGTCTATTCACAGGAGTGGGTGCTCAGCATGACTTTTTAAACCGTAGAATGAATACAGGTAGTGAACAAAAAGAGTTAGAGAGTTCAACTTTGCACACTCGAATGTTTGTAATCTCCTGTGTGAGGTAGAACTATAAACTAACTTGGATAAATGTGATGTATTGGGCAACTTGGAGTTGATCATTTTATATTTTTCAGGTGTCATGTACTGATTTCTCCTTTGACTCTGGGCACTCACTCCATCATGCAATATATGTTTGGGGACTGATCTGATGCCTTCTTATGGCTTAACATGGAGCTATGGAAGGAAGCAGAGGCCCTGAGTAATTTCAGTCTCTCCAACTCTTCAGACCTTTCCATTGATTTCTGGTGTCTGTGTACCCAAATCTGCCAAACTGCCATGTCTGGTTTAAGAACTCCAGAGACTTGATTAGGAGGATAGAAAAAGTTAAAGGCTATGAGGAACCCCTATATTTATAAGTCAGTTGGAGGCACAGAAAGAGAACCCAGCCAAGAAGAGCACCTGTGTCACTCATGCTGAGAGGAGAGAGTTTTGAGAGGGAGGGCTGCTCGGTCAACAGTGCCTTGTGTTGCAGAGATTTCAGGTAGGATAAGGAATTAGAGGAGGCCATTAAATCTGGTCCTTAAGAGGCCATCAGAGACCTTTTCAAGAGCAATACCACAGTAAAATATTTTGAAGACAGATTACAATGAAGTGAGGAGTTAGAGAGGCAAGGAAGTTGGGTAGTTAAGGGAAGGCAAGAGATGAGTTTTTTGTAGAGAAAAGTTTTTAGGACAGTAGGCAATGGAGAGCATGGTTGGAAGTTAAGGTTGAAAAGAGAGATAGGGGAAAACAGGTGGAATAATATTGAAAATTGGATCAAGAATATAGGTGTAGGCATCAGCCCTTTTATCCTTGGAGAAGGGAGGAAATGAAATAAAGACAGGAATAGATAGATGTTTTGAGGTGAAAGGAATGAATCCAGCGTGCTCTGCTTAGTGATGTAGATGAGATCACCTGGGAAGACATGAATGGGCGGGCAGAGTGGGGTAGTGACTTCAAAAGAGTAATAAGGGTTGAAAAGCACTGCTGGGTGAGGGGGAAGGAATGTCCATAACCTGGCTCCAGCTTCCTTTAGAATAATTAACACACATTACACTCCTTATTTAAGCAGAGATCCCAAGATCAGATAAATCCATAATTACTTATTTGTTGTACCCACAAAATACTGCAGGGGTCTCCTTACTTTCTCTTGAAAGCATCCCCTGGGTAATTATTCTTTTATGTTTCTCTAATTGCATGCTAGAGAGCATCTGTTAGATGCAACTAGTCTTTAGACCACTGAACACCTGCAGATCTTGTTGATGCATGCCCAAGTTCAGAAAGCTCTGGAAGAAATTGCTTTAAAGAGGATAGGCCATGGCTTTTCAGATAACGGAGCCTTGAATCTGTAGTGTTTCCTAGGTTTCCAATCCTAACATTTACCCACTTGTTAAGGTAATCATAAAACACTATCACCTTCATTTGCTCTTGCAACTTTTGAAGCTTTTAAATCTCCCTTTGCACAGCTGGGATTGTGCTCCTGGCACTGTAAGGAAGGCATAGGGAAAGAGAACAAAGGGCTTGGCATTATGTGGAAACCATACACCAAATCTGGGGAAAGTAGCCTCCTTCTCATATTTCCCTCAATGTAGTCATAATTTCCTTTGTAGTTTACTGAAGGACTGAAATGAGGATTAATTTGGCTCTCAGGATATCATGAATTGTTCCTAATATTGGCAAAAGGCTGCTTGTAATTTGTAACTCCCTAAGTTCACAGAAAGGTTTGAGACTGTTAGTTTGTATGCTGCCAAAACAACAAAACAATCAGCATTTTTGAGGCAGACTCTTGTGGCTTAACTTCTGGGATGGCTATGAAGGTCCTCTGAAGGGTTCTCATGTGAATGAGTGAGCACTGGACATGAAAGGGAGATCTGCTTCATGTACAGGGAACACATCCAGATGATCAACAGTTAGGATCACCAACAGTGTACAGAGAAAGACCTGTTTTTAACAGATTCCAGGGGCAGGAATCTGTTTTACCAACATGGATTTTGCTAGAAATCACAATCTACTACAAGCGTTGAGATGAAACAAACCATTTTGGGGCCATGGGTGGTGCATTAGCGAGTACAAACAAATGCTTTGAATCCTACAGGGGAAGGTGGGAAGGCCCCATAACCAGAACTCTTTCTTTTCTCTTTTCTAGATCTTACTCCTTTTTCATTTGAGATGGGTAAATTGAGATTTGTGGGTTTTCTCCTGCCTTTGGGATAAAGGATGATAAATGGGACTTAAAGGGTAATTATCACTTGAAAGCAGGAAGTTTTCACTTACAAAGGAAGCTGAACACAATCAGATTCTTTATTAAAGAATGACTATTATGTGAGTGAGAACAAGAGACAGTGCTGTCTGGACAAAATAATTTGTTTTATAGCTTTAATCCCAACTATGCTATAATACAGAGCTACTATGCACTATGTATTGGGTCATAAAAATGACTCTTCAACTCACAACTCTTCTTCATAACTTTATCTCTAGTTAAAGACCAAAATTTTCCAGCAACTCAATCCAATTATTTACTAACCCTAGTCCATTCATACTGAAGGCTGAGACTGGTATACTGACTCTGGAAGGCCAAATCTGTGAGAAGGAGCCTTGCAGAGGGCTCAGGAGCCCTGTTGATGCAGGATTTTTCTCAGCTTCTTTGCCAGACTCATGGCAGCAGCACCTCATCTACTCAGCCTGCTGTGCTCAACTCCTTGTGGGAGAAAGCATGTGTGTTAGTGAGTGCAGGATCCGGCTGGTCACTCCGGGCACTGACGCAAGAGCAAGCTCCATGGGGGGCCTGCAGCCAAACCAGGCATGTCGCCTCAAGGGAAACATGGTGGCACCCAGGTGGTGTGTTGCCTTGTTGCTGGGGTGGTTTCCCTCCGCTGCTGAAGGCAAAGGGCTGGTGTGACACCCTTTTCTGGGTACTGGCACTTGGAAGGTCCCAAGCTCTTGTCCAGTGTCCGAGAAGAATGGGGTTACACAGAAAATTGAATGATGGTGAAAGTGGAGAATTTTGTTGAGTGATGGAAAACATTTCTCAGAGGAGAGTGGAGCTGGAGAGGGCACGAGAAGGACAGGTCGTCTTTCCCCAAAATCAGGTTGTCTCTTCCCCAAAGTCAGGCTGTCTTCCCTCTACTGACTGAGTCTGGGGTCTTTATAGGCACAGGATGGGGGTGGGGCATGCCATAGGTAGTTTTGGAAAAAGAAACATTCAATTGGTAAAAAGGCATGATTCGGAAAGAACCAATTGGGAGAGGGCAGGCAAACAGGAATATAAGTACTTACTTTGGACTTTCAGCCATGGGTTTCAGGCTGTTTTTTGTTATTGTTGTTTTATGGTGAAGGTGGGGTTTCACCAGGGACCCACCTGCCCTGTCCACCTAGAATTTCTCTGCCTCCTGCCTCTATTACTGTGAAGGGGTTGGGGGAAGCTGCACTCCAGTCTCAGACCCCCAGGGGAGGTGTTGATAGTATTATCTTACTGCTTCTGTTAGTCAGGAAGTTCTCACTATACTCCTAGCAAGTATCTATCACGTGGCACCCTCGTATCTAAAGGTCATTCCATTGGAAAGGGATGAAAACTCAATCACTGTGCTGGGCCTGGCCATTTGCTAAAAACCTCAAACACACAATTTGTACAGGTCCCAAGCTTCTACTTTACTGATATACACCGCCTTTGGGCTACTCTCCAGCTATCAGCTGCAGTGTTTGTAATTGAAATCTCTTCTGCCCTTTTGTGCAGTGATGAGACTTTGTGCTCATGAGCACCCGTGCCTTCTCTCTGCTCCCCTTCCCCCTCCAGACTGCCATCCCCTGTGCCAGCACTGTGCAGCTGATCTCCACAACACCGGGAGCATCTGCCTGAGGTGCCAGAATGCCCGCTACCTGCTGCTCGGGGACCACTGTGTTCCTGACTGCCCTTCAGGATACTATGCAGAGAGAGGAGCTTGTAAAAGTGAGTAAGTGCTGGACTCAGGAGCTGGAGCTGCCACTTGAGATTCTCTTCAGGCAGTAGCTGGGAAGGATCGACCTTTCCTAAGAGAGAGTAGAGGCAGGAAGTATGCCATGGGACTGTAAACCAGACTTGCCAATGTTCTCAGTGTTGGGACTTTATTACCCACACTTGGGATGCTGCTTTGGAAGAGAATCTGACATCACGGTTTCTGTTATGTCTCTTTTTCCTCTGCAGAATGCCACTTCTCCTGCAGAACCTGCCAGGGCAGAGGACCTTTCTCCTGCTCCTCATGTGACACCAACCTCGTGCTGTCCCACACTGGCACCTGCAGCACCACCTGCTTCCCTGGGCACTATCTTGATGACAATCATGTTTGCCAGCGTAGGTTTTTCCAATGAACCTTCTCTCCTTTCCTTCTTTTCCTGCCTTTCTGGAGCCATTGAAAGAAAAGTGAGGTTCTTACTTCCATCTTCTCACCTGGTAGCATTTATTTTTATAAAAGGAAGAACACCAATCTACAAAGGCAATAAGGTTGCCATTAGCAGATTATATCTCAGATATCAGCCTAATCGAAAGTGCTGGGCTTGGCGGTGGGGTCTCCTCTGTAAATGCCAGCTGTGTGATCTTGGGCAGGTTATTTAACTTCTCTGTCCAGGTTATCTCATTAAAAAAAATAAAAGTGTTAGTTTGTTTCATCTTTATAGTTTTTCTCAGCAATCCCATTCTATGACCCTAGGCAGACAGTGGAACTTGCTCTAGTACACAATCAGTGGACTAAGCACATCTCTGGATTTAATTTGTTTTCTACATGTATTTGTGAATATTGACAGTGTACAAGGCTTTGCATGCTAGAAATATTCCATTTCTGCCCAAACAGTAGTTATTTGGATTTCTATGGGAGTTACTTATATAGATGTCTTATTTCTCAAGTAAGTCAGAATATGGTTAATTACCTTGAGTCAGGCACAAAGGGTTAGGATAAATTAGGGAATGGGTAAATCTGCCTGAAAAAAAAATTAAGATATACTTCACAGATGAAGGAACATTTATGATAGGCTGATGCCGCTTATTTTATCTCAGTCACCAAAGTGTCATTTGCAAAAACAAAAAATTATTATACTTTTGAAAATGACAGTTAACAAATATAGTGGTAGTATTTCAGTTGTGTGTTCTAGGGGTACCATGCCGAAGGAATTGTGGAGTAGTGGTTAGGAGAGTGGGCTCTAGAGTCAGAGAATTGAAGTTCAAATCCTAACTGCTACTTAGAGCTTCATGACCTTGAGCAAGCCAGGTAACCACTAGGCCTCAGTTTCTTTTTTTTGTAAAAGGAAGATTATAACAGTACCTACATTCTAATGTTATTACATTTAATATAAACCATAGTGGAGAATAAGTTGTCAGTATTGATTAACCATTATTTTGTTTTTATCATCATCATCTAAAATGAGAGGCAAATAAAGTAGTAAAGATATTTCTATTTTATAGATAGGAAGATAGATATTACTGTTAGTTTATTGAGATCCTTGCAAAGATTTGCATTAGTTATATGAAACTCACCCTTTTGCATCATCTGTGGAGGTACTGGAGATCTAAAAACAAACTTTTTTGGGCCAATGGGAAGATTGCTTTTGTAACAAAAACCTTACTTTGTGTATATCAACTGTCTGCCAGAATCTGTAGATTCTGTAATACAAGAGACAGGAATGAAATACTTCCATGTTCTATTCAAGAGCAAGAGAGTGTTGGTGGAGAAATAGTGACTTAGATTTATTAGGCTTTTCACAGCAGTGGAATCACAGAAACAAAAGTTCAAAAGAAAAAATAGAATCCATTGTATGAAGTATAGGTGACAAAAATACATTGCATTGAAATATTTCTCTTCTGGGAAGTTTTTGTCTTGGGGCAGGGTGGCCTCTGCACAAACACATTTGCTATGATCCCATGTAAATAGAATTGCATAGAATATTTCAGTTGGATTAAGAATTTCCTAAGTTTAGTCCTTAAGTTTCATTCTAAGATTGAAAAAATGTGCTCCTAAGTTGGGATATTTGAGTTTCTAGTACATTAAAAAAAAACAAAAACCAAAAACAGCCTGACCAACATGGTGAAACCCCATCTCTACTAAAAATACAAAAAAACTAGCAGGGCATGGTGGTGCACACCTGTAATTCCAGCTACTCAGGGGTGCTGAGGCAGGTGAATAGCTTGAACCTGGGAGGCAGAGGCTGCAGTGAGCTGAGATTGTGCCATTGCACTCCAGTCTGGGTGACAGAGCAAGACTCTGTCTCAGAAAAAAAAAAAAAAGATTCAACAACGCTCTATTCTAATACTCATAATTATAGACAATTATAGGCCTGCCAATTTTAGAAATTCTGCAATAAGGGCTTTTGAGGATATGTAATCAGTATTAAGGGAGGCAGTCATAACCAAATTATTGAAGGAAGTGAGGACTGGAGAGCTTTCCAGATATTCTAGTTACAGGAATCTTTCGAGAGGATGTACTATTAACTGAATTAAAAAATCTAAGGGTCACCAGTTGAGGTAGGAACTTTTAAAAAGAGATGATACGTAAGGTTCTGAGTACTTGAAAGCGTAGTGCTTTGGTATTGGAGGAGAATTCCAGAGTTATTCAAGCCAATCTTGCACCAGTGCAGAGACTCTTTTTCACTCACCCCCACAGACTTCCACAGAAGAAAACTGGTTCCACTGCTGGGGAGCTGGAGTTGTTGGACAGTTGTTTTTAATTGGCCCTAGAACTTGCCTCCAAAGTGATATAGAATAAGCTTCCTCCTTCATTCACACGATGGCTTTCCAAAGTTTGAAATTAACTGTCATTCCTCACTTGGACATCTCTGTGACATGTAGACCTAGAGCCAGTGGAGTATTGAAGTAGGATTGGATGACCATTTCTTAGACGTACAGCAGAAAACGGGTCTGTTTAAGAAGGCGATTGAACCTCCACACTGTGAGGTCCCTCGCTCCTTATAGCACATCACAGATGTGATGGTTACAGCACATCCCAGCTTCCCTCAGTGGTTTCTGGTCCACTCTGCCACTTTTTCACTGTCCTCCTGCACTTGCTATGGGGGCCACTGACCTCAGAGAACTGCCCCTGCTACTCCAGGTGTGGCCACACCAAGATGTCTGCGTCAGGACTAGTAAGTACTTTGTGGGGTCCGAATGTAATACCACGGAAGCTGAGAACCCAACGGACGCTGGTACCTACATTACTGCTCTGTGTCAGACAGGGTCAGCCATTTACTCATTACTTGGAAAGGGATAAGAGGAAGAAGTCATGGAAGCCACCTCTTTCTCAGTGTGACACTACTGTGTACCTCCAAATCCTCCATAAGGTCTTCCAGCAATTCAAAATGCTCAGCATGAATCCATTTCTTTTAGAAGCGAGTGAAGGGGATGAGGTATACATCAAGGTTCCAAGGGGTAATGAGTACTTTGTAGAAATATTCAGGCCTGACACAGTGGCTCACACCTGTAATCCCAGCACTTTGGGAGGGCAAGGTGGGAGGATCATTTGAGGCCAGGAATTTGAGACCAGCCTGGGCAAAAAAGTGAGATCCTGTCTCTAGAAAAAATTAAAAAATAAGCTGGGCATGGTGGCATGTGCCTGTGGACCCAGCTATATGGGAATCTGAAGCAGGAGGATTACTTGAGCCCAGGAGGTGGAGGCTACAGTGAGCTGTGTTCATGCCACTATACTCCAGCCTGGGTGACAGGGTGACAGAGTGAGAACTGTCTCAAAAAAAAAAAAAAAAAAAAGATTCAGGAACACAGAGGCAGGTGGAAGTAAGTCATAAGAAACCCTCAGACACTAGGGCAAGAAATTGGCCTTGACCCCCAGCTGGGGAACTGGCATTTGGGGACCTCATTTTGCAGCTCTATGTCAAGAAAAGAGGACCAGCTGACCCTTATGTTGCGTATCACATTTTTAGTTACTATCAAGCCTGTTATTGACTAAAAATCTTAGATTTTTTTTTCTATAGGAACTGCTATCTAAGCAGGTCTTCTTCATCCTGTATTTGTACAGTTGGTTTTAGAACATAAACGCGGGACTTTTCTTAGAGTTCCCCTTATTTCACTTGGTTACTATAGGTTCATTATTTCAACTGATTAAGGTAACTGAACTGTTGGTCTTCCAGCTGGTGAAACTTAACTATGTATGTTTTCTATCTAGGTGGGTGCATGTGGTATATTTAAATATTATTGACATGGTTTCTTTGTTTCCATTAAAGTCATGGATAAAAATATTGATCAAGTAAGAAATTAAGGTTTAATTAATGTGATACTCTGCTGTGGACTTATTTTATCAATTATAAAGATTTGCTGATCACATTTTGAGTATGCTTTTCAACCATCTTCAAATCCACTTACAACTAGTAGGTCTCACTTCATTTTTGTATTCACAAGTTTATTTTTGGAATCTCTATCAAACGCTTTGCCGAAATTAAGATACACCATGCATAAAAATTCTAGCAAAAAAAAAAAAGGATAAAAATTTGGTCTCATCTAAGCTTACAGCAGTTAAAATATTCTTTTCTAATTATTGAAAATAATTAGAACTGAAAGTCCAGTCTAGAATTTTCCCAGGACCTTAAATTATCAATATACATATTCTAATGAATGTTTTATAGCAATGTCTTTCTTTGTAGGTGACACAATAGCATACGATTTTTTTTTTTAATTTTTCAGGGAGGTAATTTTCCTGCACTGTGCCATATACTTTGATATCATATAGATCTAAAACTCACTGGGTTTCTCTCTGGACTTTTCCTCTGACACATAATTAGAGAAGATTTCAGAAAGAGACACAAATTCTGGTGCTTGTATATATCTTATGCAATATCTGGCTTTATTTCATTTATGTAGCAAGTGTTTATTGAACACCTACAATATTAAAGATAACCAGCTAGGTGCTGACACTGCAAGGAACAAAACAGACCTGTTATTTGCTTTCATGAAGTTTGCAGCCTAAAAGATACAAATGTTAATCAAATAATCACTCAAATGGAAATTGCTATACATGGCATGAAAAACATGTAGAGCATGCTATAATGGAAGGCCTGTTTTAGAATAGAAAGTTAACAAAAGTCCCAGAAGAAGAGACTGAAGAATGAGTAAGAGTTCAAGACTCGGAGATTATATTAAGAGGATTCAAATATGCATGTTAGAATAGGATTTCCAGGTGGAGAGAATGGAGGGAATGGTAGAGGAGCAATATTTGCAGAAACGATGGCTGGAAATTTTCCAGGATTGAAAAATGACATTGAGTTTGAAGGCGAAAGTGTACTCTGAAACCTGAGCTGTATGAATTTTAAAAGCCACTCTGGTGGATGCATGGAAAATAGATTGCAAGGGGGTCAGAGCAGAGATGGGTAAACCAATTAGGAGGCTGTGATAGTAGTTCAGCAGGGGATGATGATGGCTTAGAAATATTGGCATTTGTGGGTATGGAAAAAAGCAAAAAGTTCTGAGAGTTATATCAGAGAGTTTGAATAAATAGGATCCAGTGAGTAATTGGATTAGGAGTCGGGGAAAGAGAGGTGTCAGGATAGACTCTGAAGTTTCTGGCATGAACAACTGCGTAGATGGAGAAATGCCAGTAGTTAAATGAGGGAAGATGGAAGCATGACCAGATTGGGGGATCATCCCTGAATGTCAGAGTTATGTGTGGCTGGCTTCTAAGAGTTGTAACTAGGCAAATCAATAAACCAGTCCATCTTCAAGTCCTTTTTATCTTAAAGTATGGGATTTCCCAAGCTCCCCAATAAAGTTGGTGCGTAATTTTAATGTTGGCATCACACAAAAACCTGAATCTACATTATGAACTTAAGGGGGCTTGATTCCTGAAGAAGTAAGGTTTAAAGTTCTGAACTGTAATTCCAGGGATCTTAGAGTAAGCATAAATTCTGTTGCTGAATCACAGAGCAATTTGGATATGGAATTTCCATTCCTGGGTTTGTAATTTATATTCTTTGTAAAATAAGATTACCCTTGTCTATTTCGGAAACTAATATTTTCTGTTTTTGTTGATCACGGGGAGGGCTATGAGCCATAATGAAATGTGGAGCAGGTTGGAACAAGGCTTTGTTCCTATGCACCATCTGTCTAGATTTGATCAGTGCTTCAGTATTTGCAATTGTAATCATCTGGTCATTTTCTTTTCCTGTCTGCTCAGCATGCAACACACACTGTAGAAGCTGTGATTCACAGGCCAGCTGTACCTCCTGCCGAGATCCAAACAAGGTTCTGCTCTTTGGGGAATGTCAATACGAGAGCTGTGCCCCACAGTACTATCTTGACTTCTCCACCAACACGTGCAAAGGTAAAGCTCTTCCTGAATTGTGTAAAGATTATTTTATACAGTGATACCCCTTTACTACTGATGTCTAGTTTTCCATATTGGGAAAACACCAGTCATCATATATTTTGACTGTCTCTGACGATAGCAACAATTGTGTGTGTATGTATATATTCATTTATTCACTCCTTTATTTACTTATTAAGCATATATTTTTGAGCACCTATTTGTGTCAGACGTTGTGCCACATCTTGGTAACAAGACCAGAGGCAGCAAATTATAAATCCTCAGGTTATATTTGCCCCATAGACATGTTTTTCTTTGTCTACCTAATGTTTCAATGCTTTAAAATCTTAAATTATTTGCCTTTTAAAAATCAGAAGATTTCACATACAAAAATTGAGATTTTCAAGTGTTGTTGTTTTTTTCTTAACCAGAAGCTCTAGTAATGTTGGATATGTATCCTGACAGTGCAACCATAGGTTGAAACGGTGTAACTGTCATCCCTGCTGGATGGAGCAGGATCTCTTCAGTTTAGCAGTCCCCACCATTCCCTTTCTATCACACAAGGCCTATTCTGAAGATGCATTACTTTCCTGGGCTGTAGGTGTTTGCATTTACAACTCGAGATTGCTACCTCTAAGCTTGATGAGGTCAGGAGTCGTGTCTGATGTGTTCATCTCTGCTTAACATACTTAAATGAGTGAAGACATAGTCCCTGTCTTCCAGGAAATTTATAAGGAGATAATGTCAAATGCCAAGTTCCTTTTTCTTTGCTCTCCAAGTAGTTGGAGTTCTGGGGGCTTATGCTCTTTGAATGGTAGTGCTCAGCAAGAGGTAAAGAACAGGTTTTACTTGCTCCTGTCCATTTCCTCATTCCTGCCTCCTTCCACATTTCTCTCTATCCCTCTGATTCTGGCAGAGAAGCTAAAGCTTGGATATGGTGGTCAAACATCTGTCAAGTAAACTTAGGATGCTTTAAGGCTCAGCAAAATTACACTTTCCATTCCAAGAAATTCTACTTGGTTGTCAACTTAGGTGGTCTGCTGTGCTCAAAACCACAGAATTTTTTTCCTTTTTTCTTTTCTTTTTTTTTTTTTTTTGCCTTCTAACCAGTAGCTGTCAGTTTGTGGTGAAAAACAAGATTATCACAAATCCACCCCATTACAAATGATTTCATAACTGTGCTGGCAGTTTTCAAGGCTCTGTTTTAGTCATTTTCCCTCAGGACTGATTCAGCCAAATAGAGGAATAGGATTAACTTTGTAAATCTTGGAAGCACGTGTACTGTCTTGCACATTTACCCGATTTCTTTGGGACTTAGAAATATTCTACCAAGGAAGAGAAAAGGTAACTAATGAGAGGTTTCTCCAGTTTCTCAGCAGGAATGGAGGGTGAGATAGAGGGTGGCCCTGAATGGAGATAGGTTCTCTAAGAGAAACAGTTCAGCAGCAAACATTTATTGAGTTGTTACTATGTGCCAGGCACTGTGCTAAATTATTTGAATTCATTATTTCATTTTATTCTTCACAATAACTTTATGAAACGGGTACTATTCTCACCCACGTTTTACAGGTGAGAAACCAGGATAATACAGATAAAAACATTATTGTAGGATAATATAGAGAAAAAGTAGCAAAGCCATGACTTGAATACAGACTTACCTTTCTTCAAAACCCATGCGCTTAACTGTGCTATCCCATCCCATCTTCCATGCATGTAGCGCTTCCCTTACCAGCTACAACACTGGCTTTCAAACGTGAGTTTTCTGACTGCGTCAGAATTGCCTGGGCCATTAAAAACAACAGCAACAGCAACAACTATAATATTCACAATAACAAGTACAGCAGCAACATGTTTTCCTGTGCCCCAACCCAACCCCTGAGACTCTGATTTGATAAATCTGATGCTGAGCCTAATCCATATTTTTTAACAACCCCCCTGGATTATTTGCATGCACATTCAAGGTTAGACCCCTCTAGAACATAAGCTCCTTGATGACAAGTTCTACACCTACCACCTTTATATTGCCCCCTCCTGCTGTTCAGTGACTATCCCATAGGTGCCTATGGAGCAAATTAACATGTAATTGAGTCCGTTCTAATGCCTAAATGAGACCTTCTATTGTTTTAGCAACCTCTTTCTTTCTGGACAGCACCTTTATGCCCCATATAATTCTGACGTCATTGGTTCTTTCTGTCACTTTGGTCACTGCCTGGTTTTGAGAGACAGAAACTCATGCAGCTGGTGTTATTGGTGGCAGCAGATGCATTCTTAGTTGAGTCTCTGACATCTCTTTACCTATTGAGCATTGAGTATTTGGAAGAAGTCAGGGTTAGTTTTGTGGGGCAAGTTGGCCACTCCCTGCGGCAGGTTTTGCATGAAGACTTGATGTGGCACAGGGATAAAGAACTAAGACCAGAATGATCTGGTTTCTCAGCAGCCCTGCCAACAAGCAGGCTCACCACAAGCATGGAGTGCTCCTTGTACATGTCCGTGTCTAACATAATTAGGGAACACTTAAACCTCAGAGAAGCATTCAGGCTACTACAAGTGGAAACCTCATTTGAGCCTTCTTATCTGACATCTCTTACGTTGTCCTTATTTTACTCCTTGCGGCTGCAGACAGAGTCCTCATAAATGAATTGCTGGGTCTGAGGGTGGACAGAAAGGAAGATAATCTAATGCAGACTTTCTTTTTAGAGTGTGATTGGAGCTGCAGTGCATGCAGTGGGCCCCTGAAAACAGACTGCCTGCAGTGCATGGATGGCTACGTTCTCCAGGATGGGGCCTGTGTGGAGCAGTGCTTGTCATCATTTTATCAGGACTCGGGCCTCTGCAAGAGTAAGTGTGTAGAGGCCCTGTTCTGTGCTCAGCCATACCTTGGCTGCCTCTGATTTGTACTGTTCTCAGAAGGAAACTGTGGCAAGTTTCCACTTCTGGCTTTTTACCCAGTTTCTGGTTTCTTTCCTAACAGCTATCTTTGTTATCATGAAAATTTCCTCTTTTCATCTTCCATGCCCTAATAAGACATTTGCTAAAATTTGAGGGCAATATGGGAATCTTGGGCATATAGGACCATACAAACAGGTATGTGTTAGCTGTTACTTTCAGATTTTCTCAAATATTGAACAGTCAGGTCCTCCAGGTGGGAAGGTGTTTGTACCCTGGGCATTTGAGCACATAGGAAGACCCGATTATTTCACTATCTGCCCCCTTCAACCCTCTGTATACCATATAGCTCATAATCATCTGTCTCTGGCCTAGTATCCCTTTTAGCCTCAACTGAACACTACAAAATTCTCAGACCCTGAAATTCCCATCAAAAGTGCAAGAGAGCATTCCTAGGAGTATTCCTGGGGGTCTGAAAACTGACTTGATGAACCACGAAAGGTCAACATTTCAGCAAAACAGTACTGAGAGCCAAGGACTAATAATAATAATAATAATAATAATAGTTGCTTAGACCAGGAATGGTGGCTCACGTCTGTAATCCCAACACTTTGGGAGGCAGAGGCAGACGGATCACCTGAGGTCGGGAGTTCAAGACCAGCCTGACTAACATGGAGAAACCCCATCTCTCCTAAAAATACAAAATTAGCCGAGCATGGTGGCACATGCCTGTAATCCCAGCTACTCAGGAAGGCTGAGCCAGGAGAATCGCTTGAACCCGGGAGGCAGAGGTTGCGGTGAGCCGAGATTCTGCCACTGCACTCCAACCTGGGCAACAAGCAAAACTCCGTCTCAAATAATAATAATAATAGTAATAGTAATGGCTGCTGATATCTGTCATTCACTTTATAGTTTATCTAGCATTTTCCATGGGTGGGTAGGACAGTATATCAACCCTCACTTTATAGAGAAGAACACAGGCTCAGTGAGGTAGAGTGACTAATCCTAAGTGTCCCAGCTGGTAAGTATCATAGTCACAACCAGAACCCAGACTCCTTGACTCTTCATATGGTCCTTTGCCTGGTACACTAGGCTGTACTGCTGCTGTATGTCTCATGCTGCCTTTCCACAAAGGCCTGGAGCCCCTGGAAAGCCACACAGATTCCTGATGACTTGACTTTTGTCTTTCAGACTGTGACAGCTACTGTCTCCAGTGCCAAGGTCCCCATGAGTGTACCCGCTGCGAAGGGCCGTTTCTCCTCTTGGAAGCCCAATGTGTCCAGGAGTGTGGGAAGGGGTACTTTGCAGATCATGCAAAGCACGAATGCACAGGTAACTTGGAGACTGTGCTGATTATTCTGGAAAGAAGTGAGGGCAGCAAGTAAGTCACATGTGCTGACTCTCAGGTATCCAAGAACACTTAAATTAGAAAGCAGAATGAAAGCCCAGAGAGCTTAGCCTAAGTAATTGATGGCTTCCCGTGCATATCTGCCATATGTTGGTTAATTAGGATATAGGAGTGTAAGCCAATATTCTCTTACACAAATCAGTATTGTCCCCAAAGGTCTTTATGGAAACAAAGCCAATATTTTATGGAATATAATGCTTCTATTGATCTACAATGAGGGATCCATTAAGAGTGGATCAGCCCTGTTGATATAGAATTTTTAGTGTTTAGACTACATTACCCATGGTTCTGACATTGGCATAATATCCTTAAAGAATGGGATTTTTGGGGACAATTTAGTGAAACACACTGGAGCTTTTATGAAACTCAAGTTGAACCCCAAGTGTTAATCTCCTTGTCCACTGGATTAGCTAAGAGAGTTTTATCAGTTTGTTCTCATCATATCTATCAAAACTTGGTTTGTATGCCCCACTATAATACTTGACATTTAATAATGCTATTAACCTGGCATAGCATTTACATATCTCTAAATTTACCCCATTTGCATTATCTAATTTAATGTTCACAATGGCTTGATAAAATATGACAGACACTATGAATCCTGTCTTACAAGTGAAAGAAAAATAAGAGACTTAAAAGTGTTAATCACAGCAACTTAAGATCAGATGTTAAGCCCAGGTTTTCTGATTCTAATCCAGGGCCCTTTAAACTATACTGTGTGGCCTCTCTATAACAAAATCTCAACTAAGAAAGCAGGAAAATTAGGCAGTAAAAACTCTTCATAGAAAATTGTTAACTTGACCCGAATAAGTAATCCTATGTCCTAGTAATAGCTGCTCCCCTCCAGTATTTAAAATACTATTAAATACTACTACTAAAAACAATAATAAGAGATACAATGGTGGTAGTAGAACAATTGAGCCCTTCCTGTGTACCAGGCACTGTTTTCGTCATTGCACATTATAACACATGTAATCCTCCCAACAATTATTTGCATTAGGTGCTATTAATGTCCCCATTTTTAAGACAAGAAAATTATGACACCGATTGTTAAACAGAACTTGCCCAAGGTCAACAGCTGGGAAGGTTAGAGGAGGAAGGGTACCTAGAAAGAGTCTGTGCTCTTAATCACTACAAAGGTCTTTTCTTACAAGTCAATATGGTTAACTTTTTAAACAATTCATTTATGTGTAACATTTTTAGATCGCATTGTGGAACGCGAGGAGTGTTCCTCTCTGTAGATCAGCTCCCTATATATTCTATAGGGAAACTGTCAATATTCTCTTTTGTTACAGCTGGGGCTCATTTGTTGCATGTGCTCTGACTCTTCTGGTTGCAAGCCCTTTATTTCTTTGTTGCTGGTGGTGCCTTGATTGAGCCTCATTTAGTGTTTCCTTTTTTAATAGCCTGCCCTCGGGGGTGCTTGCAGTGCAGCCACAGGGACCGTTGTCACCTCTGTGACCATGGGTTCTTTCTGAAGAGTGGCCTCTGTGTTTACAACTGTGTTCCTGGCTTTTCTGTCCACACCTCTAATGAAACATGTTCTGGTAAGTGCTTCTTCTCTGATGGTCTGGTGAATTTACCAATAATTTCTCTATGTGAAGGCTGAGTTTGCAGATATAATTGACTTATGTGATATAAAATGCAGCATTCCCAATTTGGGAAAACCCATGGTGCTACTAAGGAGTAAGGGACTCTTTATAGAATATGGAAAATTGGGAAATCACAACTTCTATAATCATTGGAAAGGAAAAGAAGCAATCTGTGCCTTAAAAGTCACAGCTATCAGATAAGAAATTGGCATAAAACTTAGCTAAGTTCCTGAACTACAGCCATGTTGTGGAAAATTACATATATACAGTCACACTTTGCTTAATGATGGGGATACATTCTGTGAAATGCATCATTAGGCAGTTTCATCATTGTTTGAACTCCATGGAGTGTACTTACACAAACCTAGATGGTATAGCCTACTACACACCAAGGCTATAAAAATATAGGCTACAAACCTGTACAGCATGTGAGTGTACTGAATACTGTAGGCAACTGTAACACAATAGTAAGTATTTGTGTTTCTAAACATATCTAAAATAGAAAAGGTACAGTATAATTTTATGGGACCACCATCATATAAGTGGTCTGTTGTTGACTGAAATGTTATATAGCACATGACTGTATTTACATATAATTTATTTATATTTATATAAATTTGTAGAGCTAATTATGTCAAAGTGAAGTGGTACACCCTTTTTCGCACAGTAGAGATAAATTATAAATAAATAACAAATAGTATGAGGAGTCTGCTTCATGAGGTTCACATGTTTCTAGTGGATGGATTTCAAGCTACCCTGTTTGCCCTTAAAAATATGTAACATTGGCCGGGCATGGTGGCTCATGCCTGTAATCCCAGCACATTGGGAGGCCGAGGCAGGCAGATCATCTGAGGTCACGAGTTCAAGACCAGCCTGGTCAACATGGCAAAACCCCGTCTCTACTAAAAATACAAAAATTAGCCAGGCACAGTAATGAACACCTGTAATCCCAGCTACTCAGGAGGCTAAGGCAGGAGAATCGCTTGAACCCAGGAGGTGGAGGTTGTGGTGAGCCGAGATCATGCTACTGCACTCCAGCATGGGCGACAGAGCGAGACTCCGTCTCAAAAATAATAATAATAACAGGTAACATGTTAAGAAATGAAGCCATTCTCTTCCAACACATTAATGGACATGTTACCTTAAATAACAAAGAGAAGTGAATTTAAATTCAGTCTTAATTTTGAATCCCAAAACCTTTATGGGTGAGTAAAGCTTGGCAGGGACATTACTCTAAGTGTTTGTTGACTTTTCAGAGTCGTTCGTCAAAAACATGAGGCATTTTTTAACACTCATATTCAATCATATTTTCTGTCTCTATATTTCTGGCCTTTAAAGATATTAAGACTTCCCCATGGGAAAAAATATTTTTGGCTTATTTTTGGGGAATCTTTCTGAAAACCCTAAGTACTTGAGAGCCAGCTTACTTCTCTCTAGGATATAGTCCACTTGTAAAAATGAGTGCCGCTCTCATTAGAGCGATCTTACAGTCGAAGTAGTCCCACTGAAACTTGGCATTTCCAAACTGTCCTGTCTGACCTAGTTGTAAAAAGGAGCACTACCAATTAAAGTCCAGGCAAAAACAACTTGCAGGAGATGGGATAAATTCTACAGCATGTTAAGAAATCCCTTTTTGTCCATCAGATGTTTCATGTGGACAGAGATTATAAAATTGTAAGACAAGTATGTGTATTTCACATGAATTCTAAGTATGAGCCCCTGATAATCCTACTCCACTGTAAATTAACTGGTGCTATTCTAGGAAATGGTAGCAAACACCAGCCTCTTTACTTGCCCTTGGCGGGTCTGACGTGGCAGGTGCATCAGGATAGGACTGTGGTTCTCAAAGCCAGCAGCCCACTAGGATTACCTGCTGAGTTTGTGAAATTCCCAAGGTCCTACCCGAGAACATCCAAGTCAGAAGCTCTGGCAGTGGAGCCCAGCTGTCAGTATTGTTTTAAAAGATCCCTATATGATCCTTATTATTATTGAGATGTAATTTACATACCATAAAATTCATGCTTTAAAGTATACAATTCAGTGGTTTTTAGTGTATTCACAAAGTTGTACAACTATCACCACTACCTACTTCCAAAACATTTTCATCACTCTAAAAGGAAACCCCATAATATTAGCAGTTTCTCTCCACTCCTGTCTCAACCTAGTCCCTGGCAACCACTAATCTACTTCTGTCTCTAGGTATTTGCCTATTCTAGACATCTCACATAAATGGAACTTACAATATATGGCCTTTTATATATGGCTGCTTTTACTTAGCATAATATTTTCAAGGTTCATCCATATGATATCATGAATCAGCACATCATTCCTTTTTTCTTTCTATAGATGAGTAATATTACATTTTATGACATACCACATTTTATTTATCCATTAAATAATGAATGGACATTTGAGTTGATTTCACTTTTTGACTGTTATGAGTAATGCTGCTATGAACATTTGTGTACAAGTTTTGTGTGGACAAATGTTTTCAATTCTCTTGGGTTTATATACACAGGAGTGGAATTGCTGTATCCTATGGTAATTGTATTTAATTGAGGAACTGTCCAACTGTTTTCCCAAGTGACTATACCATTTTACACTCCCATCAGCAATCTATGAGGTTTTGATTTCTCCACACCCTAACAATTTTTATTGTCTTTCCTAGGGGAAGTGAAGTGATATCTTATTGTGGTTATGATTTTGCACCTGCTCATGTGCTTATTGGCCTTTTGTGTATCTTCTTTGAAGAAATGCCTATTCAAATTCTTCACCCATTTTAAAAATTGAGTTTTTCATTTTCTATTGTTGGGTTATAGGAGTTCTTTATATATTCTTGACACAAGTCCCTTTGTAGATATATGATTTGCATGTTTACTCCCATTCTGTGGGTTGTCTTTTCACTTTCTCATGGGTACCCTTTGAATACAAAAGTTTTACATTTTGATGATGTCCATTTATTTTTTCTTTTGTCACATGTGCTTTTTGTGTCTTATCTAAGAAAGCATTGTCTACTTCAAAATCATAAAAATGTATTCCTATATTTTCTTCTAAGAGTTTTATAGTTTAACAATTACATTGAAGTCCTATGTTCTTGCCGTGCATCCAGGGTGGTAACTACTGGGAGGCTTATTGTATACCATAGCCCAGAATCTCACCTGTGCAGCTCTGAATTAACAACATTACAAGCTTATTTAAAATTTTTAAGAAAAGGTTGGCACACAGGGGGCAGCTGAAAGGAAAGCTGGAGCTGCCTATAAGAGGGGAACATGTCTGAGTCTGAGTCAGAGCCAGAGCTCAGCAAGAAGTGAGAGCGGTGTTTGGCAGATGCGGTGGTAAAGATAGGTACTGGTTTGGAATTAGGAATTGTTTTCTCACCTAAACTTCTTTAAAAGAAGAAAGTAGCCATTAGCCTTTAGTTTGGCATGGAATTGGGAATGGCCTACTCCAGCCAGCGGCATAGTTTCCAGGCTCCATGTCTTCTATGCGGAACGTGTGTCAAAGAACAGGAGCAGTGACTCACACCTGAGGACCTCCCACTGGGAGGCAAAGAGACATCATCTGTATTCTTCAGGAATACTGAAATTCCCTAGAGCGAGCTGACGGTTGTGGTCTTTTGTAACAATGTAATGCTGTAAACTCCAGCACACTGTTTATGCAGTGAAATCAACTCTGTTTCTTATTTTGTGTTTATTCTCTGGAAATTGTAAGGAGGTGGTCTGAGAAAATAAACAAAATAAGGGGAAAGTGACCTAATTAGTGAAGGTACCATAAGCTTGACCTTTGGATTCATATGTTTTTCAGGCAAAATACACACCCCTAGTCTTCATGTGGATGGTTCCCTGATCCTCCCAATTGGTTCAATAAAGCCACTGGATTTTTCCCTCCTGAATGTCCAAGACCAGGAGGGTAGGGTCGAAGATCTCCTGTTTCATGTTGTGAGCACTCCCACCAATGGTCAGCTAGTGCTCTCAAGAAAGGGAAAAGAGGTTCAGCTGGACAAGGCTGGCCGTTTTAGCTGGAAAGATGTGAAAGAGAAGAAAGTGCGTTTTGTGCACAGCAAAGAAAAACTCAGGTGACTCTGTGTTCTGTTGTTTTCTTCCTGCCTCCTTTCCATCATTGCTTTTCCACTCCTCCACCCTGTCCCAGCCTCTCTTTCTCAATAGCTAACCCTTCTTATCTGGGGAAGATCAATACTCCACAAGCCCAAATGCTCTCAGCTGCCTGTCATCATTTCCCTGTGATTGCTCAAAGAGCGTGCATTTGTTAGAGACATTTTCGTTTTCTCACATAATTGTGGGTAATTCTCTGATGCGACAGAAAAATCCTGATACAATTACCCAGATTTTTGGCCCAGCAGAAACAAAACTGGTCATTTAACTAGATGTTACAGCTGCTTCTTCAACATTGGGGCAATGTACTGGGAGTGGGCGACAGAGAGAGAGGATAGAGCACATGCTTTTCAAGGTGTCGTATGGTCTCTAGGATTTTAGAGTTGGAAGGAAACTTAGAATCACAGTGAACTTTTTATTATCCACATTATGGGATTAATTGTGGTTAATTTTTAAGCCTGATCCAGTTTTCCCCTGATGCTTAGCACACTTCTGGCTGCCTTCCCCACCCCAGCTGACATATGCTTCAGGAATGCAGTTGAATGTTAACACCAACCCAAGCAAATATAGCTATATAATTAGCAGGGTAAATCTACTCCACAGAAGTCAGAGGGTGCCCCCCAAAGATTAGCCTTTTGGATTATCCTTCATCCTGCTCTGCTTCATTAGTACAGCTAATTCAGCATAGACTCTATGTATAAACAAGGAGTTGAAACCTGTGGAACAGTAACAAGGACACAGTGAGTATTTTTACTGTCAACACTAACCTTGAGGATTGGTTGGTTTTGAGGTTTGGGCTGGGAGACAGGTGAGGAGAAAAGTAGATGGCACTTTCTCTATTGGAATTCAGAGGTGATGATGCCAGTGACCTTGGAAGATCATATTATAGGAATAAGAACAACTAGCCTTTATGGAGTGCTAACTTTGAGCCAGGCATCATGTTAGAAACTTTACATGAACTATGTATCTCATGTTGCTAGTCTACAGATAAGGAAACTGAGGCCTTGGGAGTATAGGTCATCTTGCCCAAGACCTCTCAACATGTGTGTGCAGAGCTGAGACTCCAAGCCAAGACTGATTCCACAACCCATGCCTTTAGCCACAATGATTTCTGCCTCCCTAATATACTAGGAACAATAGGCATGCTTCCATCCTCAAAGGACAAAAGGTCACTTCGTAGAGAAGTATTGCTACAGAGATGGAGCTTAAAACTCTGGTGTTTGATGCCATAGACTCTTCAAATTCCTACTCTATATTCTGCATTCATTTTTACTATAAGTATTATTATTATTATTTGAGAAAGAATCTCACTCTGTCACTCAGGCTGGAGTACAGTGGCACGATCTTGGCTCACTGCAACATCTGCCTCCTGGGTTCAAGTGATTCTCGTGCCTCAGCCTCCTGAGTAGCTGGAACTACAGGCACATGCCACCATGCCCAGCTAATTTTTGTATTTTTGGAAGAGACAGAGTTTCACTGTATTTGCCAGGCTGGTCTCGAACTCCTCACTGCAAGTGATCTGCCTGCCTTGGCCTCCCAAAGTGCTGCAATTACATGCGTGAGCTGCAACACCTAGCCTATTCTTAAGTATTTCTATCACGCAGACACAGAAACACAGAGCTACACAACTCTGTATAGTAGTCACTTTTCTTGCAGTCACTTATGGAAAGCGTAAAGCTTCATAGACAACCAAGGTCAACCCTCTTGTCTGTTTAACTTCTTTAACCTCTCTTCACTTGTTTTTTTGTGGAATCATGGCTTTGTACCCCTAAATGGGACAAAGAATGGCAGTTTAGGAAATCCTCACAGTACTCTTTTTGGGGTACCCATTTTAATACTGGATTTTCTTTATCCAACAAAAGAAAGAATGAGAGATATAGTAAAAATTCAACAAAAGAAAGAAAGAGAAGAATAATAAAACGAGGTTGGTAGAAACCCATGGAAAATAAAATTATTGAAGTCTCTGAGTAATACAAAACAAAAGGGCAACCTGCCACATCAGTTTGTGTTTTGTTTTGTTTTTAACCCTGAAGACACTGACCATGATTCTTTAGGATTGGATTCCTTTGGGATTAGAATGCTTCTGTGAAGTAAAAGACAACTTATAAGTGTAGTTGCCATCACTGGGATAAAATGGCATTGCTGATATACTGAACACTGTTATTGGAACCTCAGTGCCACTAAAAATCACTTACCCCTGTTAGATAGGAAGTACCACCCTTTCTTTGTTCAGGGGTGGTACTCTCATCAGCTAATAAAATAAGGCATTATTTAATAAAATAAAATAATTTTTAGAAATGATAAATAATTTATTTTATTTATAATGCTGTATTTTATTAATTGATGGAAGTACCACCCCTGAACAAGGAATGGGTGGTACTTTCAATCAAATAACAGTGATATACTGAACACTGTTATTGGAACTTCAGTGCCACCAAAAATCGTTTTTAAAAAACTATTCTTCCCTTCTCTTCTGTCCTGGAAGACAATCCATCAGTTACATTCTCTTGAAGCCTGAGGTGGTGGTGGAGAGGGACAGGACTTAAATGGGACAGAAAATGAAGGGAAGATAGAAGAGAAGGGAAGACAATAATCATTTTTTAAAAAGCAATCAGGTTTATTGAGGTATAATTTGCATTCAATAAAATCCCCCATTTTGAAGTGTATTGTTCTATAAATTTTAATAACTGTATACAGTTTCGCAATCTTGTAACCACAACCATAGTCAATATGTAAAATAGTTCCATAACCCCAAAAGTCTCCTTTTTATAGTTGCTCCTTTACCCCTAGTCACTGGTGACCACTGATCCATTTTTACTGCTGTAGTTCTGTGCTTTTTAAAATGTTAGGTGAATGGAATCAAACAATATGTAGCCTTTTGTTTCTGTCTTTTGCCATAATGCTTTTCAGATCCATCCACATTCTTTCATGTATAAATAGTAGTTCCAAGAATAACTTCTAAAGAACTTTTAAAACAATGGTCCCTCTAGTAGACTAGAATTCAAAAATCCCCATAATGCAGTAGTCCTATATCTTACCAGCCAGCAGCGAGTTCTGTGCTTGGTTTGGCATTGAAGGTGGGTAAGTCTTACCTTCCCTTCTGGCAGTCTCTGAAGCTGCTTGAACAACGGCTTGTTTTATTATTAATTGGGACTTTTTGGTTGCAAGTAATGGAAGTAGACTTGAAGTAGATTAGCAAAAATGTAAGACTTGTTATAACATTGCAGGGGTGGCTCAGATCTCAAAGGCACCAAGGGCAATTGTGCTCCAGGACAGTCTGGAAGCAAGGACTGGGAAGGGGAAGCAGGAATCAACTCTTCTCTCATCCCTGTGTCTCTTTGCTTATAGGCTTCATTCACTTCTCTATTACACGCAGACTTGTTCTACATAGTAAACTCTGATTGTCCTGTAGTCAGATGCTGAGACTGACTGCTGGCTCTTGGGCCAGTTGCAAATCGCCAGGGAAGAATCAGCCATCCTTCCCTAGACTGTCCACAATGACTATGAGTAGGCTGGTGGGGAGTGAGGGGAGATGAACAGCCATGTAATACAGACATTGCAAACATTGTTACTAGGGGCCCACTCACATGAATTGGGCAGGAGTTAGGAAGAGCATTTGTTGGGAAGAGGGAATCGTGGAGAACTGGTCAGAGGCTATAAAAGATTCCTTTCAATTCTTCAATTTGACCATTAGCCTACAATGTATTACTAATCTGCCTTGGCTTGACAACTAATTTTTCAGCCTTTTCTTTATTCAGTTTAGAAAGATAGGAAACAAAACATTTACATAATTATTATTATTGTTATAAGGAGATTTAAGAACACACAGTATTTTTACCTGAATATTACTATGTTCATCTTTATCTGGTAGTTTTTCTTTATAGTATGAGTATGACATTACTGCAGTGGTTTGATCCAAATTCTTACCTACACATAACCTGAAAATGTTTTTAAGCCTTTTCTGTCTAAAGTCTAATGTAATGATTGTATTTCCTTATTCCTTTCTTTGGGACTTCTTTAGGAAAGGCTACTTTTTCCTGAAAATTAGTGACCAGCAGTTCTTCTCTGAGCCACAGCTGATCAACATACAAGCGTTTTCAACACAGGTAATAAAAATGGCCAAGTAATCAATAATTTTACATGCCTACTAGTTCTCAAGCACGAAATCCAGGTTTCCTGCAGATTTAACAAAAATGATTGCATTAAATTAATCTAGTCTTGGTTTCCTCTTGAGATGCCACTGGAGTAATTTTTAGGACTTCTGGGTAATAACAACAGCAGCAACCAAAATTACTAATACTTCTCTAGTACTTAGTGTTATAGTCTTAGTGTTTCATGTAAGTAACTCAGTTAATCCTTATGCCAATATTATGAGATATTATTGTCTCCAATTTACAGACAAGGAAACAAAGTCACAAGAAGGTGACGTAACTTGTCTGTGGTAATATAGCTAATAAATAGGGAGTCAATGTTTGTGCCCAGTAAATCTGGCTACAGAGGCAGTGTTCTTAATCGTTACATTATGACGCCTAACTTTACCATACTAAATCTGCTAGCAGCCCTTCCAAATAGTCGGCAGGGTGCAGTGGCTCATGCCTATAATCTCAGCACTTTGGGAGGCTGAGGCAGGTGGATTGATTGGGCCCAGGAGTTTGAGGCCAGCCTGAGCAACATGGCGAAACCCCGTCTGTACTGAAACAAACAAAAAAATACAAAAAATTAGCTGGGCCTGGTGATGCATTCCTATAGTCCCAGCTACTTGGGGAGCTGAGGTGGGAGGATCACCTGAGCTCCGGAAGGTTGAGGCTGCAATGAATGATGATCATGCCACCATGCCCCAGCCTGAGCAACACAGCGAGACCCTGTCTCAAAAAAAAAAAAAAAAAAAAAAAGACTGTCTTCCTTTTTAGGTAAAGAAGTTTGTTTTATCTTTCTCTAGTATGTGGAATTAGCAGTTAGAGAATATTATTAAGGATCTACTTAAACGAGGTTCCAGTGTGCCAGTGTGGCCATCAACAAAACACAGACATAAGGAAGTCATGGTAGATGCTATAAAGCTCAGTGTGATGGCCCTTCAAACTCACCTCTCATCATTCATCTCTGTAAAGTTGTGCTTATGGGTCCAGAGTACATATAGTTGTAGCTGCTCTAGGAACTGGGCTTGAGGGATTGAAGAGCCAAAAGTGCAAAGAGTAGGGAAATAGGTATATTCATAAGTTATGAAAAGCAAGAGAGTAGAATATTCTCCTGGAGAACCAAGACTAGCTAAATATCCAGATCTCAGTATCACGTTATTCATGATTCAAGGAAGGACACTAGATGATTGTTTTTCATCTGATGTTTTTTAATCTTTGGTCCAAAAATGAAAGGATCATGGATAACAACATAGACTTGAACCAGCAGTGGCTGCAAAAATGGTATTAATAGCCCAATTCACCTCTTCTTGATGGTATTATCACATCAGGGATAAATTGGAGTTTAATGATTTGAAAATGATCCTAAGTTAATTTGATCTCATGAGTGAACAAAATATATAAATTTTGTTTTAATTAAAGCTAAAACAGGCTGGGCTCAGTGGCTTATGCCTGTAATCCCAGCAATTTGGGAGGCCGAAATGCGTGGATCACCCGAGGTCAGGAGTTTGAGACCAGCCTGGCAAACATGGTGAAACCACGTCTCTACTGAAAATACAAAAATTAGCCGGGCAGGGTGGTGGACAACTGTAATCCCAGCTACTCGGGAGGCTGAGGCAGGAGACTTGCTTGAACCCGGGAGGCAGAGGTTGCAGTGAGCTGAGATCGTAGCACTGCACTCCAGCCTGGGCAACAGAGTGAGACTGTCTAAAAAAAAAAAGCTAAAACAGGTAATCTCTGTAAATTTAGGACAGAGGGCTACATCCAGTCTTACAACTTACTGGTTTAGATGTTTCTCAGTCCTTACACTCAGAAACTTTGTTTCGTTCTTTTTGTTTGGGCTAATAAAGTTACTCCAGTGAAAGACCAAAGGTAGATATTGGCAAGTCTTCCTAATCTGACATGGTGAGTTCCCATGGTTCCGCAAGTGTTGCTTGTGTGTTTTTCCACAATCAAGTGAGTAAATAAGGAGAACATTTAATTTTATTTATTATATGAAACTTTTATCATTTTAAGTCTTTAAAATGGAATTTTAGAAAATAATTTTAACTTATTTTCGTTCCTTTAAATTTCTGTGACACTGCAATATGGTCTTGAGTCTCTCTCAGATTTTCTCATGCAAGTTAATTTGGTCTTTTCCATTTGTGGATTTTGACATCATCTTTGACTTTTCCTCTTTCAGAATAGGAGGGGTCACTCTTTCCCATGTATAGAATCACAGCTGTAGAATTCTCACCTGAGAATTCTAAAGACTAACTATCATCTAATTTCCCACTGTGTAACTATTATAATGATGTATTAGACATTCCTTTAATAGAGATTGTAATTTCCAGGAGGCCAGGAGGGTGCTTGGGTAGTTTTAAAAGAAAGCCATTTGGATTAAAGAAAGCGGTGTGTTGAGAAAAGTCCTAGATGGTTCCACTTCAAATGATATTTTTTTAAAAACTGAAATAATATTTTCTTTGGCTTCTGGCCTCCATTTTTTTGGTGAGTTTTTTTTTCTGTTGTGGTTCATTAGCTTTTATCTTTATGAAAGAACATTTTATCTGCTTACTCAACTCTGTGGGAGGTAACCTGACAATCCTAAGAAAAAGATATTAAATTTTACTATAATATATTAGCCTTGTCACATGAATTAGTCAGGTGGTTGCCTTTACTCACCTAGACCATAATCTTGGCAGGCTTTATAACCTGAGTTGGGGTGGGGCTCTGTCAAGATTTGGATGAGAAAACCGAAGAAAATTACTGGGAGGGACTAGAAACAGCATGAGCTCAGGATGCAAAAATAGCTTCCTCTGAGTCAGTATACCACAACATGGCCTGGAGTGAAGTGTGTCCTCCTAAAGGCAAGTCCAAAAATTTCATACCTCTTATTAGTCTCTCTTGGGATATAATTTAAGTCAGGATAGCAGAGAAATTAGAGATTTAGAAGCTAGCAGCTCTCATCAGTTGTCTCTCAAGTCTTGAAGTGGCTTGATAAACCTCTAGAACCCAGAGGTGTGAAGTAACCTTAGTTGTTGTGTTACTATGACTGACCACACCTCTAACGAATGCGTTCACCATGGAACAGTTTGGTGCTTTGCTAGAACACTTAGAGTTTCTCAAAAAGCATAGGAATAGCAATCAGGTATCTAGTCCACTGGATTGTCCTTTCTTTCCGTGTTAACTGACTCTTCTTCCCTTCAACTCCACAGGCCCCCTATGTGCTGAGAAATGAGGTTCTCCACATTAGCAGAGGAGAGAGGGCAACCGTCACCACCCAGCTGCTTGACATCCGAGATGATGACAACCCACAGGATGTGGTCGTTGAAATAATCGATCCTCCACTTCATGGCCAATTGCTTCAAACACTTCAGTCCCCGGCAGCCCCTATCTATCAATTCCAGCTGGATGAACTCTCTAGAGGCCTTCTCCACTATGCTCATGATGGTTCAGACAGCACATCCGATGTTGCAGTCTTGCAGGCCAATGATGGACACTCCTTCCATAATATACTGTTCCAAGTGAAGACCGTGCCTCAGGTAGGTGTCATTCCTAGAGTTACAGTTTCCTTGCACCTAGATGTGAACTTCTACTGTTGGTATTATTTTATGATACTCACAAAGTTAAGATATGGGTAGTCATTCACTTATTCAAATATAACCTATTGTATAGAGGGCACTATATATCTGTTAGGAGCACCCTTGATCTGAAAGACCTGTCCCCATGTTCTCTACAAATTGGGATACTTTTGAACCTTTTTTGTTGAGGTACTGCCATAAGAACGTGTTATTATCCATTAATCCTTTTGTCTCCTGCCTGAGCATAACCATAAGAATCAAGATATTCCTGTTTTTATCTGCCCCTCAAAAACAGCTCATGAGGCCAGGCGCGGTGGCTCACGCCTGTAATCCCAGCACTTTGGGAGGCCGAGGCGGGTGGATCACGAGGTCAGGAGATCAAGACCATCCTGGCTAACACAGTGAAACCCTGTCTCTACTGAAAATACAGAAAATTAGCTGGGCGTGGTGGCGGGTGCCTGTAGTCCCAGCTACTCAGGAGGCTGAGGCAGGAGAATGGTGTGAACCCAGGAGGCAGAGCTTGCAGTGAGCCGAGACCATGCCACTGCACTCCAGCCTGGGTGACAGAGAGAGACTCCGACTCAAAAAAAAAAAAAAAAAAAAAAAACAGCTCATCAAATATGAAGTTCATTGTCAGATAATCTGAATGACCCAAAAATGGTGAGTTCAGCCATTCTGTTAGCTCAACTAAAGTAGGATGAGCAAACTCTTTTGGTAATCCTAGGGATCTTTGCCCTAGGGAGTAGGAGCCAATAAAGAGCACTGGGCCAGGTGCGGTGGCTCATGCCTGTAATCTCAGCACTTTGGGAGGTTGAGGTAAGGGGATCACTTGAGCTCAGGTGTTTGAGACTAGCCTGAGCAATGTAGAGAAATCTTGTCTCTACTAAAGTTTTTTTTTTTTTTTTAATTAGCTGGGTGCAATGACATGCACCTGTAGTCTCGACTACTCAGGAGGCTGAGGTGGGAGGATCACTTTAACCCAGAAGTTCGAGGTTGCACTGAGCCGTGATCATACTACTGCACTCCAGCATGGATGACAGAGCAAGGCCCTATCTCTAAATAAATAAATAAATAGCATTTTTGCTCAGCCTGAGTCATTGACACGCCACCTTTTTATGTTTTCGCCATATCCACAAGCACCTGTACTATTATTTACTTAATATTTTTCTTTGTATCAACTTACTTTTTACTGTAGCCTCATCTTAAGAAATAATACTTAGGAAATCGTGGGCTTAATGTAGAATTATACTTTTTTTCTAAAATATGAAAAATAATGCATAACCATTCTACAACATTTTGTCCATATGCTACTGAAAATGTTCTTGGATACTGCAAATGAGATGGCTCTCAAACTTTAAGAAATACTAGGCTGAGCCATTGCTAGACCAAAGGGACACGAAAAACATTTTCAAAACTAGATGATGTTTCACTGGATGCCCTTTTCTCAGTTGCATCAAGAATGGCTCTTTCTCATGGTAGTAGATTGGGAAACATAATTCTTAAACAACCTTTTATTTTGAATATCACTGCCTACTGAGGTGTCATTAATGACTAGCTAGAGAGACTGCTTTGTTGAGGACAGTTTAAAACCACTTGTCACTTTCTCATCAGTGATCACTCAAAATTTGCGATTGATCCGATTGATATTCATGAAGGTGAACAGCTGAATCTAATATGATCTGCTAGGCAATTTCTCAGTTTCCTGTCTCGTTATTTTCAGCTGCTGAAAGCAGTGAAGGTGGCATAAGAGAGATGGGAGCCAGTGAAAGCTGTTGATGAGATGGAGTTGGCAGACAGCCACCTTGCAGCTCATCCTAATTATCACTCTTGCGATGGCCCTGGGAGATGAGGTTTAGTTCTGGAGAGATGAAGTCTAGACAGACAGAAGTTTTTGTTTCTTCCTTCTTAGTTTCTTTCCAAAGGTTTTTAGAGGATTTCAGTGCCACCCTAACACCTGCCTTTCCTATTGTGGCTTCCCTCTCCATGTTTGGAGCTCAGTTCAGTGTGTTGCACAACCATTTTGTGTGGAATGGCCCAAGATGGAAGGGCATTTCTAGGGTTTTAGCTGCTTTGACTACCAGAACAAAACCAAGAAAAATGGAAATTTAATTCATAAATAAAGCACAGGGCACAGAGTTTTGGAATCCTTGTGACTTGTGTGTCATGTAGGTATTTTCTGTGTCTGTCTGTGATACCTGAAAAGTGAATTTAAGTTGTGCTCTGGGCCCCTTTTCATCCCTCTCTCTTGTATTGCTGTGATTACCTGCCCATGGATTGGAATAATGAAACCCATGACCAGAGCCTCAGCATTCATCAGGATGTACTAATAATACATTTGACTGCAATATTGGCAATATTACACAAATGTGTACTATTTTTCCTTTTAGGAATTCAAAATATTTTTTCCTTATATCTCTTTTACTGATCTTTACAATGTCTTCGGGAAGAAGGTTAGAGTAGAGGCTATGGGACCTTAATTTTTCTAATGGAAATTCTATTATGGGTGGAAGTTTCTTGTTTTGTTTTCGATATTGGGCACTAAAGCTTGATGGGAATTATTCCATTTGATCTTCACGATCACACTATGATGTTTGTACAGTTTTTATCCATAATTTTCCAAAAGAGGCAACTGAGACACAAAGAGGTTGAAAAACATTCATTTTCATAAAGGTACTTAGTGCTGGAGCTATGATTTCATCTCAAGTGTGTCTGCCTCCTACACTTAACCATGAAAATCTTTTCATTCTAGCTAGTGTTTTTCAATGTGTTGGTCATATATATTCTTATCCCCTTGATGGATAGAATAAAGACAGTAATTTAGTCATTTTCTCAATGTTCTATCCAAGCTGGGCCCCAAGGCTTCTGTAATCTTTCCTCTGAACTCACTGTATCTTGTTGCAAGTGAGAGTATTTATAATCATTAAGTCTTCCGGGCCGAAGAAGAAAAAAATGCCTCAACTCTTATGGCTTCTTGTAGATGCATCGTCAGACATGACTGATTCATTCTAACAGCCATTAGTGAAGATGGGCATGTAAGTTCTTACCCTGTGGCTACCTAGTTATTAAACCTGGAGTGAGCTGATAGTTTAAATGGAATAGCCAAGTGGCTTGTGTTTAATTCCTAGTGAATGAATGTACGAATTAATCGTAATGTTCAACAGAAAACACAACCTGTCAAGGTAACTAGGGAGGGATAGAAAAAGGAAGCTGTGTGTGAACAGGGACTATTCCAGTCTTACTCCCCTGAGCAGAGCACGTCGTAGGAGTTCAGTACATTTTTTGTTTTTTTTGGATGGATGGGTAATGGATGGATGCAATGGCTTGAGTGAGGCTGGTGCCTGTGTTCCTGCCTTCCAATTCATCTCTTGCATCAAATGAGAAGCCCTTGGGGCACCTCTGCGATAGCCCACCTGGGAATGGGTAGAGGAGCTGTCAGTTCAACCCTTGTTTTCCAAGTTCTACATCACTTCCCCCAAACTTAAGTTTTTATCTTTGGCCTGATAGTGAATAAACTTGACTGCCACCTCCAGCCTTATACTGAGTTGCTGAGGAGAAAATATAACCAGGACTGATGTTGAAACATGTTCTGTTGAGGGAAGGAGGCAAAAGAATTAAAACAGATTAAAAAGTAATAAAGAATGCATTGCTGAACAGGCTTTTATTAATTGGGGGGATTACTAAACCCAAGCCTGCTGCAGATATGGTTCTAAAGCAATTTGACATTTAATAAGGGCTAAAATGTAGACAGGGGAAAATCATACTTACTGGTGGGCTTCTGTCTACTACTGGGGTTTCAAGGAATTGTCTTCTTTTTCGTTAATTAAGATACCTCTGGAAATCATGCCTTTTTTTTCCACTCTGGCAATACATCTGATGATCTTTTCTGAACTTCTTTGTTACTCTTTGAGCAGTATTTTCTGCAACTGGGTAATACTTTAATGTCAAAAGTCCCTAAGTGTCATGCTAGGAACTGGATGGAAAATTCTATTGCTGAGACTCCTCTCTAGCTGTTTATCTGTGGTAAGGCCTGTGTACAGATAAATAGCCCTGTGGTGTTTTCCATCAATTTCATTAACGCCTACCTCTCATTGGTTGTCTTGCAGGGACACAGTTGGTTTGATAATAGTGACATTTATGAGAATTACAAATATCAATGGCATAAAAATATCTATTTCTTATGAGTAAGAGCCTATATCATAAATAACTAAATCCTTGCCATATATGAGGGTTTCACCTTTTGGGGGGGGGTTGATTAGTTTGTTCAATTCAGTGTCTCATAAGGTGCAGAATCAGAAAATATTTCCTTAAATATACATATACTGGTTGAAATCTACGTGGAGCAAAGGTTCTATACTCTTGACCTGAAATAACAAGTTTCTGGGGCTCATACACACATTGACAAACACAGAAACAGTCGAATTATCTTTCCCGCTTTCTTTATGCTGGTAAATTTCACCACACCACCCCACATGATCTTTTCCACAGTGTCCTATGAGATTAAATTTTAATAGCTATGATATAAATGAGCTCTTGCAAATTAAGGTATATTTTTACAGAACAAGTAAAATTATAAGGTCACTGTTACATTCAATGTTAGTCATTTTCTATTTAGTGAGGTTTAAAACTTTTATCTTGAATATTTTGGCCTGGGGTTAGAGTACATTATCATTTCAGCTAACATTTCTTCATTTATGACTCAACCTTTAATTTTGGTGGGAAGTTTTCATTGTGTTTGTGAGATTTTTTTCTCCAAAAGATGGAGGCTTATGGCATTATTTCTGGTTTGTAACATTAATATTTTTATTTGTAATATGATATGGAATGGCTAAGCTTTATTACCATTTCTGCATGCCTATTGTTCTATGAAATGAATTAGAAGAACTATTTAATTTAAAGTGCTGTTTTAATCATGCCCCCAGTTTTACTTTTTGGGATTTTATTACCTGCTAATGTGGTCCTCTGGTGGATCTATAAAACATTACTGGGCAGATTATTCGGTTGGTAATATAACTAATTTCTTGAACTCGCAGGGATATATACATCATGTACAGAAAAAAAAATATGAGGAGATAAAAAAATTCAAAAAATCAGAACCATTGGGGAAATTAGGTTAGAATTTGGCTTTTTGGACACCTTAAATGTAGAAAAGATGATATATACCCTTCTATCCATCTCTTCTTGAATCTTCCCTGGACCCTCTCCGAAAGAAAACAATAAGAAACAAACATATTCATCATGATGAGTGGGAAGATTCATGCTTCTTCCTCTTTTTAAAAAAACAAAACAAAACCCTACTTTATTGAGGAATGATTGACATGTAAAAAGCTCTACATATTTAATGTATACAACCTGAGTTTGAGGATAAGTGTATAGGCATGAAGGCATCACCACCATCCAGGTCTTAGAAATATTCCTAACCTCATAAAGTTTTCTCCTGCCTTGTTTACTAATTTAATGTATTTATTTACTTATTTTTTGTGGTGACATAAGCTCCACTGTCTTAGCACATTTTAAATATGCTATATAGTATTGATAGTCATAGGCACTATGCTATATAGTATTGATAGTCATAGGCACTATGCTATATAGTAGGTCTTCAGGACTTACTTATCCTTTATGTATCTACTGCAGGTTTTTCTTCATGATTACCATAAGGGTTACATAAAATATCTTATAATAGTCTATCTTAACTGAAACTTTGTATGTTTTGACCATGCATCTCCCCATTTCCCCTTTCTCCCAGCCCCTTGCAACTGCCATTCTACTATCTGCTTTTATGAGTTTGGCTATTTCAGATTCCATGTATAAGCAAGATCATGTAGTTACTGTCTTTCTGTGTCTGGCTGATTTTGCCTGGCATAATGTCTTCCAGTTTCTTTGATATTGTTGCAAATAGCAGGATTTCCTTCACTTTTAAGGCTGAATAATATTCTACTATATATTCATTTATCCATTGATTTACACTTAGGTCGGTTCTGTATCTTGTCTATTGTGAATAATACTACAATGAACGTGGGAGTGCAGATATCTCTTCAACACACTGATTTCATTTCCTTTGGATGTATATCCAGAAGTGTGATTGCAGATCATATGATTGTTTTTAAGTTTTTGAGTAGCCTGCATAGTAGCTGTACCAATTTACTTTCCTCCCACCAATGTACCAGGATTCCCTTTTCTCCAAATCCTCTGTAACATTTACCTTTTTAAAAAATAGCCATCCTGACAAGTGTGAGGTAGTTTTGCTTTGCCTTTTTCTCATGATTTATGTATGTTTTCATATACCTGTTAGGCATTTATATGCCTTCTTTGGAGAAATACCTATTTAGGCTTTTTGCCCATTTTTAAATTATTTGAATTTTTTCGCTTTTGAGTTGTAGGAGTTTCTTATATATTGTGAATATTAACCTCTTATGAGATACTGGTTTTGCAATTATTTTCTCCCATTGCATAGGTTGCCTTTTCATTTTGTTGATTGTTTCCCTTGATGTGCGGATGCTTTTTAGTTTGACATAATCCTGCTTGTTTCTTTTTGCTTTTATTTCCTGTGATTTCAGTGCCGTATCCAAAAAATACTTCCAAGACCTATATCAAGGAGATTTTCCCCTGTGTTTTCTTCTAGGTCTTTCACAGTTTCAATTCTTCTGTTTAAGTCTTTAATCCATTTTGAGTTGATTTTTGTGTATGATGTAATTTCATTCCTTTGCATGGGACATCCGATTATCCCAACACTATTTATTGAAGAGACTATTCTTTTCTCCTTTCCTTATTTTATATTCTTTGCACTCTTGTTGAAGAATAGTTGGTCATAAATGTGTGGATTTATTTCTGGGCTCCTTATTCTGTTCCACTGGTCTATGTATTTGTTCTTATTCCAGTACTATAATGTTTTAATTACTATAACTTTGTAATGTAATTTGGAATTAGAAAGTGTGAGGCCACCAGCTTTGTTCTTGCTCAAGATTGCTTTGGCTATTTGGGGATTTTTGTGGTTCCATATGAATTTTAGGATTTGTTTTTCTGTTTCTGTGTAAAATGCCATTGGAATTTTGACAGAAATGGCATGAAATCTGTGGATTGCTTTGGGTAGTATGGACATTTTAATAATATTAATTCTTCCAATTTATAAACATGGGATAGCTTTGCATTTATTTGTATCTTATTCAATTTCTTTCACCAATATTTTATAGCTTTCAATGGCGTATCTTTCACCTTCTTGGTTAAATTTATTTCTAATTATTTTATTCTTTTGATGCTATTATAAATAAGATTGTTTAATTTGTTTTTCAAAGAGTTTATTGCTAGTATATGGAAACACATATTGCATGTTGGTTTTATTTTACTGAATTTGTTTATTAGTCCTAACAGTCTTTTGGTGGAATCTTTAGGGTTTTCTACATATAAGATCATGGTATCTGTAAACACAGACAATTTAACTTCTTCCTTTCCAATTTGGATACATTTTGTTTCTTTCTCTTGCCTAATTGCTCTGGCTGGGATGGCCAAAGAAGATACTTGATATGATTTCAGTGTTCTTAAACTTGTTAAGACATCTTTTGTGGCTTAACATTTGTTCTAACCGGGAGAATGTTCCATATGTGCTTGAGAAGAATATGAATTCTGCTTCTGTTATATGTAATATTCTATATATGTCTGTTAGGTCCATTTGTTCCATAGTGTTATTCAAGTCCTTTGTTTCTTTATTGATTTTCTATCTGGATGATCTCTCTATTGTTGAAAGTGGGGTATTGAAGTCCCCTACCATTATTGCATTGCTTTTTATTTCTCCCTTCAGTTCTGTTAACATTTGCTTGATGTGTCTAGGTGTGCTAATATTATGTGCATATATATTTACAATTATTATGTCTGCTAGGAGGACTGACCTCTTTATAATTATATAGTATCTTCTTTGTCTCTTGTGATGTTTTTGACTTCAAAGCTGTTTTGCCTGATATAAATATAGGCATCTCTGTTCTCTTTTTGTTTTTATTTGCATGGTATATATTTTTCCATCCTTTCACTTTCAGCCTATATGTATCCCTAAAGCTAAAGTGAATCTCTTTATAGGCAGTTTATAGTTGGATCACGCTTTCTGTCCAGCCACTCTATGTTTTTTGATTGGAAAATTTAATCCATTTACATTTAATTATTGATAGGTAAGGACTTACCTATTGCCATTTCATTGTTTTCTGACTGTTTTGTTGTTCCTCTATTCCTTTCTGTCTCTCTTGCTGTTTGCCTCTGCGATTTGATGATTTTTTTTTTGTAATGGTATGTTTTTATTTATTTCTCTTTATCTTTTGTGTATCTACTGCAGGTTTGTTCTTCATGATTGCCATGAGGGTTACAGAAAATATCTTATAATAGTCTATTTTAAGATGACTAACTTGTCTCCAATTGCATACAAAACTGTTTACTTCTCCCTGACCCTCACCATTTTATGTTACTGGTGTCACAATTTATATCTTTTTATATCATGTATTCATTTAAAAAATTTATAGTTATAGTAACTTTTAATACATTTTCTTCTAACTTTTATACTAGAGTTAAAACTGACTTACATATCACCGTTACAGTGTTATTCTCACTTTGATTATATTCTTAGCTTTTCCAGTGAGTTTTATACTTTAATGTGTTTTCGTGTTGCTAATTAATGTCTTTTCATTTCAACTTGAAGAATTTCCTTTAGCATTTCTTGTAAGACAGGACTTTAGTGGTAACAAACTCCCTCAGCCTTTGTCTGGGAAAGGCTTTCTCTCTCCTTCATTTCTGAATGGCAGCTTTGCCTGGTAAATTATTCTTGATTAGCAGTTTTTTTCTTTAAGTATTTTGAATATATCATCTCATTCTGTCAGAAAACTACAAGGTTTCTGCTCAGCAATCCACTCATAGTCTTATAAGATTCCCTTGTATGTGAAAAGTCACTTTTCTCTTGTGGCTTTCAAAATTCTTTGTGATTAACTTTTGAGAATTTGATTATAATGTGTCTCAGTGATTACTTCTTTATGTTCAATCTGTTTGGAGTTTCTCTGGGATTCATGGGTCTGGATGTTTCTTTCTCTTTACAGATTTCGAAAGCTTTCTGTTATTTCTTTAAATAAGCTTTTTGCCCTTTGCTCTTTCTCTGCTTCACTTGGAATTTCCATAATAGGTTATATTGGTTTATTTGATGGTGTCCCATAAGTTCGGTAAGCTTTGTTCATTCCTTTTTATTTTTGTTGTTATTATTCCTCTGACTGGATAGTTTCAAATGATCTGTCTTTGAGTTCATGGATTCATTCTTCTTTTTCATGGAGTTTGCTGTTGAAGTGTTCTATTGAATTTTTCAGTTCAATCATTGTATTCTTCAGCTCTGGAATTTGATGTGTTCTTTTTATGATTTCTGTCTTTTGTCAAACCTTTAATTTTGTTTATGTGTGGTTTTCTTGACTTTGTTTAGTCATCTACTTTTCTTTAAGATTCTTGTGCTTCTTTAAGATGTCCACTGTGCTTCTTTAAGATGATTATTTTGAATTATTTGTCACACAGTTCATACATCTTCATTTCTTTGGGGTCAGCCACTGGAGCTTTATTTTGTTCCTTTGGTGGTATCATGTTTTCTTGGTTTCCTTTTTATGTTTCTTGAAGGCTTGCATTGCTGTGTTTGCATTTGAAAAAGTGGTTACCTACTCCAGCCTTTACTGCCTGGCTTCAGGAGAGAAAGACCTTTACTAGTCAACCAAACTAAAGATCTGAAGGTTTTCTCAAACTTCTTCTCTGGATGTGCCTGTTTCACTCCTCTTGTTCCCCCTTCAGGGGAAGTCTTATGATTGTGTGCCTCCTCTTGATCTGGCACCATCAAGCAGGGTGCTGAGAGCCTTTTTTTATTTTCCTCATGTCAGTTCCCTGAAGTAATCAAGGTTGCGTGCCTTCTACCCAATTCAGCAGAGTCAGGGGATTGTTGATGTGTGTGTTTGCTGTCTGCATGGGCTCATGTGCACCCTCTGAAGAGCCTGAATGTACTCTCTTCAGGGAAGTGTGGGGTGCTGGCTATGGGAGGGGGTGCATGGAGTCATGGGGTACTTGTTAGCTAGTGTGTGTATCTGCAGGTGAGGTATCTTACAGGATTTGTGAGCATGGCTCTTGGTGGAGCCCATTAGCCAGTTAGTATGATCTGCAGCTGTTTGTTGAGAGCCACACAATGGTTACTGTAAGGCTCTGCTTCTCTTCCCTGTTCCTTACTGTCCCTAGACAGCTGTGTATACATATTAATCCCCTCAGTGTTCTGGATGGGGTGAGACAGAAATGGATCTCTTAGGCAGCATCCCACAAGCCTGGGGAAGCTGGGCACTCATGTCAATCTTACTTTCCTCTGTAGGAGAAATTATGGGCTGAAGTGGTCTCTCTTGGCCTTGAGTTGTGCATACCTGGAGGAGAGTATTAGGGTAAAATGAAACTGTGTTTCTTACCCTCTTCAATGCATCTGTTGTTGATTTTTTTTCTTTTACTCCATTGGGGTACTGGAAACTTTCAGCTAGACCCCAGGCTCCTATGAAGGTATTGTCATCTGCAGATGGTTGTGAAAATTAGTGTTCTGTGCAGGTTTTAGAGCTGGAATCTCTTATTCTGCCATCTTGCTGATTTCCAAGAATAATACTTCTTTTTCATAGTGTTATCTGTTTCTCCTTATATACTGCAAAAAAAATCATTCAGAAATGGAGGCATATGTATTACCCTGTTATAGACATTAATATTCTAAAAGGCTCAGCTGTGAACCTTCAGGACACCCATTCTAGAACCATTGTGATCTGTACCTTGGACCATGCTTTTCATGCCTTAGTATGTCTGCACAGCTTCTGGGGATCTTTTCAAAGTACAGATTCTGATTCAGAAAGTCTGTCATGGGACCTGAGATTCTGAACATCTTAATGAGCTTCCAGGTGCTGCTAGTCTCTGCACACTGAGTCACAAGGTGTGCTGTCTAAAAAGTTACACTCACACAGGAATTATAGAGAATTGTGTTGATAAGTACAGCCAAGATGGAGATATAGTAGGCAAGCCATCTGGGAACATGCATTCATGTCACACTGCCTACTTGCGTAGAATCTGAAAAGACCACATTGCCTACTCAGTCTAATAAAGTGGTTGTTGGCATATGACTGGTCTCCATAACCAAAATCAAAGTTCAGTAGGCTGCTGCTATTAGAAAGATTTCTAACAATTAAGAAACCTGGGCTGGTCATGGTGGCTCACGCCTGTAATCCCAACACTTTGGGAGGCCAAGGCAGGCAGATTACAAGGTCAGGAGTTCAAGACCAGCCTGGCCAACATGGTGAAACCCCGTCTTTACTAAAAATACAAAAATTAGCCAGGCATGGTGGTAGACGCCTATAATCCCAGCTACTCAGGAGGCTGAGTCAGGGGAATTGTTTGAACCTAAGAGGCAGAAGTTGTGGTGAGCCAAGTTCATGCAATTGCACTCCAGCCTGGGCAACAAGAGCAAAATTCTGTCTCAAAAAAAAACCTGGGCCCAAGTATATCATGGTATACAAGACTGCTGGAGTTAATAGAGCCTTTTCCCTCAGAATTTTTTATACGTTTTTGATGTCTTATAAATAATATGCTGTCAACTGAGAAAGGAGAATATTCTCTGGGATTTTGCCCTGAGCACCAATCAGGTTAGAAAGTGCCTTTGCTGCTGTTCTCATGGGCGCTGTTTGACTCAGCTTCCTGGTGTATACATGATGACAGTGGCCATCACTGACTCCTGAGAAGTGAGATGCTCAAGGGCCAAGTGAGCAAAAGAATAGATGTTGTTTTCTCTTCAGAGTATTCTTCTCCTGGGAGTGGTGTTTGCTGTGTTCCATTTATTGGCATATTTGAAAGTAATAATAATATAGAAAACCATCCCTTCTAAAATGCCCTATGTTAAAATATCAGACTTGTTAATTTTTGAAGTTTGAAAACTGAACACTGGCAGCGTCCTTAGTCTCATTCTGTGGAAAATGTCAATTATGAGGCTTTGGAAGAGGGTGTGTGCCTTGCAAAGCAGGAATGGCAGCACTTTTAATGATATTAGCTTTAGTAATTAAAATGATTGCCTTCTCAGGAGTGCTGAATAGGTGATTCCTTCCAGCCAGCTACTCCTAACTGTTGTTGCTTCACTTTCAATTGGCCATCAGGTCCTGGCAGTTCTGCTTCTGTGGTGCTTCCAGAATCTATTGCTGTCTACGATGAATTTACCATTGGATTTACCACTGCAATTACCCTCTCATAGGCCCTCATTTTCTCTCCCCTGAGCCATTAAAAGGAATCTTCAGCTCTAGATTTATCTCAGTGCTGGTCACTTCCATCTCCTGCCATTGGAGCCTGTCTTTCTAAAACCTGGATCTGATCATCCCATTTTCTTCCCTGGAGACTCGTGTTGACTTTCCAGTGCCTATGAGATGAATTGAGACTTTTAGCATAGCTTCTATCTTCTACTAACCTTCCATAAGACAGTGTCACTTTTTATCCACTCCCCCACCTGGCTCCCTGAGCCCTACTGGCACCAGACACTTGGGCATTTTATGAAATATTCAGTGCACTGTCTCACATCTTTGCTTTCGCTTAAGCTGGGCCCTCTGTCTGGAATATGTTTCACCATGTCTCTACTTAGAAATCCAATTTTTTTGTTATTCAAAATGAAATTATTTTTCTTAGGAAAATTTTCCTGCGGCTTCCTTCCTCTATTCTCCCACAGCTCCCTGCTCAAGCTTCTTATAGAGCATTAATCGTGAAGCATCCTAATTATTTATGTGTCTATCTCTCCCACTAGACTGTAAGTTCTGACGTTAAAGTTTTGCTTCAGACATCTTGTATATATCAGGCCTCTAGCAATGGAGCTGGCATATAATAGGTGCTTAATGAATAATTCTTAAATATGGGTGGGTGGAGAGGATAGAAAGACAGGTTGATGGATAGATGAAAGAAAGAAATGGAGAGACTTAGTCTTTCTAAATAAGTTGTTGGTTCATGATAAACTAAAAGAAAAAGCAGGATATATACATATGTAAATATATAGATAAATATGCATGTCTACATATAATACAAAGTCTGTAGAGTGACTCTGAAGCTGTGAATCTCTCTCTGTCTTATTAGACAATCTTTAACAACAATAGAACTGGATAACTTATGTGTTTAAGGATTGATATATTCTTACTTTGCTTGGACCTAATTCTGCATTTTATTTTTATTTCAGAATGATAGGGGTCTTCGGCTTGTGGCTAATTCGATGGTGTGGGTTCCAGAAGGGGGGATGCTGCAGATCACCAACAGAATCTTACAGGCTGAGGCTCCTGGTGCCAGTGCTGAAGAAATCATCTACAAGATTACACAAGACTACCCCCAATTTGGTAACTATTTTTTCCTTTGGCATGGTTTCATTGTTGCATTCAGCAGTCTAGGGTTTGCTACTGTATAGTGCCATGTGGCAAGATTGCAATTCCAATGAACTGAGCTTTCTAATACCTTACAAATCCCCTTTAAAAACAGAATAATCATAACAGCTATCACACTCAACACATTTACTAGGTAGTGTACTAAAGTTTATAAACACGTTATATGTAACACCTAAAATTTAAGTTTTAAAACAACTTCATTTTGCAGGTAAAAATACTGGGTAAAGTAGCTTGCTGCAAGTCACTTAACTAATATACGTCAGTTTAATTTCAAAGGTCAGGCTCTCAAACTCTGCCTTATATGCCTTTTAGAATATCAGTAGACTTCTTCTTAATGAGACTTATAAAAATAACATGAAAACATTTTTCAGTGTTCTCCAGTGTTACTTCTACTTCCAGCAAGATAGTCAAATATGAAAACCTGAGAAATTTACCATTATCATCACCCAGAAATGCTGGATAAAATATAACAAGAATTATAAGGTGTTCGTAGCTGACTTCCCAAGGATAGAGAGAAATCTCCGGGTGCCAGCAACAAAGAAGGCACTGAAGGCCAGTTATTGCATGAGCTTAATAGCATAGCTTCTCCAAAAGGGGTTGTGAATGTCTCAATAACCTAGGGGCTTGGGACTTAATGTCCATGCAGAGACAGAGCATTGGAATTAAGATGCTGCATAAAGCCAGGACTCTGGAAGGACATGCCTTCAATTAAAGGGACAGAGTAGAAACAAGAAGCTCATCAGCACAGAGACATGGCAGAGAAATCTGCCTCTTTCTTGGAGTCAGAGTAGAAAAAAAAAAAAAGCCTGGTGAAAATTCAGAACTGTAGGCCTATTTTTCCGGTAAATCTCAGGTTAAATTAGACCATGTGTCTTGTCTAAGAAACCTGAAGCTGAGGTATTTTATGAAAATTAATCTCAGGCCAATGATATGTCTTGGGTTCTTTATTGAAACTAATAGAAACTACCACAGAAGGCCCAGTCTCTGCTAAGCTACACAGGATTCTCAGAAGAAACCACTGAAGCTCAGAATTTAAAATTATGGAATATGGGAGGAAATAATCTGTAGTACCATAACCAAAACGAGCAAGAAGATTAAAACCCCAAGAATTTCAAATAAAGTAACAGTCTTATAAAAACTATGAAATAAGCAGATTTAAAATGATTAAAAGACATAAAAGAAGGAATTGAAACTGTGTGGAAATAACAACATGATACAAAAATAAAGGAACAGGTAGATTTTTTAAAATAACTAAATTGATCATGTGAAAATGAAAATTATAGCCATTAAAAATAAAGACTCACTTGGCATATTAAATAGCAGAGGAAGAATAATCTGTTTTTCCTGTGGGCTGTCAGATTTTTTTAATTATATATTTTCTGTAGGGAGAAAAAAATTAACTTTTATTTAATTTAAAAATAATTCCGATGTCCACAAAGACATTGAAAAGCCATCTAATCGACAATTGGTATTATAATTATAAAATGGTCAGTCTAGCTGAGATGTCATTTATTATAGCTATGTAACCTTGAAAACGGCAGGTATAAGGTCTTGTGCCATAGGTTTCTTTGAGAAGTTAGGGTAAACATTAAAAAAATTTAAAAAAACCATTTAGACTAAACAGTTGCAAAAACAGAATAAAAGCTCTTGAATACCCTTATCCTCCCCTAATGTTAACATCTTATAACTATAGAACAATTATTGAAACCAGGAAATTAACACTGATATGATACTATTAATCAATTCACAGGCCTTATTCAAATTTTGCCAGTTTTCCCACCAATGCCCTTTCTATGACCCAATACAGGATCTCAAATTACACTTATTTGCCACGTCTTCTTGGTCTCCTCCAATCTGTGACACACACTTCCTCTGTCTTTGTGTTTTATGACGCTGACTCTTTTGAAGAGTGCCGGTCAGATATTTGTAGACTCTCACTCAATTTGTGTTAGTCTGAGGATGATTTCTCATGATTGGGTTAAGGTTGTGCTTTTCCCCCTTTCTCAGTGCATCATCAGGAGGTACATAATCTCACTGCGTCTTATGACAGGTGATGTTAACTTTGATCACTTGGTTAAAGTGGTGTCTACCAGATTTTTCCACTCTAAAGTTACTATTTTTCCATTTGTAATTAGTAAGTTTCCTGTTCTCATCGTACTTTCAACTACTGATTTTAAGCTAGATATTTTAAGGTCCTTTTCATCTCTAAAAATCTATGACTCTTTTGATGTATTAAATTCTCTACCTTTATCTTCATTAGTAAAAGACAAAAAATTAAACCCCCAAATTTCCTAGAAACAACCCCATATTCCATTAAGTCTTAAACAAAACAACGCTAAATTAAATGTCTTTTTAAGCAGATAAAAGTTTGCCATTTCAGTTTGATAAATATCACATAGGCTTTATTATGATGCTTTCCTGCTGTAAGTCTTATAATTAACTTCTTCCTATGAACATGATCTTTCCATGTATCCAGAGCCCCCTATTAGTAATAATCAAATCACGTTACCTAGAAACCATTCAAGAGTGAAATTGGTGGTGGGAACTAGAAGTCAACTTAACACAAATCTGCTTGCATCCGTCAGTCCCAATTACGTAAATTTGTGGAGACTTTACCTTGTACTCCCTCATCACTTAAGAAAGTTCAAGCTGGACTTTGGGCTTTTTGTGAAGAGCTGACGCCTTGAAACAGAACCAAATGTAAATTGTTGTATAGTATGTGCATGAAGGACCTGAGTTCAACCACTTGCAGACTCACCACTGTTTTCAGATACAGATGTTCCTCAACTTACACCCTGTTAAACTCATCGTAAGTTGAAATTATTGTTAATTGAAAATACATTTAATACACCTAACCTACCGAACATCATAGCTTAGCCTAGCCTATCTTAAATGTGCCCAGAATATTTATATTAGCCTAGAGTTAGGTAAATCATCTAACATAAAGCATGTTTTATAATTAACTGTTAAATATCTCATGTAACTTATTAACTACTGTACTGAAAGTGAAAAACAATGGTTTTGTACCATTGTAACTTCAAAAAATTATAAGTCAAACCACTGGAACTCAAGGAGTATCTGTATAAATTTAGACAACTTGATTAATACTTGTATCTGTAGCTACTTACTTAGATTTGAAAGTAGATATGATGAGATGGTTTTAATGAAGTAACTTGAGAATCATTTGACGGAGAATCTGATTTAACCTAATGCATTGGCAATTCCAAATTATTTATCATAATGTAAGATACATTAATATGAATGATCTCAATCTCAAAATAATTCATGGAGATTCAAATGATATTCCAATTCTTAATACCTACTAAATCTTCCCTTCAAAATTATTGGTTAAAATATTGACTTCAGTATAAAGGAAATCCCCAATAGAGACCATTTTCTGTTTTTTAAACTTGGGTTTTCATGTTTAAAATATTATCTTTTTGTAGTCATATTATGATTAAAGCATAGGTGAGGTACTCCAAAAAAAAAAAAAAAAGGTTAGCTCTCACCCCTCTGCAGAGAATCCCACAATAGGTAGATATTTCTCCTTGTCCACTCATGGACTTGTCACCTGTATTCAGCATGTCCAGTACTGAACCCTTCATCTTCCCTCCAACCCCCTCCTCCTTCTGTATGATTGATGGCTAGTAGTGGCATCCAGTCATCCATCCCAATAGGTGATTCTCGTTGATGCCTTCCTCTGTCATCCTTCACAGGAACATTTGTCAAGTTCCATTGCTCCCACTTCCTCAGTTACTCTTGCATCTGTGTTTCTTTCCAGTCTCATCTCTGTTGTCTTAGTTCACGTTCCCATCTCTCCTCTGGATTTGTCAGTAGTCTTATAATTGGTCAAACCATCTATATAAATCTTAGCTACTTTTGTTACCACTTTTATAGAATGAAGTCCAGCCCCTTTAACAGGACTTTCAACTCTTATAGGCTTTCTATATTCTGACCACATGTTGTGTGTTCTAAATCGATTCATGTCATTCACCTACTGGAAAACTCACAGTGACTCTCAGTTGCTTATGGGGCTAATCTTTGGGGTAGGAGCTGTATGTTGCCTAGCTTTGAATTCCTCCATTCCTGAAGGGCCTACCACAGTCATTCGTACCTAATGGGTACTCAGTGAATATTTATTGAGTTAAAATTAATGGGATTAGCAAATATCTTACAATTCCTGTTAATCTGTATGACATGAAAGTGATTTTTTACATAAAAATTTAGGTTTGTTTCATTAGGGCTTATTAGGAAAATTCTGCCTTGCTTTTTAATCATAAAAGCAGAATAACTAGGAAATCAGCATTTGAATGTTTTCTACTCTCCACATTTTCATTGTGGAAATTTTCTTTCACAATATTTTGCAACTGTACTCACATTCATAAACAGTGCACATCCTAGAAATCTATGTTTATTGACAGCATCTTAGGAATGGAAGTTGAACCAGGGAGAGAAAGGTAATGGAATTTTTTCTACTTGAGTACAAATAAGTTATAATACAAGAAAGAAAACTACAGTGAGTTGATTCTACATATGATAATATAAAGAGTAGTGTAGTCATGTTTCTCTCTTATTTTGGTATTTCATTACCATCCAGAATATTATGCTTGTTCTAAACTTGAATTTAGTGCATATAAATATTAGAATGAGTGTCTGCATTGAGTAAGAAAACAAATTTCTCTAGGGTAATCAAACGTGCCATCAGTTGCCCAATATGTCTAGTGTTTAGTGTATTAAGATTCGAGTATTCTCCTATAGAATATTTTAAAAATTGACACTCTATCTGTCCATCTCTCTTTCTCTCTCCCTCTTCCTCACCCTCTCCCTCCCACTATCAGAGTGTTAGGGTGGCTTCTTTCAGATTTATTGTTAGATGCATTTTCATGAGAATATAGCTTCTGCTTGCAGCAGTTCATCCATTCTTCTGTTTGGTCTTCAATTGAAGGCATAGTCTCCTGTGAAATTTTAATTGCTTCTTTAACACCTCTGTATTTTCAGTCTCACTTTAAGAAGATAGTAGGTGAAGGCGAAGGTGCTTTAGGTGAAGAACAAGCAGTACAAACAGATTGCTGGTGATGGTGGTCTTTAGATTTAGATTTCCTTGCCTCAGTTCAATAAAGTTTAAAGAATGAAGGAGGAGAAAACATGATAAGTTATTTAACAGTGTAAATACTGGTATATGTTCACAAAATAATGATGATTGGTAACAGAGCTTCATGACCAGCTTCATGATCAGATTCAAATCCCAGCTCATCAACTTAACATTTGTGTAACTTCTAACATTGTTAAACTCTGAACCTAAAGACCTTCATCTGTAAAATGAAGACAATAATGGCATCATTCAGAATAATTAAATAGAATTAATGAGAAGTGTATTAGTCCATTTTCACACTGCTGATAAAGACATACCTAAGACTGGGAAGAGAAAGAGGTTTAATTGGACTCACAGTTCCACATGTCTGGGGAGGCCTCAGAATCATGGCAGGAGGAGAAAGGCACTTCTTACATGGCGGCAGCAAGAGAAAAGGAGGAAGAGGCAAAAGCAGAAACCCCTGATAAACCCATCAGATCTCATGAGACTTATTTATTATCAGGCAAATAGCATGGGAAAGACCGGCCCCCATGATTCAATTACCTCCCCCTGGGTCCCTCCTACAATATGTGGGAATTCTGGGAGATACAATTCAAGTTGAGATTTGGGTAGGGACACAGCCAAACTATGTCAAGAAAGATGACCAACATTATTTTTAAGCACCTGTAAAGCATATACTATTATTTTCTTTTTATGAATGAGGAACGAAGGCTTATGGAGCTTAAGGAAGCTCACTCAGCTGGAAGCAATGGAATTGGGTTTGAATCACCACATTGGATATAGTGGGGTGCCTGCCATATGTCTTCCACTGTTAGCTATTACAAATTGAGCATCCCTAATCCAAAAATCTGAAATCTGAAAGGCTCCAAGATCCATAAGCTTGAAAGCACTGACATGATGCCACAAGTGGAAAATTCTACCCCTGACCTCATGTGAAAGGTTATGGCCAAAACTTATTTCATGCATAAAATTTATTTTTAAACATTATATAAAATTACCTTCAGGCTATGTGTGTAAGGTGTATATAAAACATCAATGAGTTTCATGTTTAGACTTGGGTCCTGAATCCAAGATATCTCATTATGTATATGCAAATATTCAAAAATCAGAAATCTGAAACACTTCTGGTGCTAAGAATTTCCGATAAGAGAAATTGAACCTGTATTACTATCATTGGACAGAATTCTCTAATGAAAATTTTCCACTGAATTGTTACTAATTTCCCATTATGTTTTCAGCAAAAACTTCCTGGCTGGAAAACATTTTCTGTTACATAGAAAGTTGTGCATAGAAATGAATCCATTCAATGCCCATTATTTGAGTATTTGTCTATAGTATTTGCTACTATCTGGCTCTCCTTATGTAATTTTTAATAGATAATAAGTCAGTAATTTCGTACATGAATTGTCCTTGAATGACTTTTAGTTCTTTTAGCAGAAAGCCTGAGAATTCTGTTTCTAAAGGTGAATTCAATACTGTCCATTGAATTATGTATTAACATCCTCTCCTTCACCTTAGACAAAAATAAAGAAGTACGTCATTTCTTTCTAGTTAAAAAAAAAATGAGTAGTAGGAAAGGAGGTAAGGGCTCTGACTTTTCCTAGGGACCCTCACTAACTGTGTGGCCTGTGCCTTCCTAGGGGAGGTGGTCCTTCTAGTGAATATGCCTGCAGACAGCCCTGCAGATGAAGGGCAGCACCTGCCTGATGGGAGGACGGCTACCCCCACCAGCACCTTCACCCAGCAGGACATCAATGAAGGCGTCGTATGGTACAGGCACTCAGGAGCCCCAGCCCAGAGCGACTCCTTCCGCTTCGAGGTACCCTCTGCTTCCTGACTTTTCTGAAGTCTGATGAATCCAATAATCCAATCACTCTTATCTATAATCAACTTGAGTAATTTTCTGCAGTTGACAGGAAATCACATTTGGAGGATGTGTTAATCCATTTTCATGCTGCTGATAAAGACATACCCGAGACTGGGTAATTTACAAAGAAAAAGAGGTGTAATGGACTCACAGTTCCACGTGGCTGGAGAGGCCTCACAATCATGGTGGAAAGCGAAAGGCATGTCTTATGTGGAGGGAGGCAAGAGAGAATAAGAGCCAAGTGAAAAGGGAAACTCCTTATAAAACCATAAGATCTTGTGAGACTTACTCACTACCACGAGAACAGTATGGGGTAAACTGCCCCCGTGATTGTTATCTCCCACCGGGTCCCTCCTACAACACGTAGGAATTATGGGAGCTATGATTCAAGATGAGAATTGGATGGGGACACAGCAAAACCATATCAGTGGAATTCCCCACAAAATATAACTCATAGCATTAGGAGTTTTTTTAATCTGTCAGTTCAGATATATGTGTATCTTTACAAGCAGAGTTATCCACAACCAAGATGTTTAGGTTAGATAATGGCCAAAGTGTTCAGAAAAAAAGTCTTTAAAATATAAAAGTACTATATGGAGAACAAAAAAATCTTACCTTCTAGTTTTCAGTGTTCTTGGAACACTTACTATCTTGTGATAAGATCATGGGCCTATAGCCAAACTCAACATGTTTAGGTGTCAGTTCTGCCACTTACTAGCTACACAACTTTGGGCAAATGACTTGAGAAAAACTTCTATGCTTCATTTTCCTTGCCTGTCAAATAGGATCATTGTGACGATTTAATGAGTTAATGCAGTTAGAGTACTTCGAATACTGCATATCAGATAGTTAGCATTATATAAGGGTTTGTTATTACCATTTGTAAAAATCGGTCAAATACCAGACAATAAGGAGATCTTCAGTAGATTAAAGAACAAGAATTATACTGCATAGGCTGGGCATGGTGGCCCACGCTTGTAATCTCAACACCTCGGGAGGCCAAGGCAGGCAGATTGCGTCAGTCCAGGAGTTTGAGACCAGCTTGGGCAACACGGTGAAACCCTGTCTCGACAAAAAATACAAAAATTAGCTGGGCATGGTGGCAGCTAGGCGGGAGGACCACTTGAGCCTGGGAGGTGGAGGCTGCACTGAGCCATGATCACGCCACTGCACTCTAGCCTGGATGACAGAGCGACACCCTCTCTCTCAAAAAAAAAAAGAAAACAAAACAAAAGAAAAATTATACTGCATATGTTCTCTGGCTATTATAAATATAATTATAAATTATAAATTAATAATAAAAGGATAAACAAAAATTCAGGCCACTTGGAATATTTTAAATAGTCTCTTAAATGATTACTAGGAAATTCCTTAAAGAAAATCAAAACAGCAAACACTTAAGAAATATTGATGAGGAGGAAATAACCTGTCAAAACTTAAATCATATGGACAAAATTGTACTCAGAAGAAAATTGAGCTCTTATTATTGAGCAAGAAAGCATTAAAATACGTGGACCAAATATTTAACTCAAGAAGTCAGAGAACTGCAAGGGAAACCTAAGGAAAGCAAAAGGAAGGAATTAGTAGAGATAAGCAGAAGAATTGGTTAATTATAAAATGCTAAAAATGATAAACAAATACAAAACCTGATTCTTTGAAGATCAATTAAATTAGGCAGACCTCTGGCGAGCACGATTTGGAAGTAAAGAATCATACAGAAATACAAAGGAATAAGGAATTAAGAATAAGAAAGGATGTTTAAGCATGAATACCAAGAAGAATTTGGTAAAGTGTCAGAGAAAATATCTATGTTTATGAGGATCAGCCAAAGCGGTGTCAGGGCCTCTCAAAGTCTGAGTCTTTTCCTTTGTCTAGGAATCCAGCTGGGGCTGAACTCACCCAGCTCACCTTGTTAAAATGATCATCCATTCTGCTTCTGATGTCTGGCATGTACATCTTCATCGCCTGACTAATTTATATTGTGTAAAAGATGTGCTTTTCCAGAGAGCAGGTTGAGATAAATTTGGAAACCATTAAAAGGAGATTATCCTGAGCACATTGAATGTCCAATGAGTGAGCAAACATTGGGGGCCCTTTGCCCAAGTTAACTTTTCATTTTTAGCACCTGGAGATTGCAGCAGTCATCAAAGAATGAGTCAGAATGAAGGCAAAGACCTCGATCAAAAGAAGTCACCTCTGCAAACTAGAATCCTCAGATCTGCCTTTGCCTTCGTAGGGTGAGGAAGGAGAATGTTATCAATATGGAGCACTTCCCTGGAAGGGGAATCTAAGTAGCTGCTCAAAATAATATTTGATTGCTTTTGTATTTTGGTTACTGAGTAAATAAGGCAAATAAAGTTTTGAAAATAATAAAAAATACTTTATTATTATTATTAAAAAGACTACCCTGTCCACTGGAGTTATTTGGCACTTTCATTGAAAACAAATTGGCCATATATGGAAAAAAATAAAATAAAAAATAAAATAACAAAAAATAATGATTAAAAAAAAAACTCACTGGATGAAGACATCCAGTTGAATGAACATTATTGCTTACAAAGTGGTTCCCTTTACAGAGTCTTCACACATTTTGCTCAAAATGTGTTTAGAACTCCTGTGTGAAATTGCCTTCAAAGTGTGTGAGATATTCTTTAGAATATCCTCCATAATGGCAGTGTATCATCTTTTGGAAGTGGATTAAAAAATATAGCTAAATAGTCAAAAGTCAGACTAAGGTCTGGTGAGAAAAACAGTGGTGATTATTTTGGGTTAAAGTGGGGAGTAATTATGGAATAATGGGCTCAGAGTTCCTGTATGATTTGTAAACTTTGTCTGAAGGCATTCCAAAATATGCATTTTGAACGCTGACAGCATCTTTGTTGCAAATATGAAACAACTCTCTGGGATTATGTTCTCCTGATGTAAAAGTTTTGGCATGTTTATTCTAAAGTCTTATTGTTTTATAGGCATACCTCATATTTTGATTTGAAATGAGATAGACACTAGAGCTAGGTGCTAACGTAAGTGGTTAGCAAATTTTCCCATTCATCATTTTACTGTCCCTAAAGGATTTCAAACTTTAAACAAATCCTTTTCTAATAATTCTTTTCCTTTTTTCTTTTTTTTTCTTTAAAGCAGAAAATGCAGTATAATGAGTTGCATGGATTTTTTTTTTTTTTCTGAGACAGAGTTTCACTCAGTTGCCCAGGCTGGAGTGCAGTGGTGCGATCTTGGCTCACTGCAACCTCCACCTCCCAGGTTCAAGCAATTCTCCTACCTCAGCCTCTCGAGTAGCTGGGATTACAGGTGCCCACCACCATGCCCAGCTAATTTTTTGTATTTTTAGTAGAGACAGGATTTCACCATGTTGGCCAGGCTGGTCTCGAACTCCTGACATCAAGTGATCCGCCCACCTCGGCCTCCCAAAGTGCTGGGATTACAGGTGTGAGCCACCGCATCCAGCCAATTTGCATGGATTTAATGCCATTTTAATGTTGATGTGCTGTCATGAGCCGTCAATGGATCCTATCTGTTACTTTGCATCTCAGATTTGGGACATATGTAATGCTAGTGGGATTAGAAAATAGAGCATGGCATAGTGCAAAGAAAGCATGCACATTCAGAGTCATTTTTTGGTGTGGGAAGGAGCCCTGGTTTGGGTATATTCAGGTCACTTTGACACAGCCTTAGGAAATGTGGTTCAAAAAAGACCAACACATTTCCTATCAGTGTCTTTACTAGATTGATTTACTTGCTCAGTAATATGACCACATTTCACTACCTATTCAATGTTTGGTTATTTTTCTTCAAAAGATAGAATATATTCTGCCACCCCACCCCTCTGCCACCCCTTTTCTAATTTCCTAAAGCTACCAAAGTGAGTCATCTGGGTCAGTGGAATGATCATAAACCTGACTGATCTGGTTAAATACTGCCACTTGTTGGCTTTGTGACTTTGACACATTGCTTAAATTTTCTGACCTTCAGGTTCCTCACCTGTAAAAAAGGGGATAATAATATCTACTCTGTGGATACTAAGAGAACCCTTGAAAAGTAGCTAATGCAGTGCTGAGCCCATAATAGATAATGAGTGAATTATAGTTATTGTTGGTAAGATAATTTACAGTGATGCTATATCTCCTTAAAAACATGTATTTTGAGACTTGATCCCAGGCATCTGATGTGATCAAGATAAAGACAGAGAAGACAGGCTTTCTGTTGGAGTAACTTTTAAAGACATAGAGAAAGGGCTGCTATCCCTGCCTCTTTTTCTCAGAATTGATAGAACTCAGCCCCCTGCCATATGGAATTAATGCAACTCCACATGTCACACATGGCTTAGCAAACAATGGAGAGAAAGAAGGTTTAAGAGGGCGGTCCAGTAACTGATGAGGAGGGAGAAGTTGCATAGAAAAAGCAACATTCTTCAGGTTTTTGCAGCAGGGAAAAGTTTATTTTGTGACCATTACACTAATTGTGAATGTTACTAATCTTGCCCTGCAGTGATGAGGCTGAGATTTATTACTTACCTATCACTTACCTGTGCTGGTTAAAAATGAAAGAAATGGAATACAAATCATATTACATACTCATAATAAGACATATTGTTCTCAAAAATTATGTTTTCTAGCATGTTTAATGATATAGCAAACTATCATACCATTGTAAGTAAAAAATTATAATATGCAATTGATATGTGTGCATATAAAACAAGTTAAATATCAACATATGAATGTTCACTATTTCTAGGTAGTGAAATTCTAGATGATTTTTTATTGCTTATTTATACTTTCCTGCATTTTCAGCTTTGCCTAAAATGAAATCAGTAAAAGATCAATATTAAAATATGAATCAGTAAAAGATCAGTATTAAAATATGAAGGGCAGAATGAGAGTTGTAACGCAGGAGCACATAGAATTCAAAGATAGCTGGCTTAAAAGAAGGAATGCTCTGCCCAATAGAAGATTAGAGGCTCACCAGGATGACCTTCTTTTCAGGTGTCCAGTGCCTCCGATGCCCAGACCCGCCTGGAGAGCCGCATGTTCAACATCGCGATCTTACCACAGACACCTGAAGCACCTAAAGTGTCTCTGGAAGCATCTCTCCATATGACTGTGAGTTGGGTGGGAGGCTTGTGGTTTCCACTTAGAGGAGGCACACAGCACGCTGATGGGATTTGATAGTGTCCTGGTTTTGTATACAGTAAGTACCTGGCCCAGATCACAGACTCGGGGGCCAAAAAACCTAGTGATCACATTTCTCATTGACTTGAGAAAGGAACTTAAAATTCCCAGAGTGAAAGGAAGGTTATGCGGAATCCGTATTGACCTCCCATCCATCGCTGTTATCCTTTCTACAGTATTCCAGATGTTCCAGGGGCCTTCCTTGAAAATTTGGAGGAAATTTCAGGCTTGTGTCCATGAAATCAATATTTGGGTATCATTGGTCCCCCAGTTATAGCACCACCTAGCAGAGAAACTATTATTCCATCTTCTAGAAGCCCTATGAGAAACTTTCCACTGTAAAAGTTTCCTAGAGAAGGTTCTGTCAATGCTGAATCCAGAAAGATAAAATAGCAATTATCCAAGTGAAAATCTGGGGACACATTGGGAGGAATGGAGAGGTGATGACAAAGGGCACTGCCACAAGTGAAAAGAGCACATGGAAAGACCCACAGGTGAGAGAGAATAGAACTGTTGCTAAATTGCAAACAGTTCAACAAGACTGGAGAAATTAGGAAGGCAGCAAGGAGGTGTGATGAGGATAAGGAGGTCATCAAGCTATCGCAGAAAGCCTCGTATGCTGGTGGGAAGGAGTGTGGGCCATGGGAAACTGTGAAGCAAGGTGTCAACTAAATTGGTACATGAAGCTTAGTTGACACAATTAGCAACTCCTCCGTGACCCTCTGTCTGGGGAGGGGAGAGGGTGAGTGCTGTAATGCCAAAACCCCTCTTCCAGACAGAGCCGCAAGCATATAAGACCTTGTAAATTAATCATCATGCGTCCACATTTTAGTTAGCACCCACACAATTACACTCCAAAGTACTGTATCAGCCTTGAGCCACAACAAAGAGAATAGCTATAGTTTTAGAAATTATGGGTCTGGGACATGACAGAGACATAAAGGGGAAAATAGAAAGTTTTTAATGAATAGCTGGTATCGGCATTTCCACTGTAAACCGTAATTTAAAGAAATCATAATTCAGCAGCCCTATAAAGTCTATAATTCATCATTCTGACTGGAGGAACTTGGATCAGAATTTTCTCTAAACTGTTAAGAAAAATGTGCACACACAGGTCTTGCCAAACGCTAATGCAGTGTTATTTTGAGTTTGGAGGAAATAACGGGCCAGGAGCCAGGAAGACAGTGCTGTTTCCTGTGCTGTCACTGTGGACCTCTGAAGAGACTTTTCAAGTCACTTAGCCTTTAGGCGCTTAGGTTGCATACTTGCGAATTAGGTCTGTCCAGTTAAAACTTAGGTTGGTTTACTGTAAAATGTGATTAGTCTACTCGTACGTTACTTAAAATATACAGTTTATATATTTTTTGACACTAATTAGAGCCATTACGATAGGACATACTTGTGATCTGTAATAAAAATGTATTCTCAATTTAGTCATTTAGTCTCATCTAATAACATAAGTTTTGCAGATATTTGGTAAATATATTGTGAATGCATATGGTAAATAACCGTATGGCATATTTAGTATACTTGTATATGTGATTAAAGGTAGGAATCTACTTCTCCATTCATTCAGTCTCTCATTCATAAACACTTTTGAGCTCCTAATGTATGTTAAGTGCTGTGGAAGACATTGGAGAGTCAATGACCATAAAACAGAGTCTTTATTCTCAAGGAACTTTGAGTCTAAAAGAGGAGACAAGCAAATAAATAAGCAGGGATAATACAATGATAAATGCCATGGCAGAGCAATGATATGGGAGCAAATGGGAGGGCACCAAATCCAGCAGAGCATGAGAAAGGGTCGCAGAAGCTTCCTCTGTGGGTGAACAGAGCTGGGTGAGTGTAAATTATCTAGAGACCAGGGTTCTCAAACTTAATCCTATATTAGAATCACTATAAAATTGATGAAAACACAGATTGCGCTCACCCATTTCCTACTCCTTCCCTCTGAGTCCCCAAAGTCCATTGTATCATTCTTATGCCTTTGCATCCTCATATCTTAGCTCCCACTTATGAGTGAGAACATACAATGTTTGGTTTTCCATTCCAAAGCATACTGCTTTGGTGATGGGTGCACCAAAATCTCACACATCACAACTAAGGAACTTACTCATGTAACCAAATACCATCTGTTCCCCCCAAAAATCTATGGAAATAAAAAATTAAAAAAATTAAAAATTAAAAAAATAAAACACAGATTGCTGGAACCTACCACAGTGTTTTCTAATTCAGTGGATCTGGTGTAGGGTCAAGAATTTGCATTTCTAAAGAGTTTCCAGGTAATGCTGTTTGCTGCTTCCCAGATCACCACACTTGAAGAACCATTGATCCAGACTAAATTGGGGGGAATGTATCCCAGTCTTGAGGAGCAACAGGTGAAAAAAGGTGGAGACATGGGAGAACATGACATATTTGAAGCATTACAGGTTGTTCAGTTGGCTGGAGCATAAAATCTGTTAAGTGAAAACGCAGTAAGAAATGAGAGTCAGATCATGGAAGACCTTAAGTATAAGATAAGAATTTCCATTTTGTCCTGAAAGGCTGTTGGGGCAAATAAGGTGTTGAGGGATTTGTAGCAAAGGAGTGCCATGATCAGATTTTTAATGATACATTTAGGAAGATCATTCTGGCTACAGGGTAGAAAACATCCTAGATGGGGGCCAGTCAGAAAACAAACAGGCTATTGCAGTCATCTAGAGCAAGAACAATTAGTGGCATGAGCCCATGGTTAAGAGTTCAGGAGATCTTGAAGATATTTGCACATGCATGTTCATTGTAGCATTATTCACAATAGCTGAGATGTGGAAGCAATCTAAATGTCTATCAGCAGAGAAATGGATAAAGAAAATGTGATACACACATACACACACGCACAGAGAGGAATATTATTCAACCTTACAAAAGAAGGAAATCCTGTCACAGGCTACAACATAGATGAATGTTTAAGACATTATGATAAGTAAAATAAGTCAGTCACAAAGGAACAAAAACTGCATGATTCTGCTTATATAAGACATAAAGTAGAATGTAGTCAAAAAAGTAGAAAGTAGAATGGTAGTTACCAGGGGTAGAGTGTGTGACGTGATGAGAGAGGGAGAAAAGGGGAGTTGTTCAATGGATATAGAGTTTCAGCTTTGCAAGGTGGGAGAGTTCTAGAGATCCATTGCACAACTGTATGCATATAGTCAACACTACAAAGGTGTACACTGAAAAAATAGTTATGATGGTTAAAAAAAAAAAGAGGGATAGATTAAGAGAGACTTAGAGACACAGCGGTTTCCTAGATATGGGAGGCAGGTGAAACACCCAGTGTCTAAGGATATAGAGGTACCGTTCCTCAAGATCAGGAATGTACAAGGACTTTTGGTGGGAAGCATGACAAATTGAGTCTGGGATGTACTAGTGAAGGGTGTGCTGGAGCAGAGTGAATTCACAGATGTGATAAGTGTGTGGGCTGGGGCAGGTCACGCAGCATTTCATAGGTCATTGTAGGAACTTAGCTTTTCTTCTGATTAAAATGGGAAGACATTTCAGGGTGTTGAGCAGAGGTCTCATGTCCTTGTGAAAGGATCACACTGGCTGCTGTGCTGAAAGGGAGTGTAGGGGAGGCAAGAGAGCAATTGGGAGGCCACTGGGGTAATCCTGGGGAGAGACTGTGGCCCTCAGCAGAGTGGTGGCAGTGGGGTGGGAGAAACAGTTGGACTCTGGATATATTCAGAGGTAACATGGCCATTATGAAAAGAATTATTCTGTAATCTTCTTTTGTTGACAGATATACTATTTTTAAAGTGTCTTTTGCAATGATTTCTATGAAGTTTAATCTCTCATTTCTTACTATGTTTAATGGATAAATATTGAACATTCTAAGTAGCTAATATTAAAATTGATTATACTTTGATATATCTCAAACTCAATATTGCTTTCCTCATGGAATCAGTCCTTTTTATATGTAGTGTCTATTTCTATTAGGAGAAAAATAGTATCAATAAATTTCAAAATAGACTGTTATCTTGGCTGGAACATATTTCCCTTCCCGCAGTCCCATGTCCACAATAATTCCCTCTTTTTATCACTTTATTATTTTAAGGACATCTAGATTTTCAGAATATCGCAAGGTACTCTGAGAATGTTCAGTTATTATGATAGTTTTGATATTAAAAGGTAGCAAATAGTACCAAACAAGGTACAGAGCCTATACTTTTTTGTCTGTTAGTTGTACCCACATGTGTACATGTTTATAGGTGTGTACAAACATGTATTGGATAGTAACACCTTATATAGGGCATATAGTTTTAATTTGTTGTCCTTACTTGTTTTATATTAGGGTGAGAGACCAGCTGCTATTCGCAATTCTAATTTTCCTTGCTCATTACATTCCAGACCTGAGCAAGGGCCTGAAATATGACTCTTTACTATAGGGGGATTGTTCTAACCTGCAAATTCTGCCTCTCCCCAGGACAAATATGCCTTGGGGACAATTACAAAGCAACTGCAACCTACAATCTTTTCATGGTTAAAGGAAGAACACCACACCCTCCTCTATGAGCATTACTGAGCCCTGCTTAATCCCTTTCTAAATGAGGAGATTCCATCTGAAAGAAGGAGGGCTTCAAAGAGCAGGAGAGCATGTCACACTCTAACCCACCTTCAGGGGTCAGTTAGGAAGAGCCCATGATGAGCTGGATGTTTTTGTTCTGTTTTACAACAGCATGCCTGACCCAGGCGAGGGGCCCCAGCTCAGGCTAGTTTCCCTTTTCTCCTCTCCACACTGTTTTTGCTGCTGTCCCCAACCCACCACCATGCCTAGTGATGGGAGTCTGAAGCTCTCCTTTTTGTTTTTTAAGTGTTGCCACTGTTAGTGGGTTATGGATGTACACAGGGGAAGGGATAGTAAAAGCTACATTCGCATCAGCCCTCTGATTAACATTGCCTCATTTATTCACTGGGTCCTGAAAGCTGGAAGAGAAAAAGCAGTATCTAGTTCTTTTGACCAGTAGAATGGAGAAAAAGAGAAATATTGGCTATTGTATGTGCTTTAATAAACAAATACCTCTTAAACCTCTGAATGCAAATGGTGAGCCTTTTTTGGTGTTTGGGGTGGGTTCACTTTTAGCCCTTTGTTACCAGAAGGCATCACAGTTTCCATTAGCAAAACAGGGGACCTGGGGGGCAATGCTCTGAAGAACTTCTTGGGGCGGAGACATAAATATCTCAGCTGAGTCCTTAGAACTTCTGGCCAGATTCAACTTAGCCCATTAAGTCAGAGGAGCAGCAGTGAGCTATGACCACCGCACTCCAGCCTGTGACAGAGCCAGACCCTGTCTCTTAAAGAAAACAAAAAGCCCAACAATGATAGACTGGATTAAGAAAATGTGGCACATATACACCATGGAATACTATGCAGCCATAAAAAATGATGAGTTCATGTCCTTTGTAGGGACATGGATGAAACTGGAAATCATCATTCTCAGTAAACTATCGCAAGAACAAAAAACCAAGCACCACATATTCTCATTCATAGGTGGGAAGTGAACAATGAGAACACATGGACACAGGAAGGGGAACATCACACTCTAGGGACTGTTGTGGGGTGGGGGGAGGGGGAGGGATAGCATTGGGAGATATACCTAAAGTATAATAATAATAAATAAATTAAAAAAAAAAAGTTAGAGGAGAGACACAATGAGGCAGCTGTGAGTAGCAAGATAGTAGAATAGCCAGCTGGGAAGCCTCATTTGCAAACGTGTTCCCCTAGGTAAAAAGTAATAATATCGGAATCCCCACCGCATGCACTGGCATAACCCTGCGGGCAGTGGGGGGAGAGGAGACTAGGGTACAAGAAAACCTGAAAAGGACTCTCTAAACCTAGGAGGGGAAACTTGGGAAAAATCTGCAATGCAAGAGACCAGATCCTTCTTTTGAACTCTTGAAAATTTTACTAAGTGTGACTAATTTAAAAGCCCAGAGCAATTTTTTTTTTTCTTAATAAGGTCTGCTTTTGCCTCTGGCTTTTGTTTTTCATACCATGTGTTCCTCTTCCTTCTTAAACTTTGTTTAGGCTAGGGAAGATGGCCTGACTGTTATTCAGCCTCATTCCCTCTCCTTTATAAACTCTGAGAGGCCAAGTGGAAAGATTGTCTACAATATCACTGTACCTCTGCATCCAAATCAAGGTAAGATGTGCAGTAAATGATCTTTTGAGCGATATTATTATCTTCTAGTTTTAATATCAGTCTTAATATCTCTGGAGTTTTGTCTGCTTGTATACATAGAGATATTTGTTGAGGTTTCAAGGAATAATGATTATTCATATTTCTTGCTCCTGTCTTCTAGTTTAGAACTAATTGAGAGAGAAAAAGACTATGGTCAGAAGGCGATGAATGTGATGGCTTTGGCACTGACATAGCATAGCATGCTGGATGGAGAATGTACATGCTACTGGGTTGAGCTCCCCTCCCACGTACTGGCAGAACTGGACACATAGCCATTGTCTCTGTAGGACCAGAGCCTGCCCTAGTAAGGTTATGACAGGAGAAAGGACCAGAATGAGCATATGTTCAGGATAAGGAGTTCTGCCAGGGAGCCCAAAGAGGGCTGAGCCACACATATTCAGTTCCTTCCCCGATTGGATACATTACTCCTCCTCCTATCTGGAAACATGGGAATGTAGAACTATAGTCAGAGGAGATTTGGGGCCCTGCCATCAGTCACCAGCCTTTAGATCTCTTGATTTTGGGCTTAACTAATAAGCCTATGCCTGTGTTAGTCCATTTTCATATTGGTATAAAGAAATAACTGAAACCGGGTAATTTATAAAGAAAAGAGGTTTAATTGGCTCATGGTTTCACAGGCTGTAGAGGAAGCATGGATGGGGAGGCCTCAGGAAACTTACAATCATGGCGGAAGCTGAAGGGGAAGCAGGTACATCTTACATGGCCAGAGCAGGAGGAAAGCGGGTGGGGGAGATGTCACACACTTTTAAATGACCAGATTTTGTTTAAAATCTCACTCACTCACTCACTATCACTAGGACAGCACCCAGGGGGATGGTGTTAAACCATTAGAGACTGCACCTGTGATCCAGTCACCTCCCACCAGAGCCTGCCTCCAACATTGAGGATTACAACTGAACATAAGATTTGGGTGGGGACACAGATCCAAATGACATCAAGGTCCAATAGAGGTGTGGCTGTTCTCACAGAAAGAAGATCAGCTTCTATTAAGATAATTCTGCTCCCACATCTGGGACTGTTCTCCCAAGACTAACCACTGCCCCAAATGTAATCCTGTCACATTATGAAATTCTCAAAGAGAAAGTCAAAAAATTAAATTCCATTATCCTATTGACAAAGTCCAAAGAAATTAAAAATCTAAAAGTCATCCCTCACCTTTGTAATCTGCTAAGTCATAGCTAATGGTTCTCCCTACATTGTCAGAGTCGAGATGGAGCCCTTTCAAGCCAGCAGCCTGGGCTGTCTTCTGGAGAATGATTTTTTCCCTCTCAGTCCCGCAGAAGGTGAATTAGTTCAACATCAAGCCTCACATGTGCCCTCCTTTTAAGGAGTGAATAGGACATGAGAAATGATCACAACATTAGTTCTATACCTGAAAAATTTAGAAACAACAGGCAAATCTGCAGCCCCTACAGCATTTATCACAAGCAGAGTGATAATTGCAGATTCAGTTCTTAGAATAATCAAGACCCATGTTACTGTAGCCAAAGATTATTGCAGAGTCTATGGAGTTTCTGAAGGAAAGAGGTTAGATTGAGAAAAATCTTTTTATAGTCTTACCAGCAGACCAATCTGTGCCAGTTTCTCAAGGACCTTTGAATTGAAACTCAACTGGGAGAATCTCATAATTACATTACCAAGTCTGTGACTTCTGGTAAATTACCTGGTCTAGGCTATGGTAGGGGCAGTAGTATGCATCTTACTATGTGTATTAGTCAAGGTTCTCTAGAGGGACAGAACTAATAGGACATATATATATATATAAAGGGGAGTTTATTAAGTATTAACTCCCACAATCACAAGGTCCCACAATAGGCCATCTGCAAGCTGAGGAGCAAGGACAGGCAGTTTGATTCCCAAAACTGAAGAGCTTGGAGTCCGATGTTCAAGGGCAGGAAGCATCCAGCACAGGAGAAAGATGTAGGCTGGGAGGCTAAGCCAGTCTAGTCTTTTCATGTTTTTACACCTGCTTTAGTTTTTTAATTTATATATTTATTTTTGAGACGGAGTTTCGCTCTTGTCACCCAGGCTGGAGTGTAGTGGTGCAATCTCAGCTCACTGCAACCTCCACCTCCTGGGTTCAAGGGATTCTCCTGCCTCAGCCTCCCAGGTAGCTGGGATTACGGGTGCGTGCCACCATACCTGGCTAATTTTTGTGTTTTTAGTAGATACAGGGTTTCACCATGTTGGCTGGGCTAGTCTTGAACTCCTGACCTCAGTTGATCCACCCACCTCAGCCTCCCAAAGTGCTGGGATTACGGGCATGAGCCACCACGCCCAGCCTCCCTGCCTTATATTCTAGCCATGCTGGCAGCTGATTCGATGGTGTCCGCCCAGATTGAGGGTGGGTCTGCCTTTCCCAGCCCACTGACTCAAATATTTATCTCTTTTGGCAACACCCTCACAGACACACCCAGGATCAATACTTTGCATCCTTCAATCCAATCAAGTTGATAGTCAGTATTAACCATCACACTATGGTTGGTATTTCGTGAATCTCAGTCAATACTCATTTGGGTTTCAGATTTGCCCTTTCCTTAAATAACCAGAGAATGGCATACCAAGAGCAACCTGAGAACAGTCAGTTTCTGAAGGATGTAAGACTTCCACCAACAAGAAGAGCAGGCTCTATGGCTCTAGTCATTCAGTCAGTGATGAGAATTACTGTTGATGCTCAGGCCAAATCTCTTCCTCCCAGGTATCATCGAGCACCGGGACCACCCTCACTCTCCTATTCGGTATTTCACGCAAGAGGATATTAACCAGGGCAAAGTCATGTACCGCCCTCCCCCGGCAGCACCCCACCTCCAGGAGCTCATGGCCTTCTCGTTCGCTGGTAATGCTCTCCTCTCTGCTTTGAGGCACCCAACTGCTCTCTGTGGCTCTACATGACAGGCTCGCCCTTACTCTCCCTGCAGTCCTCTGGACCACTTGGTGCCCCTGCTTTCTAGCTATTCAAAATAGCTTGAGACCTGTCAGCCAATATGTAACTTGGACTCAGTTCCATCTTTTTTTTTTTTCCATTTATTCATGCATTGAGGCATACTTTCAGTAAATCTTTATTTTGTGCCTCCTATGTGCCAATCACTGAATGAGGCCTTGGAGATATATTGGCAAGCAAAAAGAGGCATGGATTCTGCTCTTGGTGGTTTAAGGAGGTATAGAGAGATAATTTGATAAATAACCCCAGGAATGAATGTTTAATTGCAGTCTGGGATAAGAGCTCTGAGGAAGAGGGAGAAAGATCAGTGGTGGAATTACACATAACCAGACTGACCTAGACTGAGAGCTCAATAAAGATACTGGCAGTGGAGGGATGGGTAGAAGCTGATGAGGAAAAGTGTGTGTATTTGGATGGTCAGGAAAATGTCCCTGAAGGAAGAGCACCAGCTCCAGGTACAGAGGCCTGGGGAAGGAGAGAATGTGGTGTCCTTGTGTCTGAAATGTGAAGGGTCAGGCAGAGCAGGAATGCGTCTGGTGGGAGAGACAGAGGCCATACCTGACAGACCCTCGAAGCCTGTAAGGATTTGGGTTGTTATCCCAACATCAAGAGGAACCCAGTGGAAGTTTTCAGGTATAGGGAACTAGGGAACGGCCTTTCAAAAGAAACTCTTTGACTGCAGTGATGTCAATGGACTTGATGAGGAGGCCAGGGTGGATGGTACGAGGGTAAGGGGAGGCCATTGAGAGTCCTGCAGTACCTCAGGGGAGGTTTCATGTAGCCATGGGGCATGCAGGCAACCTTTTGGGATAAAACCAGAATTTGGTAGAAGACACCTTTTTAATGGAAGAGAAGTCTGAATGGAAGAATAACTAAGTTTCTCATTAAAGCCAGTGTGTGCCCTTCCACAAAGCCCAGCATACCCTTAATCCCTGCCACCCTATCTCTTCCCTTGATCCAGTCATCAAGGTTGCTGACCAGAAAGCAGGAGTTTTATGTCCCTACCGTTAAATATTTTTATGCCTTTGACTATTCCAAAAATATTAGTGCCTATTTCTTTCTTTTCTTTTTTTAAGATGGAGTCTCACTCTGTCATACAGGCTGGAGTGCAGTGGCATAATCTTGGCTCACTGCAACTTCCACCTCCCAGATTCAAGAGATTCTCCTGCCCCAGCCTCCCGAGTAGCTGGGATTACAGATGCGTGCCACCACACCTGGCTAAGTTTTGTATTTTTAGTAGAGACGGGGTTTCACCATATTGGTCAGGCTGGTCTTGAACTCCTGACCTCGTGATCCACCTGCCTCGGCCTCCCAAAGTGCTGGGATTACAGACATGGGCCACCGCGCCCAGCCACTAGTGCTTATTTCTTTATGATCTTTAAGGTGTATGTACTACATAACACCATGAATATAGGGTATTCTTTTTATACAGTAGCTTTATCCATACACAAAAGTGGTGATTTCTTAATGGTGAGTTGAACATGGTTTAAGTAAGTTTAGATTTTTTTGATTATGGTAAACATTTAAAATGATGTTTGCCATTATTTAATATAAGTTTAATCGCCCAGAAAACAGTTAACTCCTCAATTACATTGAAAATCTCTAACGGTGGGTATAGGCTTCCTCTTTAGTATCTGTACACAGTGTTTAGTAACTGGATAACTAATAGCCCGTGAAAATGTTTATGGGTCTGTAACCCCTATGTTACAAGTCCAACTTTATAAGAAACACAGGATATCCTGGGATTAGAGGGAAAGAAAACATGTCAGCCGTGGTTGAAGTCATCCACTAAACTCGCCCGAGTTCCTAGAGCCTCTTCAGAGAGAGCAGAGTCCTGTGCTGTATAATCTATGGGATAAATGCTTCAAGATAAATCTCTCACATGGTTACAGTGTGTAAATCAATGTCTTGGCATCACTCAATTCTACAATGGAATTGACCCACCTGAGAGCCCTGTCAGTGATATACGACTCACCCGCATTCACCGATTTGTAGGATTTTATGTACTGATAAAATGGGTTCTGAATGAATGTATTATAAATCATGCTAACTGCTGCGATATAAAATTATTCCACTATGTGGTCCTTTTTGCTATTTAAAATTAATGTTGACACCATTAAATTCAACATAACATTAGCAAATGACCTGGTGATCTTTCCTTAAAAAAGAATAATTTAGATTAAAACATTCTTTAATTTCCTAACCTCTGCCCTTTATTTTGTACCTTCCCTATCTCTGTCTGACCCCAAAGTGTTTAATATACTGATTGTCTCTCTTACTCTTTTAGGTCTCCCAGAATCAGTGAAATTCCACTTCACAGGTAAAGATTCATCTAAATTTTATTAGAAAGTGAAATTTTTTCTTTCCTTATTAGTTATTTCTTTTTGTTCCCATCATCATTATTTTTAGCTATTTTCTAAGAACTACTTAAAAATTATGTAATTTTTCTTCTAAAACAAATTTCTTCTAAAATTAAACAAATGGTTAGTTAAATAGCAACTAACCATAGTTAAATAAGTTAGTTAAATAGCTTAACTTTATAGTCATAGGAAAAAAATCTACCAAGGATGCTAAAAGTTAATGTTTAAGAGCCAGGCATGGTGGCTCATGCCTGTAGTCCGGCACTTTGGAAGGCTGAGGGGGGAGCAACACTTAAGCCCAGGGGTTCAAGACCAGCCTGGACAACAATGCAAGACCTTGTCTATTAAAAAAAAAACTTATCTGGATGATGGTGGCGCACGCCTGGAGTCCTAGCTACTCAGGAGGATCCCTTGAGCCCAGGAGGTCAAGGATAGAGTGAGCTATGACTGCGCTACTGCACTGCAGCTTGGACAATAGTGAAACCCTATCTCAAGAAAAAAAAAATTAATGTTTAAGCCCAATTTCAACGTGTCCTAATATCCATTAAAGAGTTAATAGTAACTAAGATCCTAAACCCTGCATCCAGATGACCTGGGGTTCAGCTTTCCCTGGGAAAGTTTCTTACATCTCTGTGCCTGAATGCCTCATTCATAAATGGGGATAATAATAATAATAATAATAAATGTAAAGCTCCAAGAATGATTATTGCTACATAATCATTACTATATTATACTTAGCTAATAAACAGTAGTTGTATAAAAATCTTGAACAGAGCCATTCATGGAATCCCTTGTTACTGGAGGGAAAAGGCTTACTACCTAGAGGCAAGTCAAGAAACTTGGATGTGGAAGACCTCTGCATTCCTAGTTTTAGCTCATAGTGCAATAGAAGCAGGATGCCAATCAGCAAAAGCAGAGTCAGACCTGGTATCTATGCTACGCCACCATAGGATAAGCTTCTTTCTTGTTTAGGTCTATAGTGAGGATGATTGACCATAAATAGCATCATTAAATTGCTGTTTGGATGGGATTGACTATTCCATTAGAATCAACCATCGATGTGCCCTGTTACATTTCATGGAGGGAAAAATGTTAGCAGTAGAGTTGCCTCTCTCTAACTCCCAGCTCTTCCTTTCTTCTGTGAGGATTAAAAATCACACTTGAATCAATAGTAAATTTCAGTGTTGTGTTACTGTTGATATGAACCCAGTATCAGCTCATTTCTAGTCATAGGCCTTTACATAATTCATACAATTAGCAATGATATATAGCAGATTTTTATATTTTATAAAACAATTTACAATAAAAGTTGTCCTATTTAATTCTTATAACAATATTTTAAGGATGGATATTATTTTCAGCATTTTAAACCTGAGGATACCAAAAATCATTAAGAGTAGATAACCTGGCTGGGTGCAGTGGCTCACACCTGTACTCCCAGCACTTTGGGAGGTGTGAGGCGGGAGGATTGCTTGAGCCCAGGAGTTCAAGACTAGCCCACGCACATAGTAATATTCCTTGTAGTCTCAACTACTCAGGAGGCTGAGGTGGGAGGATTGCTTGAACTGGGGAGGTTGAGGCTGCAGTGAGCCATCATTGTGCCATTGTACTCCAGCTGGGTGACAGAGTGAGACCCTGTCTCAAAAAAAAAGTAGATGATCTGCTCAGATTTCCACATCAGGTAGACAGTAGAACCAGGATTTTAATACAAGTTTCTGACTTAGAGCATGAGCATGGAATAGCTAGTTTAGTCTGACATGTATGTGTGTTGGTTATGAAAAGTGAGTGTCATGGTAGTATGCCATTTTGGTTTCCAAGCCTCAACTCTTACCTGAAAGCTTGAGTAGGTGAAGGGTTAACAATTAACTTGTCTAGGACTTTAAGTTAAAATGATCCTTGAACCTATTATACAGTCCCATGGGACTAGAGCTTGGGCTGACCTTAAATTATCTTGCTTCTGCCAGATGTTCCTTTTTTATTGATTTTAAAGAAGAAAAACTCCTGGTATCTAGTAGAAAGCCATGTCCTTTAGGAGAGTTTTGTGAGAGAGAATTTTAAAATGGACAGTTAATGAATAAGGCAGGAAAAAGCCCAAGAGCTGACATTAATTTGTAGAATGAAGGGGAACCACCCATTTTGGCGAATCAGCTAAGATGAGAAGGAAAGCTAATGTTCCTGGGACCTGACTGACTTTAAGACAAATGCAGAAGCTCTGGAGAGCAGTTCTGAGCAAGGAAGACACTTAAGTCAAGCGGTGCTCACAGGGGCATTTAGCCCAAAAAGGCATTTGACTGTTTCTCAAAGAAATTAGAGACATTCCTTAAAGAAAGGGATAAATATGCAATTGCTGACATTTTGATTGGAAGTTTATATGATTGCTTGCAAAACCCTGTACCCAAGTGATAGCTAGTTATGTAATATGCACCAGAAAATAGCTTTTTTCCACTTACTTACAGAGTCAAGAATATGCCTTGGTCACACTAAACAGCTGTATGATGTGACCAAAGCTCTTTAATTTTGTACCTTTTCCCTCCTCCTGTAAAATAAGGATGTTGAAAGCTTCCTGGACTTCCTCCCTGGTATGGTTTGAATGTCCCTTCCAAAACTCATGTTGAAACTTAATCCTCAATGTGGCAGCATTGAGAGGTGGGGCTTTTACAAGGTGATTGAAACCTGAAGGCTCTGCCCTCGTGAATGGTTTAATCATTAATGGATTAGTGGATTAATGGTTAATCATGGGAGGGGAGCTGGTGGCTTTCTAAAAAGAGAACAAGAGACTTAAAATCCCAAGCTCAGCCCCCTCGCCACGTGACTGCCTACACTGCCTCACGACTCTTCACAGAGTCCCCAACACCAGAAGGCTCTCACCAAATGTATCCCCTCAACCTTGGACTTCCCAGCCTTCATATGTGAAAGAAATAAATTCCTCTTCTGATGAATTACCCAGTTTTAGGTTTTCTGTTATAAGCAACAGAAAATGGACTATGACATTCCCACTCAGAAATAAAACTAATGTAAAATATAAAGTAAAATAAGATTGCATTTTGCAACTAGTTCTTAACTTAGATTACAGGGACCTCAGAGAATCCTGAATCCACTAAAATTTATGAAAAAGTTTGTATGCTTGTCACCAAATCCCCAATAATTAAGAACCATCTGTGCCTATTTTTGAAGATCCAGAGAGGAGATTGAACGTAAAGAAGCAATGACAATAATTTTGACACTTGTCTGAATGACCAGAGCCATAAAACCTTCATTCTCATATGGATAATGTCGTCTCACCTTCAATAGGGCTGTTTCTGAACATCTCCAAGACATGGAGTGTACCTTATAAAATTTAACCGTATCTTTCAGATCTGTCTCAAGGGAAAGACAAATCTAAAACTTGAACAGAATCACTACTACAAGTCGTTGAGCAATGCTTGACTTTGCTTAAGCAAGATTCTTGCTGGCTTGTTAGTAAGTCCAGAAGAAAGTGAGGAAGGAAACTAGTTTCTCATAACCAACCCATAGACAAGCTTATCACACATTTAAAATAATTGACAGTGCAGTTTTCTTAAAGACCACTACAGATAAACACATTGATGAGTCGATGATACAAATATCCCTCAAAAACTGGCTTTTAGGGAAAAGATAGGGTGTTAAGTTATGGAAAAGTGGAAATAAGCATCAAGGGTGAGGCAATTCTGCTCTCGTATTTCCCTCAGAGATGGGTGTTCACTTGGATGTCAAAAAATCCAGTGAAATAAAATCTTAAGGTCACTGTTTTGTTCACTATTTATGTCATTGTGCATCATGACCAAGTAAAAATGGATCTGCTTACTTCTAAACTAATGCCATTAGAGACACTGGTATGGGTATTTTCTGTCCTTTTAAAAAGTATTCTTTTTTTTTTTTTTTTTTTTTTTTGAGACAGAGTCTCACTCCATCACCCAGGCTGGAGTGCAGTGGTGCAATCTCGGCTCACTGCAAGCTCCACCTCCCGGGTTCACGCCATTCTCCTGCCTCAGCCTCCTGAGTAGCTGGGACTGCAGGTGCTCACCACCACGCCTGGCTAATTTTTTGTATTTTTTAGTAGAGACAGGGTTTCATCGTGTTAGCCAGGATGGTCTCGATCTCCTGACCTCGTGATCCGCCCGCCTCGGCCTCCCAGAGTGCTGGGATTACAGGTGTGAGCCGCCGTCCCCGGCCAAAAGTATTCTTTTCTAATGAGACATAGACATGCCACTTCTAAAAGAGTTCATGAAAGAAAATATTTATTTGGAATAGTAAGGGAATGAATTGAATCAAGAAATATTTCCATAATCAAAAGCCTTTACCAGTAGCACCTATGGGTGCAGATTTTGTGTTACCTTCCTTTCCACTAACATTTATCAAGATCACCTTTGTTGTGAAAGTAGCCTCTTAGAATGATTTTGTTATTATGATTCTTTATCTTTTTTCTTATCCATAGAAAAAAGAATAGCTCACAATATCTTGCTTGCTTACCTTCTTCATTTGTAAGCATGTCTTCAAAGGTTAAAGTAGTGTAAAAAAGTTTCTAGCTACATATTTGTGGAAACTGCCTGAAGATGACCAGACTACAAGTTGATTCGTGTGTGTGTGCGCGTGTCTTTGTGTGTGTGTGTGTCTCTGTGTGTGTGTGTGTTTATCCTTTTCAGTTTCGGATGGAGAACACACAAGTCCGGAGATGGTCCTCACCATTCACTTACTTCCCAGTGATCAGCAACTGCCAGTGTTCCAGGTCACAGCTCCACGGCTGGCGGTCAGCCCAGGAGGCAGCACTTCTGTAGGTAAGAACCGGGGGCCTGATAGAAACATGGCTTTGGAAATGGGATCATATTGCTGCCCCTTTTCAAACGTCTTGATGGTTGCCAAAAAAGCAAAGTCTTCCTCCAGAAGTTGCCTGCATTCTCACCTGTATCCTTCCTCCTGCCCATTTCTGTGCAAACAGAAGCCGCACAGAGAGAAGGAAATGAAGCCTTCAGAGGCCAGTGTTCAGTGATGGAACACAACACGGAACTGATTTTCCAGGAGTTTGCTTTGATGCCATCACTAAAATGTAAAGTAATAGAGTGGCGAGAAGAACATAGAGGGGAGCAGGATTTCAATGGCAGCTCTTGTTTCTATTTTGAAAGTGAAGAGTAGCAGGAGAAATGTCAGGTCACAAGAAGCTTCAGAAGTTGTGAAGAACTAGAGTTGACCCAGTTATTTTGTATATAATTGTATTACTAATTAGTGAATTTACTCTTTAGAAATGTATTCTTTTATCAAGAGCATTTTACTAATAAACAGTAGGTATTGTGATTTTTGTTAGGTGTGTTCTACAGATCCTTATCCAGTTTCTACGTATGGGTTTTGGTCTAAAATTAATTATTACCAAACTTACAAATAAGCCATGTGTACAAGGACTACTGTCACTTTAACTGTACACCTCACCTTTGTGATCATTGCTCACTTGGCTCTTTGTAGCTTTAGAAAAATAAGAAGGAACGAAACAATGAAATGCCAAACAGTTTATAGGAGGATTTTCTGGAAGAAAATCTAACCCAGCTAGTCAGGGTTGACCTACCTGTGGGCTTCCTCTGTGCATGCTGTCATTTGTATGGAAGAAAAAAGGTGTTCTAAATTCAGATCTACCTTATGTGAACTTTTGGAAGAACCTACTTGCAATATGGGAATTGACTGTATTATCTATTTTTACTCTTTTGTGCCTGATTGGAATGAAGCAGTGCTTTCTGATAACAATCAGATTACCCACAGCGTGACTCCTAGCTTGGCCTGCGGTTTTAATATATACAGTCTATCGTCTTTAATGTATGCTTTCTCTCTTACCATGCTTTCTTCTCCTTGCTGCAGGACTTCAGGTGGTAGTAAGAGATGCTGAGACAGCACCCAAAGAACTCTTCTTTGAGCTTCGGAGACCTCCACAGCATGGTGTGCTCCTTAAGCACACAGCTGAGTTCCGAAGGCCGATGGCCACAGGTAGATACACACTCTGTCACTGACCTGCTTGGAGAATTTTTTGCCCTACAATCAGTTGTATGTGTCTCAGACAAGAGCAAAGCGTCCTTGCGATACAGACTATGAGGAGCTATTTTGTGGGTAGTTTCATTGGCTTTGATATTTGAGACTTCTTCGTGTTCCCACTTCCACCCCTGCCCCACAACTGCCCCCGGCCCCACCTTGAACCCTGTGAAACCAGTTCCTTAAACTATAGGTGAAATGGGTGATTTCTGAAACTTGGAGTAAATGCATTCAAAATGACACCATATGAGGGATCAGCTGCCACTTTCCTAGCACTGTTCGTGGAGATGAAACTGTCTTAATTTGGCATGTGAATCTTCACAATATTTTTAGCGCTGTGACTCTGATAGTGTTAACTACATCTATCTTCATCCATTAAAAAAAGGAACACATTTTTGAAGTATTATCTATGTGATATAACAGTGTGGTAATGTGATCGGCTTTCCAAAATAATTCTTATTGTGCTTCCTTTGATTATAAAAAATAATATATGTTTATTATTTAGAAGGTACAGAAAAACACAAAGAACACAAGTGAATCTAATTTTTTAATAGTCAGCCCTTATGCATTGAAGTGAATATTATCCTTCTCAAAGTACCCACCTCTGGATGCTATATGTTCTTCCAGCAATCTCTACTTTCTCAAAACCTCTGTATGATTCCTTTTAGAGATGCAGTAATCCATCCTTCTGAATATCAGTGGTGGGCTAATCTTTGCTACTGATGGTAGACGGAATTTTAAAGAACAACCAGTAAGCATTTGGGAGTCACAAAGGTAGATTCAAAAATTCACTGAACTAAAGAAATGTCATTAGAATAGATCTGAAACATTTCCAGGGAACTACTTTAGGAACATAACAGTTATTGTCTAATTTCTTTAACATTGCATTTAATCTGTATATGTGCAGTTAACCTGTATATGTGCAGTTAACATATAAAATCTAAAGGTGTTGATAAAAAGTTAGTTTTATTACGTTTTTATAGGCATAATGTCACTAGCACCAGTAAAATACATTAACACAGTGTTGAGACAGAAGGCTTAGAAGATGAATAGAGAGAATGAGTAAATTCTTCAATCTCAATACATAGCACTAGTTATTAGAACTAATAATCTATCAAAAGATAGAGTTGAATATAATATCCAAGAAGATAAATTTCACAACTGTGTTCTGTGAAATCATTAGGGCTCATGGCACTAAGAGGCATTTCTCATAAAAAGGGTTCCATGACAAGTTTGAGAAGCTTTAATATTTATATACTAAAATGAATCCTGCAGTATAAAAAATATCTTAAATTTTATTTATTCACATTTTCCACAAAGGTATGTGAACTTGAAATTTTTTTTTTACGTAATGCCTATCAAATTTATCATGAATTAGTACTCCAGACGGCACAGTTTAGGTTTCTAACTTAAAGTATATTTTTTTCATTTTTAATTTTAAAAACTCCAAATAAAGCAAAAACTTCTTAAAGGTTCATCAAGTATAATTTATTTTCTTCACTTTTTCAAAAAATTTTCAGTATCAAGATTCCAAAAGAGCTGTCATAAAGAATAGAGGTTTGTTCTTTATTTTTCTAGAACTGGGAGTAATGACTAGATATTATAGAGGCAGATTTTAGCTCAATATGATTAAGAACTTAAAAACAAACCTAGAGCTATCTTCAGTGGAATTAGCTATCTTGTAAAACAATGATCCTCCCACCTTGAAAAGTGGAGAAACTAATTACCCTTTTTCAAGGGTGGTGTAAAGGGAATCCTATAGTAGGTGAGTGGTTGGATTAGCTTGTAACTCCCTGAGTTTATGATCCTATACGAATCTTAAAATCCTGAAAACAACGGTGCTGTATAATGAAATGCATTATTCCCAGAAGCAACTCATTTGCAATTTGTTTTATTCTTGGAAGGTGACACTTTCACCTATGAGGATGTTGAGAAAAATGCTCTACAATATATACATGATGGTTCCTCTACCCGGGAAGACAGCATGGAGATCTCAGTCACAGATGGCCTCACGGTGACAATGCTGGAAGTGAGAGTAGAGGTGTCCCTGTCAGAAGACCAAGGGCCTCGACTGGCTGCTGGCTCCTCTCTGAGCATTACTGTTGCCAGTAAAAGCACAGCCATAATCACTAGGTCACACCTTGCTTATGTGGTAAGTTCTTCCATTTGCTGTATTTGTTCTCTACCGCACCTTCTGATGGGGCAGACTGGGCAGCAATGCCATGGCTGAATATTTGGGGCAGCAAGTATATGGTCACGTAAAGAACATTTTTCTCAGCTTCCCTACCTTCTACTGTTAGGAGTAGTTACGCTGTTCATCCTGCTTCTCCCAGTGTCTCATGAGCAGACAAGTGAATGAGAAAACACAATGAGTATGTGTATGGATGGATGTTTGTCAACAGGAGAGGGGCCTAGTGTCATAAAAGCCCAAGTTCGCATTGATTAAGCTCCATTCATTATATTTCCAATGGGAAGTTTAGGAAAAAAACATTTTAGAACTTATGTGATCAATGACTAATAGGTAATGATGTTTCACGGCCCCTGAGAGAAAGCCCACTTGTCATCAGTTTCTGTCTCAGGTCTAGTCTAGATGGAATGCTGAAAAATCCGTGCAGCAGTGCCTCTCTGTCAGATTTCCCAGCCAGTTCACTGACTCACCCTCCTTCTTGTGCCCCACAAGAAGCAGTGTGATTAGGAGGCCAAGGAGAGGATCAAGGACTAGGGTTTGTTTCCCTGTCTGGCCCTAAGTTTATAAGTGATCCTGGGTAATTAAACTCATCTTCTTCCTTTGATTCTACCTCAGGAGCTAAGGATAATGAGGATGATTAATTTTATTTTACAGTTATGTATGTTGTAAGCAGATATGTGCTCTCTATGTAAACATAATAATGACTAGTTTTTACAATGCCTTGAAAGGAAGAATGATTATCTGAATGCTAATCATATTGAATTTTTCCTTTACTAATCTTAAAGTTCCAACTAATGACCTAGACTTTTATTTTTTTAATGCTGTATACTTTTAAGTAACCCTTTTCTGGGCTGAAGAATCTCACTATAAAATGTAGTCCTGAATAGCAGCATGTAAGATCAAGCATTGGCCTGGGAACAATTGCTTTTACACAGATTTTCCCCTCAAATGGTCCTTTCTTCAGTTATGGGAAACTGCATTCCACCCTAATTCTTCTCACGGGTCTATTCTAGTTTCATAACAGCTTTGATTTTGTTTTTTGTTTTTAATTGACAGATGATTTTTACTGTAAGTTATGGTTTTTTGAATCTTATGAAACTCGTGAATTCATAAAAATGTATGAATTCAGATTTAATCAGTCGATCACCAGGGCTTGAAAAATGTTTCACAGTCCAAAATAGCACTCCAGGAGCAGTTCCTGCCCATTAACTGCATATTATAAGCTGCATATCAAAATGCAAGCCCATTGGCAACTGAACATGTATTTTCAGAAACTGATTGAATGTGAATTTACCCACCAGAGCAGAAAAACTCCAAAAGAACTATTCTAGCCTGCTGAAAGCATAGCATACATTTTAAAGACTTAGGTAGGTTATACACTAACTTTCTCTGAGGGTTGTAGAAGAATTTTGTACTAAGAGTCATGGAAAAACTTTTCCAGATATGCATAGTTAGAAAGTTTTCGGTGAACATCTAGAAAGATTGGAAAAGCCATCTGAAATCCTAGTCACAAATGGGGCAGAGTATAAAGGGTTAGGAACAGATGAGTCTGTTCTTAGTTTAAGTGTTATTAACTGGAAGAGAGTGATACAATGTTGGAGGAGACAAAAAGGCAAAAGTTGGATTTTGTGTAATTTGCTTCTTAGCAGTGGTTTTATATACACAGTTTGCTATGCACTGCGAGTAAACAGGAAAAGAACAGCATGAGTTCTGGAGTTAAAATGGATGGATCTTAATCCAAGCTCACCACTTACTAGCATCGTGACCCTTAGCAAGTTATTTAAACTCTCTAGGCCTCGGTTTTCTCATATGTAATATGGGGAGGATAAAATTAATCTTAAAATGGTAATAGCATTTCTATGAACCAGCCAAAAATAAAATTATTCAAAATATGATTCTGTGTATAATAACATTACATATTACATACCTATGAGTACATGTAACAAAAGTTATGTAACTTCTAGGGAAAATTGATGCTATGACTGACTATGTAGAAAATAATCTCTTAACAAAAAGTATTAGAAAAAAAGGAGAATTTATCAAGGGGCCAGATATGAGATCAACAGACAGCAATAGCATTTCTATATATAAGCAAAAAAAGAAAAAAGCCAGTAAATGTAACTAAAAAGATCTTACCATGATAGCATTAAGAAAAAAGCATGTCCTTTGGTCTAAATCTAGCAAAAACCAGGCAGTATTTTTACAGGGAAAATTATAACACTTAATTTACAGACGTTTAAAACGTATTAAATAAATGAAAAGACATGCCATATTCATGAGTAGGAACATTTAATATTGAAAAGGCATTAGTTCCCTCGCCAGATGATCTTTCAATTCAATTCAGTTCCAATCAAAAGCCTAATGGACTTTTTATAGATCTTAGTAAGCTGATTCTAAAATATGTAAGAAAGAACACCAGCCTGGACAACATGGCAAGACCCTGTCTCTACAAAAATACAAAAATTATCCAGGCATGTTAGCTCATGCATGTATTCCCAGCTACTTGGGGGCTGAGGTGGGAGGATTGCTTGAGCCCAGGAGGTTGAGGCTTCAGTGAGCCTTGATTGGACCACTACACTCTGCACTTGCTCCAGGGTGGATGACAGAGTAAGCCGCTGTCTCAAAAACAAACAAACAAACAAAAACAAACAATGAACATTCTGAAAAAGAATAGTAGGAAGGCAAGGGGATTTACCTTACCAGATACTAACATGTATTAAATATACAGCATTTAAAATAGTGTAGCAGAGGAATATGTTAGACAATCCAAAAGCAGACTCACACATGGAACTGTAACATAAAACAGAGATGCTAGCTGGGCGTGGTGGCTCATGCCTGTAATCCCAGCACTTTGGGAGGACGAGGCATGTAGATCATTTGAGGTCAGGAGTTTGAGATCAGCCTGGCCAACATGGTGAAACCCTGTCTCTACTAAAAATACAAAAATTAACCCAGCATGGTGGTGTGCAACTATAATCCCAGTACTCAGGAGGCTGAGGCATGAGAATAGCTTGAACCCAAAAGGTGGAGGTTGCAGTGAGCCAAGATCATACCACTGCACTCCAGTCTTGGCAACAGAGTGAGACTCTGTCTCAAGAAAAAAAAAAAAAAAACAACCAGTGATAGCAAGCCAGAGCAGTGGAAATAGGAGAAACTTTTTAAAACATGGTTCTGCACAAAATGATTATATGTATGACAGAAAAGGAATTTGTACACTGCCTCACACCCTATGCAGATGTTAACTCCAGACAGATCAAGTACTGAAAAACCATAAGTAAAATTTTACAAATCTTTGTAGAATATAAGTGAATATTTTTTATGATATTAAGGAAGGGTGGAACATCTTAAACTAGAAACAAAAAGGTCTAACTATAAAAGATTAGTACATTTGACTATATTAAAAATTAAATTTGTGCTCATCAAAACACACCATAAAGCAGCAAACAGGCCAGTTACAAATGGGAATACGATATTTGCAAAAAATATAACCAAAAATAACAAAGGAAATATAACACTCCTGCAGATCAAGAAGAAAAAGATAATCAAGTAGAAAAATAAGCAAGAGACATGAACAGGAATTCCACAGAAGAGGAACCCGGGTGGTCAATAAACATATGAAGAGATAGTCACCTTCATTAGTGGTCAGGGAAAGCATATTAAAACCATATACCATTTTATACCAAGTGTGAGGAAGACAATGGATCCACAGGATGTTCTTTACTTTGCTGGTGGGAGCGTAAACTGGATCAACCACTTTGGGAAGGAATTTGGCATTGCCATGTGAAGATAAATATTCATATACCCTAACCGTTCTATTCCTAGACCACTACCCAAAAGAAACTTTCACATACACAGCGAAGAACTTGTGCAAGAATGTTCATAGCACTACTATTTGTAACAGTGAAAATATTGAAACAAACCAAATGCCCACCACAAGATAATGGATAACTTGTGGTCTACTAACTTGACAGAATATTAGCGAACCTCAAAACAGATGAATTATAGCGACGTCCAACAGTATAGATGGATCTTAGCAGTCTAATATTGAGTTAAAAAAAATAAATTGCAAAAGAGTAAAGTCAACTTCATATTTCTAAGTTAAAAAAACGAAAAATATGTATTCTGTAGTAATATATCAAGCTATTTTTAAAAATTCAAGAAAATAAGAAACAAGATTTAGGGTGATGGGAGGCCCAGAGACAGGAAGAAGGGCCACATATATAAATGTTAGTTATTCTCAAAGCTCTAGTCCTCGTGTTGAATGATGGGTTCATTGATGTAAAAATAATGAAAAGAAAATGAAAAAATAAATTAATACAAAAGGGATAAGATCTTTGAGCAGAAAAGTTACATGAGAACAAGGTCTGTATTCTTATGCATTTTTTGTACCTCCAATAACTGGGATATCTTAAAATAGTGATTTTCTTTAAATCATGACAGTACTTTCAGGAAAAAAGTCTAGCTGATTTCCTACTTTTTCAAACCTAGCAGTTATATGAGATTTGAAATATTTAGTAAGATATGCCTGCCATGAAATAAGCAGCGTTTTGGTCAAATTTGTCAATGCGAAATTTAGAAGTTTTCCATTCTAACTAGGAGCCAGGAGCTCTGTCCTTGTAGTTTATCAGCAATTCAGAAGACAACACCTTAAAACTCTCAGCTGTCTTTTTAAAAGTCTCTCTCAGAGAGAATGCACAGTAATATTAGGAAGCAGTCTTTTGGAGTCTATATATTGTATTTGATAATCCATGTGGAGAAAGTTTAAAAGAACGTAAATTTAGGGAAAACTTTCTGAAGTCTTGCAGCTTTGATGAATTTTAGGTTCCTTTCTTGCTAGTGTCAAGTGATATGAGGAAATATGGAAAATTCAGTGATCTTGAATTGAGACTCTGAACTACTAACTTTAAAAGGTCTCTGGGGATAGAAATGAGAACAGACTGAAACTTGTTGGCCCCCGCCCTCTTGGTGTCTGTACTCACATTCCTGATCCCATACCTCAACTAACTGTACAACATAGCATGAAAATTTGCTTTTGAAAGTACAAGTGACCATGCAACATGAAGTTTCATTGTTGCTGTGGTAAAGGGTAGAGTGTCTCCATTTTCACAATCAACAGCCCTAAAAAATGGATGACTCAGGGAAACTTTATAAGAAGATGTTGCCTGCCTCCCAGATATTTCCAAAAATATTCTTGAAGAAAGAGGACATTGTTATTGTCCGTGTTGAAACAGAGAAAGTCATTTTTATTTCTCAACAAACAATGTAGAAGGAAAGAGAAATACTCTTTGCTAAGATTAGGCATCTTGGGAAGTGAACATTCATAGATTTGGTGCTGATAAAATGAAATCCATGACTTCATACATTCTTTTGTTAATCTAAAATTTTATCATGTTGAACATTGCTTAAAGTGAGCCATTGGCTAAGCCAAATAACTTCTTTTCTGTTTCACGGAATTTTATCATTGTATTATATGTTATAAAGAAATTTTGCCTGTTTTCTTAAAAGCAAAACGTTCTTAGAAAATCTAGAAAAATCCTACATCTGTATTTATAGGTTGATGACTTATAGATGATCAAGTTTTATTTTTACTAAAAGCTTAAAAATGAAATCTTGTATGACTTTTATGGTATTGATAACAATAGGGCATCTCTTTGTTTTATGCCACATACCTAAAGTGCATTTCCCTTCTCTTACCTTGAGGTACTCTTAGAAAAATATGTTATTAAAGAGGAATTTGGGGAAAAATAAACACTGGGATTTTTGTTGTAGTTTGAAATAATGTTGCTTTAAGACAAAGAGAAAGAGACTTTTCCAATTAGCAGAGAGAGAAGCACCCGTAGATCTTTAGCTACTGGAAGTGTTTATTCCTGCAAATGTGCATTCATGTCCTGCCTCATGTTTGCCTGATTAGGATGATTCTTCCCCCGACCCAGAGATCTGGATTCGGTTAAATTATCTGCCCACATATGGTACTCTCTTAAGAACCTCAGGATCTGAGGTGGAAGAGCTCTCAGAAGTTTCCAATTTCACAATGGAAGACATCAATAACAAGAAAATCAGGTACATAATCACTTTGTATTATTTGACAGACTCTTAAAAACTTGTATGAAAACATTTCAGCAACTGGTTTTAGCTCTGTTGAAAGAATACATTGGTTTGGCCCCATTTTTAAACAAAGATGCTGCTGTCTTACCTGGCTTATCATCGTGGCTTATTCGTTTGATTCTTTTTGGCTTTTTATAGATACTCAGCTGTGTTTGAAACGGATAGTCATCTGGTTACTGATAGCTTCTATTTCTCTGTCTCTGACATGGACCACAACCATCTGGATAATCAGACGTTTACCATCATGATCACTCCTGCTGAAAATCCACCTCCAGTCATTGCTTTTGCTGACCTTATCACGGTAAACAATTCTCAGATCAATAAACAGTGAGTACTATAGAAAGCTGGAATCCGTAGTAATGTAAATGAAGGATTTCTGCCTAAATTGGCTGCCAAATATTTTCCCCAAAACATCCAGGCAGCGGTATGAAGATATGCATGGTTTTCAACCATGAGTGTTTTTTTAAGTATGAAAATAAATATGCAGAAGATCAAATCATTATATCTACATTATTTAGTCAACAAATATTTATGTGCTAGCCACCATGCTAAATGTTGTTAGTACTGGGAATAAAAATAGAAAAATAATATATCTTTGAGGAGTTTACAATCTAATATTGGCAGCAACTAAAACTTGGACAATGCCCCCAAATCACTCCTTAAATCAAGTCAGTACTTAGCACTGTAAACAATATCGATGGTTCCTTTATGGGCAGAGCAATACAATGCATTCTGATCATTGAACACCCAGACATCAGTTCAAGTGCCAGTTCTCTTACTCATCAGCTGAGTGACCTTGGGCCATACACTTAATCTTCCTTTGCCTCAGTTTCCTTGTCTTTTATATTTTTATTTTATGTTTTGTTTCCTTGTCTTTTTTAATTCTTTTATTTTTTTGTTTATTTTTAAGAGAGAAGGTTTCACTGTGTTGCCCAGGCTGAACTTGAACTCTTGGGCTCAAGCAATCCTCCCCCCTCAGCCTCCCTAGTAAGTGAGGCTATGGACCTGTAGTCCCATACCTGGCTCTTGTCTTTAAAATATTATCATTTTCTACTACATAAAGAATTTCTCTAATGATTAATAAAATAGTATGGAAACCCCCTAGTACAGTACCCAGTTCATCAGAGGGATTCCACAGAAGTTAATTCACTTTCCTCCCTGCTCTATGTACATCCATAATGCCAAAAGCTCAGGAATTTTTCTGGTTTTGTTGAGCAACTGAAAATTCATAAAACTAAGTCATTCTAAGTGGTTCTGATATTCCTCCCACTTTTTCCATTTTTACATAAAACCTTGGAAAAGCCATTTGGACTGTCCCCATTCCCAGAGTCAGCGTGACCTTCCCCTTTGTAATTTATAGATCTTCCTACAGTTAGCCAAGAGTTGTTTAGGGTGAAATTGCTTGATCATCTCCAGCAGGCTAGAGAAAAACACCAGGCTCAGGTTGTGGGGTTAGCATACAAAATAGAGCTTTAAAGGAAAAAAATTAGTTTGAGCAACTGCTTTTACTTTCAGTGATTTATTTTCTTCCTTGACATTAAGATAAGCACTAGCTTTCAGATATGGTGAACCTTTCTTGCTACACACCTATAAATATATAATATAAGAGAATAAACAGGACTTTTATTCTGGAGGAGAATGCCTATAGGACACAGTCACCCTCACAGTATCCACAGGAGAACTGGATATATCATTCTCTAGCTGTGGGCTTTTGAATGTTGATGTGGAAGGAAGGCAGCCATCCTGGCAGGCAGCTGAACCGAGGTGGGTGATTAGAATGGGCTAGAGCTGCTTTATAACCAGATCCATCATTGAATGAAGTGCAACTTGGAAGGGAGATACAGAAGTCGCCATGTCTGACTGTAGCTTTGAGAGGCACTGAAAGATTGCCTGGCTTCAGCAGCATACACATTCCTCATCTCGTCTGTAGAGGGTCTGCCTCCTCAAAGAAGCGGAATTGGTGCTAGAAGGTCACCCAGGCAGCAGTTTGCAATCCAGTTCTTTTTTTATTGTGGTTATGTGAAATCACCAAGGACTCTCTATGTTCTTTTCTTTCTTAGGTTGATGAGGGAGGGAGAGCCCCACTCTCATTTCACCATTTTTTTGCTACTGATGATGATGACAACCTCCAGGGAGATGCCATCATTAAACTAAGTGCTCTGCCCAAATATGGCTGCATTGAGAACACAGGAACAGGTACCACTTCCTGTAGAACTGTCAGGACCTTGAGAGAAGGGAGGGGAGAGGGAGGAGGACCTTGCTTCCAGCTAAAGATGGAGATGGAGAACTACAGAGGAGGGGAACCATTTCAAAGAAATGGAAGGAAGGAAGGAAGGTTTCATTCATTCAACAAAAATTTAATAAGCATTTTCTCTGTGCTGGGCACTTATTTAATTAAGCACTAGGGATATATCAACAGACAAAACCCCCTCCCTTCACAGTGCCTTCAATCCTGGTTGGGGGGTGGGAGAGACAAATTAAAAACCTAATAAAGGAGAATATTGTGTACGATGTTAGAAGGTGAATAAATATTATGGAAAAAATAGAGCAGGGGAAGCGGATTTGGAATGCCAGCAATGGAGCAGAAGGGCTTGTGGATTACACTCAGAACTGAGTGTCCAGGAAGTAAAAATTCCTGTCCTTTCATTGTGAGGCAGCTGCAATTTAGCTGAACCATAGCTTCTGTCTCAGCTCCTTCTACAGATATGACATGAATTCAAATGCAAGCTTGTCTATCTGTGACACTGTCTTCCACAGCCCTCCCCTCCACCATCTGCCCTGAACACTCTGGTGGTTATCACAGAGAAGGAAAGGCAAGAAGGTTATCACAGAGAAGGGGGCCACTGTCCATGGCCCCCTGAGACCTGCTGTGACTAGCAGTTGAGACAGCTCATGGCAGGTTGCTGTGCTGCTTTCCCTGCACGGAGCTGCCTGAGCACCAGCACTGGGCTCTAATTGGTGTGCAGCTAGCAGCTCCCATGGAGAGGCCATTGACTGCAGGTGTCTGGGACCAGCATGGGGCCTGGGATTTGAGCCTGGTAACCAGAAATTCACTTAGCAGTGGTCATGTTTTCCTATAGAAGTTTTGGATCCTTTTCCCGTCTTGCCTTTCAATGTGTGCCTCAGATCTGTTTATTGCAGAATTAGGTTTATTTCAACAAATGTTTGTGCTGGATAAAGTGGATGTAAGGATAAGACACAGACTCATGTGCCTTGAGTGGGAGACAGGAAGACTGACAAATTACAATAAATGCCAAATGCCAGGACAGGGAAAGGAGCAAAGCACTGAGAGAGTAAGTAGGACAAAGCAATGGCTTTTGCCTGGGAAGGCAGAAAAGTCTGAGGAAGTGGCATTTGAGTTGGAACCTGAAGGGCTAGTAGGAATCACCCTGGGCAGAGGGAAATTGGCCTTTCTTGCAGAAGGAAGCTCATAGGCAAAGGTGAGAAATGAAAGGATATCTACCCCAAACACTCCTTATCTCTGCATGGTTTCTTATTAAGCCTTCCTAACATGGTTTTATGTCAACCTGGAATACATGGAGATGCAGATACTCCATAGAGAGGACTATCCCCTGGCTAAGAAGTCAAATTTCTGGCAAGCTTCAGCCTCTCTAAAAAGTGGTTCTCAAACTTTAAGGTGCAATGGAATCACCTGGAGGGTTGAAACTGTTGTGAAACAGTTTCCTGGAGCAGCAACCCCAGAGTACATGTTTTAGGAGGTTGGTGTGGGCCTGTGAATCTGCATTTCTCACTAGCTCACAGGTGATGCCATTGCTGCTGGCCCAAGGACCACGCTTAGAGAACTGCTGCTCTACAATAATATTGGTATAAATGTGAAAGGAACAAAAAAGCATTTAGGAGGGCAAAATAATTGTCACAAGGTATATTAACTAAAGACCCCATCTCTTGCCCCATGGGAGAGGCTCCTCCGCCTCTGCTTAGAGCTGAGCATGACTTATGTATAGGAAACTAGCAGCCAGGCACAGTGGCTCAAGCCTGTCATTTCAGCACTTTGGGAGGCCAAGGTGGGAGGATCGCTTGAGTCCATGTATTTGAGACCAGTCTGGGCAACATAGCAAGACCTTGTCTCCACTGAAAAGAATAAAAATTTAAAAATTAGCTAGATGTGGTGGCACATGCCTGTAGTCCCAGCTACTTGGGAGGCTGAGGCAGGAGGATCAGTTGAGCCCAGGAATTTGAGGCTATGGTGAGCTGTGATTATGCCACTGCACTCCAGCCTGGGCGGCAGAGGGAAACCCTACCTCAAAAAAGAAAAGAAACCAACTACCTAAATTCGGAACCTAGCTGATCAGAAAAATATCTTTTTAAAAACTGTTAAAAAAAAAAACCAGCTTTTACTTTTCACCAAGAAAAGAAAGAATAATTGTTTTGTTAGGTATGAAATCTAATGACATGGAGCCTGAATTCATTCAGGACTGGCACAAACAAGACAGGACCCACCTTGATTCCCTCTGGGTATCACTATGTTCCAGTGCTATGCAGTAATGGATGTTCACAATGATCGCCTGTGCGCATCAACACCTATTTAATTTGCACATCATATGTTCTGTTTAAGAAAGCAGGTAGCTCATTAATAAGAATGATTTATGTCAAAAATAGAAGGTAATGTTTTTTAAATGTAAAGAATTGGAGCTTAAAGCTTCAGTGACAGATTCACTTGTTTAATAGCTTGTTCTCCAGTGATTTAAAATGAGGCACTATTATATTTGTGTATATTTTTAGGCATCATTTACTTCACTTAGGCTTTTTATTTTTTTGAGACAGGGTCTCGCCTCATCGCCCAGGTCAGACTGCAATGGCATAATCACTACTCACTGTAGCCTCGACCTCCCAGGCTCAAGTGATTCTCCTACCTCAGCCTCCCAAGTACCTGGGACTACAGGCATGCACCATCATGCCTGGCAAATTTTTGGTGGGGTAATTTTTGTAGAGACAGGGTCTCGCTAAGTTGCCTAGTCTGGTCTTGAAGTCCTGGGCTCAAGCAGTCCTCCTGCCTTGGCCTCCCAAGGTGTTGGGATTACAGGCATGAGTCGCCATGCCCAGCCACTACTTAGGCTATTTTTGGCTCAAATAAAGAAGCCACATTTCTCCTGTTTCGAGTGATACATTTAAGAAAAAAGTAAAAATTGGAAGGAATTTTAGCCATTCCTTCTGGAAACCCTGAACTGTATAGCCTAATGATTATTGGGTCACTGGCCACTTAGACCTCTCTCAGCTTCTGTTGTCTAGAAGAATAAAATCTCAGGGGTAAAATTTAAGAAAATTAATGTCATTGAAGAAAAAAAAATTGTGTTGAGCTCTTCTTTCAAATGAATTCTAATATATATGACACTGTCTACAATTCAGGAAGTTAATAGCCTTTTAATTTTTGATCTGATTTTTGCAAAGGGTCATGGAGAAGGGAAGGGGAAAGCCTGTTGCCTTCAGATCTGCTAGCTGCACTTTTCTGTGTTGATGTATATCCAGGCAATGTTTGAAGACACAACGGTTTTCTTGTTCTCCTCTCTCTAGAATAACATTGTGGTCACGATTTCAAATCAATCAATTAGACTCAAATTAAAATTAAAATCAAGTAAAAGACAAGACATCTATCATTTAGATATTGCTTACTCTTCCCCTGGGCCTTTTGCAGTGTTTGGGGTTGGGATGAGAGGAGTAATCTGAGCCAGCATTTTCTGTGGAGCTCTGAATGGTAACTGGGCATCTCAGTACCTGAATGGTGGTACCCAAGCACCTCAGTGCCTGAATCCCACCTGAGCATCATAGTATCTGAATGGTACCTGAGCTCTGAATGGTCCTGGAGCATCACAATAGCCCTGGTGCTCTATCCCAGGGGCTGGGCTCTGACCCATGCAGAGGTTCCCTTAAGAAACTGGGAGGTCCAATGAAAACATGCTGGAGATGTTTCTTCGATTAAAAGATATACAGTTAACACTACAGATGTTTTAGATTAAAAGATATGCATTTAACATTTTGTTATGTAGTGAAAGAGGGTTCCTCATGCGGGATATGCCAGATAGAATGGTTTTGAAACTAGCTGGAGCTTAAGGTAGAATCTCTGCTTCTGTATTGTCACTTGCCCTAGTAACAGAAGTTATGATCAGAGACTCCTAATAAAACAACCAGTGGTTCAATGTTACATAAATTATTGTAAGTTTTTTTGTATATTATCTCATTTGATTCCTTTTGAAAATGGCAGGGCAGGTATATCCATTTATAGATGAGAAATAGTCAGTGAGGAAACGGATCTGACTCAGGCCTTCCAATTCCTGGTCTTGTGCTTATCCCACTCTCCCAGCTTTATCCTCAAATACGTTTTCTTTTTTTCTGCTGAAAATGATACCTTGTTTTCTAGTTCAGTCTAGTAAGCAGGAATTGATAGATCAAGGTAAAAACGCTCTCTTGATGTTGATGCAGGTGATCGTTTTGGCCCTGAAACTACCAGTGACCTAGAGGCATCATTTCCTGTTCAAGACGTCCTGGAAAACTACATTTACTACTTTCAGAGTGTTCATGAAAGCATTGAGCCAACCCATGATATTTTTAGTTTTTATGTGAGTGATGGAACTAGTCGTTCAGAAATTCACAGCATCAATATCACCATTGAGGTAAAAACTTTGTAAGTTGGAAAGGTTGAGCCCTTGACCACAATATTTCACACCATTAGAGAGCTTTCTTTATAGGGACTCAAAAGCAAAGGTTGGATTTGACCTCCAAAATTGAAGGTCATTTTTAAAATATAGCCTTCAGGAAACTTGTAGAATTAAGGCTGGCATTTGGGGAAGGCTTGAGTTAGAAATCTAAATTTCCATTTCAGGATTAAATTTATTTGTTCGGTGTGAAAAACAGTTTGTGAAGGTCAGAGATGCTTTGCCAGTCGCATATTTAAATGAAAACTTATATATGTCTATTTTTCTCTGAAATTGTGTTTGGTTCTATATGCATATTTGCCTTTTCTTATTTTACTGCATTTTTTTATTTAATTGTAACATCAAAGAAATGTGTTCCTTGATGTTGTATTTATTCTCATTTGAGCAACTACACAGGCTTGCTCTACTGAGAGAGAGACACGGGGGAGGGGAAAGATAAATCTCAGAATGAAATACGCTCTGCCTTGGGAAAATAAAACGTAAAGAACCCTCGGAACTCTTAAGGGTCAGTGGTGGAAAGGGGCTGGCACCAGGGCAGGCAGACAGCTTTAGAGACCCACACTTTCAAATATAGTGTCCTTCTACAGGTACTGTGATACGCTTAGCATTTTCTAAGAGAGTTCTGAGTTCAATTAGTATGGGCTTTTATCTTCAAAATATATTAATACTTGTACTTGTCAAAGCACATATCCATATTTTTGGTCTAGAAAATATGGTCATTGTACTTATGGAAGATATCTGAGAAAACTTTTATGAAATGTCCATCAGCTTCTTTTGAAGGGGGCATTTTGTTGCCTGGACTTGCTCTCTTTTCAAACTAACTATTTTGCTTGGGAAGTAAAGATGGTGATACATTAAATGCTATTTTGACAGTGAACGTTTCTGTAGCAATGATACTGTCTCTGAATAATGTGCATTTTCTTTCTTCTTAAATATCTGTGTGAGATCTAATAGTTTATGCTTTAATCAGAGGAAGAACGATGAGCCTCCCAGGATGACCTTGCAGCCCCTCAGAGTGCAGCTGAGCTCGGGAGTGGTAATAAGCAATTCTTCTTTGAGCCTGCAAGACCTGGACACCCCAGATAATGAGCTCATTTTTGTATTGACAAAAAAGCCTGACCACGGTAGGGCACAAACTGCTATGAAAACTTCTTAATTGAGATGCCCGATGGGCTGTTAGAATAAACACAAATATTTCAGTTGATTATTTCTTTTCTTGTATATGGTACATTCTTTGCATCAAAGTATAATCAAATTCACAGCTGGCTAATATTTTTTTGGAGTCCTGGTAGACATCTGTTGTTTAAGAAGCCTCAATCCCAGTTAATTGGTGTCTCTGAAGTTTAATTTCAGCTGTTTTTTTGCTTTTCTATGTAACCTTAAGCAAAAAAGTTTTCAGAATTTGCCTATTCTCTTCTCAGAGTTCCCCTATCGTCTTCTCAGGGTAGACATCAGTGTTTAATAATCTTGAGCCATTTTATGTACCCTTGTAGAGACATACTAGATGTCTTTATGAACTTGTTCCTTTTGCAAAAAAAAAAAACAAAAAAAAAACCCCACTTTTCCTCATTTCAACCAGATGCAGAAGCCACTTTTGGGATCTTCTACCTACTTCTTTTTTTTAAGAGCCATCTCCCCAGTTATTGGCTAAAGTTCTGGAATGCAAGTGGTGTGTCTCAATTCATCGTAATGCTCATTGGTCTTTTAAAGATTAAATTGTTGCTGTAGATGAAGGGTTAATAGAAAAGACTGTTGGGCATTGTATTTTAGCTTGCTTCCATTCACTTTCGCTTTCTTGAATGCAGCACTTTGACTGTCCCATTGCGGTACATGACCCTTGAGAACAGAAATATATGCTTCAATCTAAAGATGCTTAGTGTCTCTCTTAATTGAAAAGGAATTTAAAGCATATTCCCATCTCTCCCTCTAGATGCCTTGAGAGAAAGACAGTGAGTGCTATTTTCACTTTGCAGAAGGGAAAAATAAGATTTAGATAATGAAGTGAGTTTAAATTCATGGAGGGAGATGTGATTTGTAAGTCACTGTATTACCACATCCATCTGTGTCTCCTTAAGAGACTTTTTAACTAGGATAAGTGGGACTTTGTCTTCTTTATTTGTATATGAGGCCACAGAGCAGCACCCTGTGGTTATATATAAAATGCTAAGCTGCTGGCACCAAGAGCCTCTGAGGCACTTGACATTCTACCCAGACTCATACTACTTGGAAAAATCAGACAATGTTTTGAATCATATATATATATATATATATATATATATATATATATATATATATGTATGCTACCATTGTTTTGCTTTTCTTTACTTCTTCCCTCAGGTCATCTACTCTGGAGGCAAACTGCTTCTGAGCCTCTGGAGAATGGGAGAGTTTTAGCCCAGGGCTCTACCTTCACCTACCAGGATATCCTAGCTGGGCTGGTTGGGTACGTGCCTAGTGTCCCTGGCATGGTCATGGATGAGTTCCAGTTCTCCCTCACTGATGGCCTCCACGTGGACACAGGGAGGATGAAGATCTACATAGAACTGCCTGCAAGTGACACACCTCACTTGGCTGTAAACCAAGGCCTACAGCTCTCAGCAGGTACCACAGAAATAAAGGAAAGTGGCCATGGTTTTTCTATCCTTATTTCTTCTTTGTCCAGTATGCAGTACTTTCTTCCATGTTAGTGATACGGGTGCATCTTAAAGTAGCTGTTCCATACTTGGGGAGATTGGAGTTTTAGAAAACTATTGTTTTTGGGATACTAAGAATTGTTAGTGACAAATGTGAACCTCTAAAATTCTTTGGACCAAATGCCTATGTCTGTGAATTAGAGAAAAGGTTGAGAAGAGTTTATAAAATTTCCAGGGCCCTCAAAAATCTTAATTTATTCAACTACTCCTAGGCCCAGGTTTCCTCTATCATTACTCCCATTCAACAAACCCCATGGAAACAACGAAGTATAGCAGAATTTTTAAGATGCTTATTTTTTTACAAAATGCATGGAGGGGAAGCTGGGAAACCATCATGCATTAAAAGTGATTATACAAATAATTGAGAATTATCAGATGTGGTATTGTAGGGTTTAACGTTCACAATTTTGCTCATGTTTAAGCAACATTGGAGGACCTGTGACAAGTGTTAGTCTTGAACAGTTTGCAATAGGAAGTTAGTTAATTAAGGAGTGGACCTTTTGCCCAGGGTGTCTGCATCTTACTGGAGTTCTGTTGTTTGTTTGTTCTTAGTTTCATGTGTATTTTGCAGTGAAAAATGTATGGTATAATAGTATTGGAAAACTTGGTAGTTTTCAAAGGTCTTAAATATCAAGTCTGAGATTTGACTTTATCCTACTTATAAGCTAATAAACTAGCCTGTTACTGTTTCATGGATGCTGGTAGAAGATACAAGATTCCTCCATCAGAAATACGGCACTCTTGTTACTCATAGCACAGCAGGCAGCATGGACATCAGCAGGTTTGCATCGGTTCCCTCTGCCATCCCAGTCCCATAGGGGTGATGTAGAGGGCCCAGACAGACACTTTCACATGCAGTAGGATGCATTACAGAGGGGAATACTGAGCTTGGGGAATTCTCCATGTTACAGCAGCAGAATGCAAGTCTTATTTTTGTCTGAGAGGAAGACATTACCTCATCCCTCAAGGTTGCTCTCTGAGAGATGGCCTGGGTAAAGCATGGTCAGGGCCTTGTGTTCTTGGTATTACCCACTAAGAACAGGTCACTCCAAACACCAGGATGTATTATTCATGAATAACTAGGCTCTACTTTACCAGGATTTACTATTTTTAACATGATAAAGTGGCTGGGTAATAAAGCAAGTGACAAGACCCTGAGAAGAGAAGTTTGCCATTAGCCAGGGCCTTATCTTCATCCTCAACACCTGTGCAATGTCCAGGGCCCAGAGGCTCAGATCTCCTTGCTCCTAATATCCTCTGTCCTAAAGGATGCTGATTTTCACTACTTTGTCTGACATGGCAACATGATATGTTTGAGTTTATGTAAAGCTATATTTTTCTGATTTGGTGATTATCAAGACAGTAAATAAACTAAATCCAAGCAGGTTTCATCATAGATCTAGGAGTTATTTTTGTCACAGAACTGGGAGTTATTCCACAGATCTAGGTACTAACTGATAGGTCACTGAGTCAGAGGAGCATAGGAGAGAATGAAAATGGATCAGAAGGAAAAAAGTGCTTAGGTGTTGACTCAAGGGAGAATTAGTAAATTGAAATGTCGTACTCTTTCACTAGGGAAATCATAATTTATTCAGCTGGAAATTGAGAAGGGCAAGTGCCTGGTACCTAGACCCAATGAATATGTGATAATTTAGCCTCCAGTCTCCTAAAATCATTTGACATCCCATTCAAAGGAAATGTTGGGGAATAACCTACTCTCTTCCATTCTCTTCCAAGGGTCCGTAGCACGCATCGCAGAACAGCACTTGAAAGTGACAGATATTGACTCAGATGACCATCAGGTTATGTTCATCATGAAGGAAGATCCTGGTGCAGGGCGCCTGCAGATGGTGAAGCATGGCAACCTGGAGCAAATTTCTATTAAAGGCCCCATCCGAAGTTTCACCCAGGCAGACATTAGCCAAGGTCAGCCAGTTCTCTTCTGCCTACCAGGCTTCTGTGGACTGCACCTACACTAGTAAAATGAGAATTAAATGTCTGGTAGTCTATGGCAATAAACTGTGCAGTCTTTGTTTTGAAGAGCTTCATTTGTTCTCTTCCTTGTTTTCTCATTTTTTTTCTTTTTGTTTTTGAAAAAGCCCTATCTTTCTTGGTTGAAATGTGTTCATGCTTTGACTTAGCATTGGTGGCATTTGCAGCTATTTTGGAGAGAAAACGTTATTTTGACTTGCTGTGATGCTAAAAAGTGTATATGAGAGAGAGAGAAGGAAAAAAGAAGTGAGTTGAGATGGATTAAGGTGAAAATTATGCCTTCCTTAGGTGAGCAATTTATATCTCTTTTCAGCTCCCCAAAGAGCACAAGTTAATGAACTAAGCAAAATGGAAGGGCATAAATCGGAACTGCCTAGGGGAAATTACATGGCTCATCCCTCCATCAGGAAATGCTGATGTAACGTAAAGGCGTAAATGTTAAATGCTACGTAGTTACTGTACAGTGCTTTCAGGGATACAAAAGGGAAAAAAAGTTATATATTGGGGAAAACGTAATCCAAAGTCTTGTGATTATGTGCAATTCTGTTTAGAAGTGGAAATATACCCCTGCGGATAAGAAACAAGTGTCCTGCCCACACACTAACATCTAAAATTGACAACAGCTGAATTCTCCTTGGACCTGGCTATGCTTTAGTGAAGGGGAGTGGAAGAGGCAAAAGGAAAGTAATTCCTTAATTGTTTCATATGTCAGTGTCTACTTTTAAAAGATAAGACCAGCCCCCTCTTCCCAGAGATTTGGTTATATTTACACAACCAAATTGATAGATGCTTTTAAGTGATGCTGTAGGTTAACAAAAATGTAATACATTTTTGTTGTACTTCTCCTTTTAGATCCTTTTGAGTTCTATGTGGAGTTTATTTATTTGTTGGTTGGCTATAGCCCATGTTGCTCCGTGAACTGGGCAATGAAAAGTGAAGAGTTCTGGGAGAATGTGAGGTGCAGCTCTGTGTCTTCTTGCCCTTGTGATTCTGATATATAATAGGGTCACTCCAGGTGATGTGGGTGTGGTCAGTGCACATTTACACATGGGCAGTTTTGTGGATCTAGTTTTCATGAGGTATCCTTAGAGGCTGAGCTGATCTTTCAAAAAGGCTCAGCCTTAACCATGAGAAATATCACTTGGGGTGATTTTGTTATGAGAAGGTCTTTGGTTATGAGAAAGTAGATGGTGGGAGAGGAAAAGGAGGAAATGAAAACTTTAGATTAAAATGTCAAAAGCAGTGTCAAAGCAAGGAAGGTGTGAACTGATGCATTGGTGTGAACACCAATTGAATTCCCACCTCTTCCTTCAGAAATAAGGGCAGAAAGCACTAATAGCAAATCTTGATTTTTTTTTCCTTTTTATAGGCCACATAGAATATAGTCATGGAACAGGAGAACCTGGAGGTAGCTTTGCTTTTAAATTTGATGTGGTTGATGGAGAAGGCAACAGATTGATTGACAAGTCATTTTCCATCAGCGTTCTAGGTAAAGAGGCATTTAATTTTCTAATATAAAACTATTTTAGTAGTTCTGAGGTTATATAGTTTACACTTTGTTCACCTCGAGGCTCGAGTCCTTCCCTTTACCTAGTTGGTGTGGAAACTGAAAATCATACCCCTTTTATTGCATGAAGCCCTGGCTCCTTGGTGTGCTCTCTAACACACAGGCCTAGAGATGACTCTGACCTTACTTCTTGGCACCAGGCCTGGAATTAAAGAAAAGAGGCTGAGAAGATCCCATTTCAAATCACTATTTCTGATATTTTCAGAAGACAAATCCCCACCAGTCATCATCACCAATAAAGGACTGGTCTTGGATGAAAACTCAGTGAAGAAAATCACCACCCTGCAGCTGTCTGCCACTGACCAGGACAGTGGGCCTACAGAATTGATCTACAGAATCACCAGACAGCCCCAGCTGGGCCACTTGGAACATGCAACATCACCAGGTAAGTCTATCATCTCTTGATTTACTGAATCAAAACTTAGGCCTTAGTAAGTATTGAGGGCAGCCACATCATGTATCATGTATACCTAGAATCTGCCTTAATTCATATTTATTTTCTGCCTCACTAATTTTGGCCATTATACACTGGCTTGTATTATACTTAGCACACAGCAGGTGCTTAATGATTACTTACTGAAGGTAAATTAAAAATTACATGTAAAATTTTCTATGTGCAATCTTGTCTCCATAACTAGATGGCAAACTCCTTTAGGGCAAACACTGCATCCTGCTTTTCATCTATACTCCCTTGAGCACATGGCATTGTGCAAGGCATTCTGCATGGCTTAAAAATTCAATCCAGTGAATAGTGAGTGAGCAAGTGTGCTGAGCAAGATTCTGGTTTAGCTGCTGCTCAGGAAATGAAGATGATTGAGATACAGTCCTTGCCCTCCAGAGTTCTCTATTGGGTAAGATAAGGAACCTCTGCACATAACCATAACTCAGAGGAAAATACGGCAGGTGTTTTAAGAAAGGTATAAACATGGTGTTGTAGGAGTTTAAAAGTGGGAGAGGCTACATTGGGTGAGAACATGCACAGAGGTGGCATTTAAGAGTGCCCTTGGAAGGCAGAGTTTGGGTATACAGAATTTGTATTCTTTCCAGAGCTGGGAATAGCATGGGAGGCACATTCAAAAAACAACAAGTAGGTCAATTTAACTGAAGCACATATTCTAAAAATAGTAGGAGATGGGGCTCATGGATAGATTGAGAGTTTGTGGAGGATCTTCAAAGCTGGGATAAGTAACCCCTATTTAATTTAATAGGCAATAGTGAGTCACTGTGGAATTTTGAGCAAGGAAGGAAAGTGAAACTCATCAGGTAGTGTCTAACAGGATGAACTGAAGGAAAGAAAAAGGAAGCAGTGGAAGGGGTTAGAAAGCTTTCACATTTGGCCAGGTAGAAGGTAGTGGGGTTTCACCTAGAGCAGCAGCCATGAGAATAGTAAGATGAGAATAATGTGAGAGAGAATTCCTGTACCTAGTAAGCATTCAACAGACATTTGTTGGTTGAAAGAAGGACGGAAGAAAGAAAGGAATTTCAGGGGAGAACCTACACAAGCTGGGAGCTGAATGGATGTGAGTGACAAGAGATATTTGCTGAATAAACAATCTAGAGCCAGGTGCAGTGGCTCACACATGTAATCTCAGCACTTTGGGAGGTTGAGGTGGGAAGATCTCACTTGGGTCCAGGAGTTTGAGACCAGCCTGGGCAACAGGCTGGTCTTTTCTTTTTTTTTTTAAAGGCCAGATGTGGTGGTGCACATTTGTAGTTGTAGCTCCTTGGGAGGCTGAGACAGGAGGATTGCTTGAGTCTGGGATTTGAGGCTGCAGTGATCTGTGATTGCACCACTGCACTGCAGCTTGGTGACAGAGCAAGACTCTATCTCAAAAAAAAGACAATCTAAAGGTAGAATTATCTTTATTTCTTGGAACATAGAGGCAGTGACAGCATATTGGAGTTTTAGAGTTTCATGGATTCTTTTCAGATTTGAGATTATAGAGTCTTCATTAATTCATCCAGGGAAATGGCAAAATGGGGGAAGTTCCTGCCCTGATTGTACTCACTTTCTAATGCAAGGATTCCAACAACGAGCAAGCAAGCACGTATATGCTGTGTCAGATGGTGATGAGTGTCTAGGAGAAGGAAGGGTATTCCTCGGAGAACACAGAGAGCAAGCAGGTGAGGGAAGGCCTCTGTAATAATAAGACGACAGTTGAGCAGACATCTGAAGAAAGTCAGGGAGCTTGCCACGCTGATACATAAGAAAAAAAAAGGACATTCCAGACAGAGGGATCAGCAAAATGTCAACATCCCGAGGCAGGTTCCGTCAGGCAAATCACGTTCAAGACGCAGCAAGGAGACCAGGTTGGCTGCAGCAGAGTGAATGAAGGGGAGACTTGGGAGAGATGAGCTTTAAAAGGTGGAGGGTGATCAAATGGAGGAAGTGAGGGAGGCAGACTGCATCTGGGTCCAGAGCGATGGTGGAGGAGGGCATGTTTTACGTGTATGGCAGGAGGGTGTACAGAGAGATGGACAGATTGGCTAAAATCCCTAGTGGGAATTAGAGCAAGTCACCTACCTTTTTGTCTGAAATTTCCTGGGGTAAGTTTGCAGAGCAGCACCCCCAAGACCTTGGCTGCTGAGATATTAGATAAAGAATTCACGAGCTAATTGTTTCCGCCAGAATTCTGTGAGGCTGCTGATTGTATCTCTCCAAAGATGAAAGGGCAGACTTGGCTGTTGTGTTAGGCGACTCATCCACACCATGCAGAGCCTTCAAAAGCTCTGAGCTTCCTCAAGGCACTGCCATTGCCTCCCTGCTGGTCAGTAGCAGCCCCAGCTCTTCCCTGACCCCAGCTGTGTTAAGAGTCCTGTTGGGGAGCCAGGGGCTCCAAATTTGCTTTTTCTGTTTTCACAGCTCTCAGCCTTTCCTGGGTTTAAAATCTGGTTACTGAAACCAAGCCAGCTCTGGTTCAGGAGAGGCCAGTAGGTGATCATGCTTCTCCCTCCTCCTGGAATAGCACCCTCCAAAAGTGGAGGAAAGCTGTCTACCTGGGATGGTTCCTTCAGGTGCCCTTTTCCAATGGGCTTGATTTCCTAATTCACACCTTTCCCAGTCCCTACTAGTTTTTCTCAATCTGCCTGCTTCCAGTAACTCTGAGAAGAGTAGATACAAGGCTCCAGTCCTCTTTGTTTACTCTGAGGGGCCCCTCCCCATGGCTAATAGAACAGGACTTCCCTGCCCTCCTCATCACCAACCCCACACTGAGCCCTTCTGTTTCAGTTAGCCAGGATTGTCTCCTTCCCTACCTCCCCGGCTCTACTAAAAATACAAAATTTAGCCAGGTGTGATTGTTTTTACATGTCAAAAGCCTCACTTTGGAGGAAGTACATGTTGATTACTTACTGGCCTCCCTGAAGGCGGTTGGCTACAGCTTAGCAAAAAGCAGCAGCACCTCACCCCACTTGTCTCAGTGTGTGAGGATGGGTTTACCAGAAGTTGGACTTGAGGAGAGGGGGGGTTCTGTTATTTCCAAGAAGAGCAGAGCAACTTCTAGGCCAGTGTCTGTAGTACAGAGCACCAAGATATTTATTTGGGGACCAGAGACCTCCTGGAATTATTATTAATCACTGGTGCTGCAGACACCCTCCTGCTGTCTTGCTTGGTCAGCTGATTATAATTGATTGTCCTCTGTAGACAGAAAAGGTGGGGAAATCTCTTCTTCCCCATAGGAGATGTAGGAAGCCATCTGCCTATACAAACTGTGCAGAAGACAGACCTGAGCCTTCTGTCACCGAAGAGAGTCCAATCCCTGTATGCACTGTCTTTTCAAGATTGAGCAGGCCACACCCTCACATCAGGGTTTCCCTCTATCAGTAGACCCAAAAGACCCTGTTTTTCTTGGGATATTAGAGTAAGGAGTTATATTAACTAGGATAAAAGCTAAGCTGCTGGACCAAGGAGACCCCAAAATATAATGACTTCAACAAGACATTTGTTTTCTCTCAGAGTAATCCAAAGGCAGGTGGCTCAGGGGTGTGAGGTGGCTCAGTGATCCTCAGTGTGAGGCTTCTACCTCTGGCCCAAGGTGAATGCCGCAGCTGTGGTCCTCCTCCAGCCAGCAGGAAGAAAGAAAAGGCCAGGGGAGCCCCACATCCATTTTGATTTTAGGAGCATTACTTGAAGAACACGTCACTTTTTTTTTTTTTGAGACGGAGTCTCACTCTGTCACCCAGGCTGGAGTGCAGTGGTGTGATCTTGGCTCATTGCAACCTCCGCCTCCCAGGTTCAAATGATTCTTGTGCCTCAGCCTCCCAAGTGGCTGGGATTACAGGCATACACCACCACACCTGGCTAAATTTTGTATTTTTAGTAGAGACAGGGTTTTGCCATGTTGGCCAGGTTGGTCTTGAACTCCTGAGCTCAAGTGCCTGCTTTGGCATCCAAAAGTGCTGTGTTTATAGGCATGAGCCATGTACCAGGCCTCAAATAACACGTATCACCTTCCAGTGGCAAGAGCATATGCATGCAAAGCTGTGAGGTGGCTGGAGAATGTAGACTCTAACTGGGCATCTAATTACTTAACTAATAGCAGTCATATCTTTTTTAAGCAGGGGAGGCGTAATATTGGAATATAGCAATTTCCAGGACAACACTGGTTTTCAAGGGATAGGGCATTTGGTTGTCACCCTTAGGGTACAAGTTGTCACACTGATTCAGATGGGGTTGAAGGGTAATGGTGGCTAAACAAGCATTTAGAGGGTAGAGATAGGAATGCTATTAACAAATGTCCAGCAATGAATGAGATAAGCCCTGAACCAAATAATTGTTCTGTCTAAAAGGCCAGTCATGGATTAGTGAGAAATAGTAGGCTGTGGCATCTAATCCTAAGTCTGAATCCTTGCTCTTAGTTTTAACTTTATTCCCGGTAGAGCATATTGAAATCAGCAGAGCTCCAAAAGACAGCTGTCAACACAACACAACTCTCAACACCTTACTCATTTCAGTCTCACCGCATGTGCTTCATTCAGAAGTTAGGTAGTTGCTGCTTCTGCAATACTTCAAGGAGGCCTACCTCGTGCTGGATTCCCCTCACCAGTTACAACACACCTTCCTCAAAGCCTAAAGTGACATAATGGCTGCTTGGCCAGATGAAGAAAAGATCTTCTCTGATCTGTCAGAATTCCTAAAGGCATTTAGAGACCCATTAAAAAGCCCTTTGCTGATGGGCAACCTGGGGAAAGCCACAATTGCTTTCCTCCCCCTGTGGAGTCCACCGGAAGCTGAACCAGAGCCCGAAATAAACTTTTCAGATGTTGTTAGTGCTTAGCAAAGGCAAACAGAGAAGGACTTCCGCACCACAGCGGGGCGGTGGCAGGGGGTACCAGAGGTAGGTCTCCTCACTGATCAGCCCCCAAAGCTTCTTAATTCTGTAAAAGATGCTGCTTGAAGAAAAGCACTGTGTACAGTGCTTAGCTTCATGTAGCCTCTGTGAATCACAGGTTACACGGAGCATTTCCCCACCCTTCTGGGAATGTGGAACCAACCCCTGTGTTGTTATTGTTGTTTTAACCATTCTAAGGATCCTATCTTGCTCTTAAATCTTAAAATCAGGCAGATGAAGAGCTTTATCCTCATCAAATTGAAAATCCTTTCATCAGCTATTTACTAATCACTGACGTACCCATGAAAGTGAGTACCCTCGAGGATGAGTCTAGACGTCTTAAATCCTTAAACCCTTTGGCTGTTACAAAACTCTTCAGGGAACGCTTTCTTGCTAAGAGTCAACTTATCAAGGTTTCGCCCACAGATTTTCCACTTTCTACTTTGTACCCACTGCCAAGTTTTCATTTCTCGAAGGAGCTAAATTAAAGCTCCAAAAAAGGTAAGCCACCTTTCAAACAAGCATCTTTTCCCTTCCTTACCCTAGTTGGCCTTTTAAGCTCACTTCTGAAAGTTCTCAGGGAAGTGGACATTTTGTCCAGAAGTCATAATATCATCTCAACCAGATTTCAAAATGGAGGGACAGCATCATGAGAGCCCGTGTGGCTTGGACAGATAATATTGTCCTTAGAGAATACACAGTTAGAGAGAGAAAGGTCAAAGCGAGAACTTCCAGGTAATGTCCTGGGCTTTGACTCAGCCACCTCCATAAGTCAGACTACCCTAGAGTCCAGGCTGCCTCCAGGGATGTGTGAGCTGCAGGATAGTTGAACCTCTTCAGTTGTGCCTGCACCCTCAGCCCACTCATAATCCTCATTCCTCACTAGTTTTCTATCGTTGTGGAGGCTAGTCTGTATCATGTCCTCACGTATGGAGAAATCGCAGTACTAAGCCCCCTTTAGGCTACCTAGTCATGACTGCACTTTAAGGGCCAACCCTTAGCACTTACCAATTTAGTAACAGTCATATGAAGCATTATTTTTATTCACCAGATATAAATAGTTCTCTTGTCAGTAAACCCACACAATTTCTCTTATTAAAAATATTGCAGAATTCAAAACAGAAAACCACATATCACATATTCTCACTTGTAAGTGAGAGCTTAACATTGGGTATGCGTGGACATAAAGATGGGAACCTTAGACACTGGGGAGGGAGGGAGTGGGGAGAAAAGGCTGAAAAACTTAATGTTGGATATTGTGTTCACTATATGGGTGACAGGATCAACAGAAGCCCAAACTTCAGCATCACACAATATACCCTGTAACAAACCTGTACATGTACCCCTGAATCTAAAATAATTTTTTTAAACCTGCAGAATTCATGTAACTTCAGACATAACCACCACCCCACCTCTGCACAGATTGAATAAGATCAAATACTTGATCTTAATGTCATCCACCATTTTATCTGCTACCTCTGAGGGGGCTGTGACTGTTCCAGTTATAGACATAACAAAAAAATACAATGAAATAAAGCAGTGTATTACACTGGCCTATGTGACTCATATAGAGCAGAAAGAAAGCATTTAACAACAACAAAAAAAGAAAGCAAAACGGGTGTTCTGATCGTTCTTTCTACTTTTCTATTAAATCAAGGGTTCTCAGCTCTGTTTGGACATTAGAATCACCTGAGTGATTAGAACATTACACATTAGAATCACCTGAGTGAGTGGCAGGTGTTTAAAAATAATGATGCCTGGGCCCCACCTAGACCAATAAATAGAGTCTCCTAGAGATGGGGCTTAGAATATGAGTGTCTTTTAAAAGGACCCCAGTGAAATTCTATTTACAGTCTGGGTTGTAATTACATACATATGGTACTTGTCATGTTAGAATTGCTTCCTTTCCTCTTTTCCTCCCTGCCTTCCTTTCTCCCTTCAACAAACACTTACTGAGTAGCTGCTACAAGAGAATACTTACGTTTTGGAAGTGGGGGGACATGTAGACAGATATGTGCACATGTGTTTCAGTAGCCAGGTACACATAATTTGCTACACACATAATTCACACACATGTTCACTAGCAACATGGCAGAGGACACGGGGAGCCCAAAGCATGCACGGCAGGTTCCACCTAAGAGAGTGATGGGGGTTAGTTAGGAAACAATTCTCAGAGGTGATGCTTTAGCAATGGTGTTATTTCGTTTCCTCTTTATTTCAACCTCTTTCAGTATTGTGAGACCAACCAAAATAGGATGAGCCCATTGTCTTGGTCTGGGTTCTCCCTGAGAGCAGAGGCATATTAGCTTGCTAGGGCTACCATTAAAAAGTTCCACAGAATATGCAGTTTAAACAACAGAAATCTATTGCCAGTTCTGAAGGCTGCGAGTCTGAGATCAAGGTGTTGGTAGGACTGGCTCCTTCTGAGGGCTGTGAAAGAAGGACCTGCCCCAGGCCTCTCTCCTTGGCTTGGAGATGGCCATCTTCTTGTTCATGTGGTGTTCTCCCTGTTTAGATATGTCTGTATCCAAATTTCCCTTTTTTATGACACCAGTCATATTCGATTAGAGCCCACCCCAGTGACCTCATGTGATCTAATTACATCTACAATGACACTATTTCCAGATAAGTTAAGTTCTGAAATACTGGGGCTTGGGACTTCAACATATGAATTTGTGGTGGGGAAAGGGTGCAATTCAACCCATCACAAGAGGCTTTTCAAAAATCCTGAAGCAAGAAGGCTGAGAGTCTCCCACAGGATGAGCTTGAGATAAGACATGGACATGGGTAACATGCATAGAACTGCCCACAGCTGTGCTGCAAGTGAGAGGACGGAGGCATCATCTAACATGCTGTTAAGAAGGCAATTTCTTCAGAGATGCTTTATTTCCACACCATTTCCCTGACCTGGACTGTGCTTTCTTTAGCGTGCTGGCCCTCCAGAGGAATTGGAAAGACTGACAGGATTAATGTGGGTCTCCATAATACTGCCAGATACATAGTTTAGCCAGCAGGTTAGTGATTGAAAACACCTTCAATGGGATTAAAACCCTTCAAGATATTTCAAATAGCAACTACCTGTTGTGACAGCGGTAGGGGCAATATGTCTTTAGAAACACCACCTTGCTGACAAATGAGCAGATGAAGTCTTCCAAAACCCAATTAGCAAAGGCTAAAATTTTAAAAATAAAAAGTGGATGATGATTGAAAATATAGTCAGGTATTGCTTAACAATTCTGAGAAATGCATTGTCAGGCGATTTCATTATTTTGTGAACATCGGAGAGTGTGCTTACACAAACCTAGATGGCATAGCCTGCTACAAACCTGGGCTATATGCATATAGCCTGTTGCTCCTAGGCAACAAACCTGTGCAACATGTTACTGTACTGAATACTGTAGACAATTGTAACATGATGGTAAGTATTTGTGTATCTGCACATATCTACACACAGAAAAAGTACAGTATTATAATTTTATGGGATCACCATTATATGCAGTCTGTTGTTGACCAAAATTGAAATGTCATTATGTGACGCATGACTGTATGTGCTCAATAGAACCTCTTAGGTATAGATTATAGTGGATAATCTAAATTAATTCACCAAATATGGTTTGAACATCTACTGTGTTCCAGGGATTATTCTAGGTGCACATCAGTGAAGAAACAAGAAAAAATCCTTGTCCTCTTAAAACTCAGGTTCTAGATGCAACTTGTTACCCCTGGCACATATTTATGGGTGTCATTTAAATGATAATATTAAAACCCATCAAAATCAATATTTCAGACAAGAAAGAGCATATAGCCAATAAAGCATTTTAGAAAGAACTGCTCAAAAATATTGTGTTGTTTTTTCAGTGGTAAGTCTATGAATGATTTTTCTTTCCTACTCGTCTAGATTTTTCACATTCTCTTTAATAGGCATATATTACTTTCATATTGAAAACACTTTAAAGAAGAGTGAAATCCAAGAGGTTTCTTGTCTAGATAAGTTTTACAAAAAGTGCTCCTAGCAGGCATAAACTTTGAAATTAGACCGCCTCGGGTTTCAATTTCATCACTGCCCCCTTATTAGCTATGTGACATTGGGTACGTCACATAACTTTTTAATTATATAAATTACAGTGTCATGATCTACAAAATGGGGGTAACGTGCTAACCTCAACCTCCCAGACTTGTTAAAAGATAAAATTCAACATAAATAAGCAGTCTTTAAACTGTGTTCCACCCATAGTAGGTGCTCAATATTTGCTAGATTGAATTGGGAAAGTCGCACTAAGATCAAGCCTAGCACTCTCGTGCAATATAGTGAGAATATAAAATGGTACTACCACCTTGGAAAAGCAGTTTAGCAGTTTTCTGAAAAATTAAGCATACACCTAACATATATTCCAGGCATTTCACTCCTAGAGATTTACCAAGAAGAATGAAAACTTATGTCCATACAAAGATTTGCACACTAATAATCACGGCAGCTTTATATATGGGGCATGCTAAATGAAAGAAACTAGACATGAAATAGTATATACTATATAATTCTATTTATTAAAAAGTAGAGAAAATGCCAACTAATCTGTAGCATCAGAAAGCAATTCATTGGTCGCTTTGGGTTGGGGTAGGCGATGGAAAAGGGAAGGATGGAAGGATTATGAAGCATAAGTCGGAAACTTGGGGTGATGAATCGGTTCACTATTTTGAATGAGATGATGGTTTCTGGGTGTTCCAAAGCTTATGAAATTGCACACTTTACACCAGAGGCAGAGGCTCACGCTTGTAATCCCAGCACTTTGGGAGGCTGAGGCGGGCGGATCACCTGAGGTCAGGAGTCAGAGACCAGCCTGGCCAACATGGTGAAACCCAGTCTCTACTGAAAATACAAAAATTAGGCAGGCATGGTGGCGCATGCCTGTAATTCCAGCTACTTGGGAGACTGAGGCAGGAGAATCACTTGAACCTCTTGAACCTGGGAGGTGAAGGTTGCAGTGAGCTAAGATTGTGTCATTGCACTCCAGCCTGGGCAACAAAGTGAGACCCTGTCTCAGACAAAAAAAAAAAAGAAAGAAAAGAAAAAGAAATTGCACACTCTCTATATATGTAATTTATTATGTGTCAATTTTACCTCAATAAAAAATGTTTAAAAAAATCAATCTCAAGAGGAAGGCAAAATCTATCACCTTTCTTAATCAGTCTTAGACTTCCATAAAGGGAACAGTGAATTAGGTGACCAGTTGATGGTGAGAATCCAGATGAGATTTTCCTGTGAGCTGTGAGAATGGATTCACAACAGGGGGAAGAGATTTAAATTTCTCAGTGCAGCAAGTCTGAAGTTATTAAATTTTTAAAGAATGGTATGGATTTCTGTCCAGAGCCAAAAGACAAAGCTATAAGACAGGGTGCTACATTTCTTGCCTGTCAAGAACTGATGTAGCAAGCACAGAAACATAAAACGCCTCATCAAAAAATTAATGCCCCCATATTCGGGAGGCTATTGTATCTGGGTGACAAATTTCAGATGATAAGGAGAGATGCAAATGTAAACCACGTGTGTTGATTTTTTTTAACTTCTTAAAGATAAAGCAGTGATACTGATGTCACCCTTAAATATATGAGTCAATATAGAATCTTTATTTTCTTTGTAGGTTAACAATGACAGATCACAAAACCCAGAAAACAGCAAATCAATTTCAGGGCCAAACTAAAGGACTAGATTAAATGGATTAATACCTCAAAACCCAGAATCAGAAAGAGAGAATTTGTGCTGGAGGATTAAAAGATGTCATTTTCGTTTCAGTCTTGATTGGCACCTGGGTATGAGCCCTAGCAGCCCTAAGATAGAAGCAACAATTCCAAGTTGTTTTGCTAAATGTTGTGAGGCATTTAAAACAGAGACATTGCACATTTGTGGGATAGTTTACCATTGTTTAAAATTTCTTTCAAATTTTTTGTTTTAAAAACGACTCTGAAAAAAAAATTTAACATGATTTTTTCTCTATTATGTTATTAAAGGATATTGTTTTTCCAGGTCATTTTTGATTTGGTATGGAATAATTGCTCATGCCCCAGAGTCATGCGGTAAGTTTTGTTACTGCCTGATGGGCTAAAGTGGGATGGGAGAAGCTAGAATCATAGACCTGAGAGTTAAAAGGAACCTTGAAGAATATCCAGTAAAATTATGGCAGCCAGGGATGGCTCACCAATCACAGAAACAAGGCCATGTGTAGCCAAGCCCTGTAACGTCAGTTTAAAAGCTAAACCATTATGCAATATTTAAAATGAGGGTAGGTCTTCAGAAAGGACTGTGAAGCTTGGGGGAATACAAAACTCAACAGAGAGGGGCTTGGAGAATAAGACAGTGGCTCTACCTTTCACAGATTTTACCTACATACATAAACCCCAAGAGAAAGAAGAGTAACATTGAACACCTGCTGTTGGCTTTGCGCATAGAAGCCAGTATAATTAAGTTAACATGTGTTCCCACAGAAGATATGCTGTTGTATCCACAAACAATTCTAACAACAAAGTCCTCAAGTGGAGGACATAAATGCTATAAGAAAAATACAAAGGACTCTCTATCTGGTGAGAGTATGACACTTCCCTAGCCTTAGATATATGGCTAGCATTTTAATATCCTGTCTCTGTTTCTCTCTTCCCCTTTTTCTAGGTATCCAGATTAGTTCCTTTACTCAAGCTGATCTGACTTCACGAAATGTTCAGTATGTCCATTCTAGTGAGGCTGAGAAACATTCAGATGCCTTCAGCTTTACACTGTCTGATGGAGTCAATGAGGTAGGTGAGGCACTTAACTCCATCCTTGAAAAGTATTGATTCCTCGCCATCTTCTTTGAATGGAGTAGGCAGAGTGACTGGTGAGAGGAGAGCTTCATTTTCCTCTGCTCTCAGTCAAGGGGTAGGGGCAGCCTCTGTAGCCACCTTGGCTCTTGCCCAAGAGGACTCACTCTGGGGCTCCTAATTATTGACTTGTGCCAGCAATGTGTGAAAGAGAAAAGTAGAGAGCACCTACCTTGGACTTGTTGGGTAGGTGCTGGGGACAGGTGTCCCACCTGCACTTTCTTGCCATTCTAGGTGACTCAGACTTTCCATATCACTCTTCACCCTGTCGATGATTCGCTGCCTGTTGTACAGAACTTAGGAATGCGGGTGCAGGAGGGCGTGAGGAAGACCATCACAGAGTTTGAGCTTAAGGCGGTGGATGCTGACACAGAGGTAAGAGCACTTCTTCCCCTGGGTTCTCTGGCTAAATGAGAGGCTGACCTGGTGGTAGCTATCAAGTTGCAGCTGTGCATCCTGATGGTAGGGAGGAGCTGTAAGGTGAGTGCAAGCATCCTGGAAGGATTAAAAAACAGAAGATACCAGGGCCTTCTGGAAAAGAAAAACAAATGCATTTGAGATCAAATTGTTTTTAGACCCTTTCTGAAAACCTAAATACATTCATCCTCTCCCTTGAGTACATGTAACAATCCTTTTAACATGCTGATTTTGTATTGATTTACAGAAAACCGGGTAGATGACATTTTACCCAATGTTATTATTTCCCATTAGCATGAACAGGGATTTTCTATACCTATATACCCTTTTCTCCCTTTCACCTCCTTCATCCAGACCTCTCTGATGGCAACTAATTATTACAATTTGAGCCTCCTCAAAGACTAGGCTTTGTACAGTGAAACAGGCATGTGGAGACTAAGCTTTTATTCTCATGCTTCCAGATTAAAGCATCTCACATTCTGACATGACTTAGCTCACATAAACTCATACTGCCACACTTATTAATTAGTTCTACGTATCCCCTTCTCTGTGCCAGCACTCATTGATTGATTGATTCTTTCATCAAATATTAATTACCTATGAGGTTCTAGACTCTGCTGTAGATGCTAAAGACAGGGCTGTAACAAAACAGATAAATTTGCAGGCTTAGAGAGTCTACTATCTTTGTTTGGGGGAAAGGCTTACTAGTAAAAAAAGAAGGAACATATTATATCAGATACAACAAGTGCTATGCAGAAAAATAAAGGGAGATGAGGGAGATAGAGATTGATAGATATGCTGCTTTAGAGTATCCAGAGAAGGCCTCTCTGAGGAGGTCATACTTTAGCAAAGACATTGTTAAGCAAAAGGGCAAGCTATGCAGTTATCTGGGAGAATTCACTCTTCAGACAGGGGAACCAGAAATGCAAAGGCACTGTGATCAAGTGCACTTAGACTCTGGGAATAACTGTAGCAAAGGTGGCAAGAGGCCAAGAGGCTGGAACCCATTGAACAGGCAGGAGAAAAGAATGAGACCAGAGAGGAACCCTGGGACTAGGTCACAGAGGGCCATGCTGGCCCAGGTTAGGCCTTGGCATTTTGCTTTAAGTTGGTAGGAAACCCTTGGAAAGCCTTGGGAAGGATTTTATGCATTTTTTCTTTCTGCGGGTCACCAGAGAAGCAGTGATTAAAAATGAGAAGCTAGCTTCTGTTGTGATGCATATGAGATTCTGTATATAAGAGTTTTGGGTAGATGTATGGGAAGGAAATGAACAGTTTAAAAAGGTCTATTTTCTTTCATCTTGGTAGAGGTTAAAAATTCAGGCTTTCCCCTATGACCTGAAGAGAAGAAATGTAAATGTTTTAATCTTACAACTGAAGGTACCAGAATGTAAGTGCAATTGTAGCAAACAGTATGGTCATTCTGTTTAGCTCTATTTTTGGTGTCTATAAAGAAAATACAGTCCTTACTTTATCAATGTCTTCGGGTTCTGCTACCCTTGACCAGCAATTGGGCATCACTCACTCTTTTGGTTTCTGTTATGAGCTTCCCTCCTCTTGGGTATTTTGCCTTCCGGACAGGCCGAGTCTGTCACATTCACCATCGTGCAGCCTCCACGCCATGGCACCATCGAGCGAACCAGCAATGGGCAGCATTTCCACCTCACCTCCACCTTCACCATGGAAGACATCTACCAGAACCGGGTCAGCTACAGCCATGACAGCAGTAACTCCCTCAAGGACCGGTTCACCTTCACTGTTTCTGATGGGACAAACCCCTTCTTCATCATTGAGGAAGGGGGAAAAGAGGTGAGGGGTGAGGACACTGGAGGAGGTAGCCTAGCACTGCATGGCAGAGGCAGAACATGGATTTTTATATCAAGCATACCATTGTTTTAGTTCTCATTCTATCAGTAGCTAGTAGATTGGCCTTGGGCAAATTACATTTCTAAGCCTCAGTTTTTCATCTGTAAAATGGACAGTAATTATCTGCTTCAAATAGTTGGTTTAAGGATCCAAGGAGGTAATCCACATAAAGTGCTTAACACCATTGACAATAGTGCTCAGTAAATGGTGATAGTTCTTGTTGTTAGTATTACTGTTATTTCTTTTTTCTTTTTGCCCATCCTTTACTCCTTAATTTTTCTTTCATCTGGTTTTTGAATAATATTGTGTATCTCTAGATTGTTTTTCTCTTTTTGGACTAGGTCCCCTCAGCCTAACCACTGTTTCTCAGTCTTTGAGAAATAGCAGTGGATAAGAGTGTGGTTTTTGCATCCAAAATATATTGATTTTTTTAAAATAATTTTTTATTTTTAATTTTTGTGGGTACATAGTAGGTATATATATTTATGGGGTACATGAGATGTTTTGATATGGGCATACAATGTGTAACACTCATATCATGGAAAATGGTGTATCCATCCCCTCAAGTATTTATCTTTTGTGTTACAAACAATCCAGTTATTTTCTTTTAGTTACTTTAAAATGTACAATTAAATTATTTTTGACATTAGTCACCTGTCATGCTAGCAAAAACTATGCCTTATTCATTCATTCTAACTTTTTTTTCTTACCCATTAACCATCTCTGCCCCCTTACTACTCTTCCCAGCCTCTGGTAACCATTCTTCTCCTCTCTCTCTCCATGGGTTCAGTTGTTTTGATTTTTAGATCCCATATATAAGTGAGAACATGTGATGTTTGATTGTGCCTGGCTTATTTCACTTAATGGAATGGCCTCCAGTTCTATACATGTTGTTGCAAATGACTGAATCTCATTCTTTTTTTGCGGCTGAATGGTACTCCATTGTGTATATGTACCACATTTTCTTTATCCATTAATCTATTGATGGACACTTAGGTTGCTTCCAAATCTTGGCTATTGTGAACAGTGCTGCAACAAACATAGGAGTGCAGATATCTCTCTGATATACTGATTTCTTTTCTTTTGGGAATATACCCAGCAGTGGGATTGTTGGATTGTATGGTAGCTCTATTTTTAGTTTTTTGAGGAACCTCCAAACTGTTCTCTATAGTGGTTGTACTAATTTACATTCCCACCAACAATGTATGAGGGTTTCCTTTTCTCCACATTCTCATTAGCATTTTTTATTACCGTCTTTTAGATAAAAGCCATTTTAACTGGGGTGAGATGACATCTCAAAGTAGTTTTGATTTGCATGTCTCTGATGATCAGTGATATTGAGCATCTTTTCATATGTTTCTTTTCCATTTGTATATCTTCTTTTGACAAATGTCTATTCAAATCTTTTGCCCATTTTAAAATTAGATTATTAGATTTTTTCCTGTAGAGTTGTTTAAGTTCCTAATATATTCTGCTTATTAATCCCTTGTAGATGGGCAGATATTTTCACCCATGCCTTGGGTGGTCCCTTCACTGTGTTGATTGTTTCCTTTGCTGTGCAGAAGCCTTTTAACTTGATGTGATCCCATTTGTCCATTTTCACTTTGGTTTCCTGTGCTTGTGGGATAACACTTAATAAATCTTTGCTCACAGTGATGTCCTAGAGAGTTTTCTCAATGCTTTCTTGTAATAGTTTCATAGTTTGAGGTCTTAGGTTTAATTCTTTAGTCCATTTTGATTTGATTTTTGTATGTGGTGAGAGATAGGGGCCCAAGTTCATTCTTCTGCATGTGTATCCTAGGAGATACTGATTTAATTTCCAGCCCTGTCATGCACAAACTGAATGTACTTGTAAATCATTTAAACTTTCTAAGCCTCATTTTCCCTATCTGTAAAGTGGAAGTGATACATATTCTCCTGATGTACATAAAGCACTTAGCCCAGTGCCTGGCACACAGGGAACATCAGATAAACTGAAGCTGTAAACATCATCATCATCATCATCATCATCATCATCATCATCATCATCATCATAATCATCATCATTTTAGAACCAGCTTGTGAAACCAGTAAAATGCTTTTCTCTTGAGGTTGTGCAACTGTCAAGCTTTACTTACTAAAGGAATTGCTGTCTTCTAACATCCAGATATCCAGAAGAAATGTTGATTCCCCTTCCATTCCCTTGCCGCCATTTTTACTCATCCCTTCATTTGTTAGCCAGCTCTCCTGTAGTTCATAAACCCCCCCTGGGAAAAACTGCAATTCTGGTGAAAGGTGGGCCTGGGGCCACCCCTACATCTGTGTCTGACCTGGGGGAGGCAGTTTTAGTGAGCGGCATGTGTACACCTTTCTATACTTCCAGTATAACAAAAGGATCCACTTCTCAGGCCTGCACAGCTCCTTTTCTGCTTTGACGATGAAGGATTATCTTCCTGGAAAAAAAGATCCTCTGTGTCCATTAGAGACAAACAGTCTGTGAGAAGGTCATTCTCAGTTATCTGGTATGTCGGTGGGATGGCTCTTGGGATTTTCCTGCCATTTTGGTGTCTGCACAGCATCACCACCTGGCAAGTCATCACTCTTGTTTTTTTCTCTCCCAAACTGTAGCTGCTCCCCAGTTAGTTTGACTTTCAGAAGAGAAAAAAGATTTCAAGATATATCAGCAAGAGGGATACTGCTCTTATAAACAAAATGTTACAACAGGTCTCTGGAGGGACGATGTCATTTAAAAAATGGAAATTATTTAGAAGGTGGCTTGTGGGAGATTGAAAAGCCAACATCTCATTGCCCTGTGTCCCAACTTGCTGTATCCACCCAGGAACAGGGAGATGCTAGATCCAGTTTTTGATGTGTGTGTTGCATGCATGCATGTGTGTATCTGTGAGAATGGGATTATAAACGAAATTTCCTTTTCACTACTCCCACAAATACTTTTATTTTTGATTTCTTCTGCCCCTCACCCTCATTTAGAGAGCTCTTCCTTAAAACAGACAACAACAATGAGAAAAGGAAAAAAAAAAGAAAGAAAGAAAATATCTTCCCATGAAAACCTCTTTCACATCTGGCATAATCCTACCTAGAAATTTCAACATTAACAATTTAATGATTATTTTTGCCAGCCTCTCATGAAAATTTTAACAAGGTTTATTGAAAGGAACGGTACTGTTTTTGTTTTTTTTTCATCCCAAGGCAATATTGAACTCAACTAAAGAAGACATAGGTGTGTAAAAACCAACTTCCAAAGCAGGTGAAATGCCAGCAAGAATGCCACTTGTTGTTGTTTTTGTTTTTCCTTTTCTTCCTACATTGTTCTCACTCTATCATTCAGCTTTCTCCCTTAGGCCTTGTGCCAAGACAATAAGGGATGGGAACAGGCTCAGTTGCCCATCCCTCATCTCTGAAGTGTCAACAGATTTCAGAGGTTCCAGCCATGTAGGCCCTGGACTTGACATACTTCAGGTGCTTGTGAATGATGAGTTTTCTTTTCTGCCCTCCCCTTCAGATTATGACAGCAGCACCTCAGCCGTTCCGAGTAGACATTCTCCCAGTAGATGATGGCATGCCTAGAATTGTCACCAACCTGGGACTCCAGTGGCTGGAATACATGGATGGCAAGGTAAGGCCTGCCTCTCTGTCATGTTCACACCACCCAGTTTGGGCTACATCCTTCTTCACGACAATGACTTATGAATAGAACTCCAGTTCAGCTCACCTGTTTATCCCTCCCTAAATAAACTGATTTTCCCAAGATTAGTGAGCTCTATGAGTTTGGTTAGGATAAACTTGTGTAGGATCGGTTACGATTGTGTATAGTTTAAGATGCTCTTTAAAAAGACCCCAAAATATAGTAGGTCAGACTAGATAGAAGTTTATTTATTTTTTTCTCACATATAGGGTGGAAGTAAGTGGGCAGTGCAGGGCTCTACATGAGCACTTAGAGATGTGGATTCCCTCCACCTTATTGTTCTGCCATCACTAAGTGGTTGCTATTGACTCCTGGCCAAACTTCTTCAGAAATTCATCAATATACATTTGGCCCTCGGTATCCACAGGTTCCACATCTGTGGATTCTAACAATTGTGGCTCAAAAATATTTGAAGGATAAAAAATAAGAAATAATACAAATTTTAAAAATATAGTACAACAACTGTTTATATAGCATTTGTGCCACATTAGGTATTATAAGTAATCTTGACTTAAAGTATACAGGAGAAAGTGTATAGGTTATATGCAAGTACTATGCCATTTTATATAAGGGACTTGAGCATCCATGGATTTTGTAATCCTCAGAGAAGCCTAGAACCAATCCCCATAGATACCGAGGGACGACTGTACCAGCATATGGCAAGGAGGAAACAGAAAGAGAGGGGCAAGGAACTCCATATTAAGCAAGTGATACAGAAATTGAATACATCTCTTGCACTCATATTTATTGGCAATAAATTGTTCATATGGCCCAAATGTTGCATGGGAGGCTGGGAAATAGCATCTCTAGCTGGGCAGGCAGAGGCTCAGCTAAAATATTGTTCACTAGAAGAAGAGGAGGGTGGATTTTGGAAAATATCGAGTGTCTACCATAAATGAGAAAGAAGCGGGCCATTTTTGTAGGTAAGTGTGCACAGATGAATTTTACTTTAGACATTACTTTCTCTTTCTCCTAATTTCCAAATTGGTCATTTTAAGATCTATGCCATAATTTTCGCCTAGTAATCATGTCAAGCACTAAATCCACATCCCCACCCAAACATAGTTCTTCAGTTGAGAACTGGTTTCTTGCATTTGTGGGTGGTATTCTTTCTAGGATGTGGCTTGTTTACCATCTCCATGGAGCTGATCAGTTCATTGTATGTGTAGCTGTTGCACTATAGCTTCTAATTGAATTGGGTGGGTTTAAAAAAAATGAATTAAAGTTACTGCCAATTTCCCCTGTGCCCTATTTGATCTTTTTTCCCCACCTTATTCAGAGCAATTCCATTCTCTTCTCAATACTCTCCAATTGGGTTTCTACCCCCTACTCCTACTCTATTGCAGTAACTGTTATTAAAGTCACCCGTGACCTCTATTTTGCCAAATCCAGAGGCCAATTATCTGTCTTTACCTTACTAGACCTAAAAAAATCTTCAATACTGTTGACCACCCTCTTTCTTTGCTCAAACCTTGGCCCTTACTAAATACTTCAATGAATGAATGAATGAAAGTTCAGCCAGTGTATTTGGGCAATATCAGGGTACAGTCTGTTTCTCTTACTCTATTTCAAGTATCATAATCGACTCCTAGAAAGTGGCCACCTTCCCTGTACTGAATTATTCTTTCAAAGTTCCAACTTTCTTTCAAGGCCCAACTCAAATCCCACTGCCTCCAATCCATCCTCCTTCAACTCCAGATGAAATTAATCTTTTTTTCTCTCTCTCTCTTTCTCTTAAAAAGTGTACAGCTGTCTTTTTATGTCTTCCATTATAGCTCTTGCCACATTGACCTTGTGCATGAGCCTTTCTTTCCCTATGAAGTGTGAATACCTCAAGGGCAGAAGTTGGAATGGTTTTCATCCTCATAGCCTCTCCAATCCTGACAGAGCTTTCCATGCAGTAAATACACTCAGTAAATCATTGTTGAACTGAATTAAATCTGAGTCAGAGGGTCTTGTTCCTGCTTTATTCCCACCTCAGGAATTAAATTTAATGGGTTTCTATTCTAGGCAACCAACCTGATCACCAAGAAGGAACTGCTGACCACGGACCCAGACACCGAGGACGCACAGCTTGTCTATGAGATAACGACGGGCCCTAAGCATGGCTTTGTGGAGAACAAGCTGCAGCCTGGCAGAGCTGCTGCCACTTTCACTCAGGGTGGGGACTCTCTGGGGACTAAGAAATGGGAGAAATCTATGCTAATGTCACACTCCTTATCTCCCAGATTCTTCTCACAGCCACTTCCAGCTACTTATGCCCAAGTAACCTCTTTGCAGAGATCTTCTAGTGCCTAACCGTCCAACTTAAGAATTTCATTTCTCCTGATTTTTTTCCCTGTGATGATGAACTACAGCAAAGAAAAATTCACCTTTACCGTGCTGCTTCAACTCCTAAATTGCTCTAAATGTTGGCCAGGTTTTCTGGAAAAGAATGCATGATACTGCTTGGTTTTTTTAAAAAAAACAATAACAACAAGAAAGCAAAAAATAACAAGCAGACATTATGAAAGATCTGTGATCTTGTGTGATTTATTTTTTGTTCTCTAAGGATTATAGACTTTAAGTCTTCAGCCTAGAAATTAAAATCAACATGTATAGGTTGCTCAACAGAAATATTTTCCTTGTTTTGAATCACCTCAAGCAGGCCATGTTAAGCTTGTCAGGCTCCTCTAGACTTTTTTCAGGATTGACTTGACTGGGAGCAGTCATTGCAAAACTGCATCTCAAAATTGATGCTCCATGAATTTTCTTTTTACTCTCTGTCCTCAGTTGTGTGTTTTCTCATCACACCTTTTTAGCTGTGCTTTCTGTGTGGGAAGTTTTAACCCAACCCCAGCTATTCTTATTAGCATATACCTTCCAAAGAACCTTTATTAGAAGGAATTAGGTCTGAGTATGAGGCTATAAACACAGAGGATGGAGTCAGAGACTTTCCTCTGTCAACTCTAGGATTTGCCATCAACATTCACAGACATTTATTGAAGTACTTTTTGTCAGGACCCTGGGATTCTCATTTTATAACAGCATAAGAGATATTTACAATATCTCTGTACTTAAAGACACATCTTTTTTTTCACAGAGCTTCAGGATTTTATTTTAAAATCTGACAGAAACATTTATTTTAACAACTACTATACTTTTGGTGCTTGGGAAAATAAGTTTTGTCTGTAACCCATTAGAAGAATAAACTAGGTATGTTGGTGTGGTAATCTATGAAGCTGTCATTATATCCCTGGGTTAATTCACAGTGAGTCTTTTTTCTCACAGAGGATGTGAACTTGGGGTTGATTCGTTATGTGCTGCACAAGGAGAAGATCCGTGAGATGATGGATAGTTTTCAGTTTCTGGTGAAAGACAGTAAACCCAATGTGGTCAGCGACAATGTCTTCCATATCCAGTGGTCCCTCATCAGCTTTAAGTATACCAGGTACAAATTTTACTGTGCTTTCCTTCTTGAGAAATCAATCAGGCAAGCAGAGGGAGTCAGGATGAAGGATGCTGGGGGGCAGCTCTAGTCACCTGATGATAGTGGTGATGGTGATGATGGCAGTGATAAAAGTAATAATTTCACCAAATATTTTTTGAGTACTGTATGTATTAGGTACTGCACTAGGACTTGACATGCATCATCTTAAATAATACTTGCAATTCTGAGATGAATTCCATTCCTGTCCCCACAGTGGCAAAGTAATAGAGACAGAAACTTGTTTATGTAACTTGTCCACAGTCACATAGCTAATAAGCAGTAAGACCAGGATGTAAGCCCAGTGATCTTAACGATGTGCTCTGCTGCTTCTCAGACAAATGTTTTTTCTTCTGTCTTCAAGTTTTAGAAGAGAGTCTAGTAGAACTGATAGGAAAAATAAAAATAGGCATTCAATTTTGGAAAATAATCACTGGCCCACACTATCAATATCTTCATCTTCCATCTGTATTCTCCTTGTTCCCAAGCCTGTTTTCTCCCCTGGCTTCTTTGGGTTTGGTAGGAATGTATATTTGTAGGGCTAAATGCATGGCTTGATGTGGACAGCCCTTTAAGATGTTTTTCTAATCTGTTGGAGAGTTAGAAAGGCAAACAGAGGGATACTGATTGTTAAAGGTAGTGTGCAAGCATGGTGCTGATTTTATAGGTTAGATTATAACTAGGATTATAATTTATGTGGGGGAAATATTCTTTAAGCCTACATTTCAGAGACTCACTATCCAAGAAATCAACTTCATGAAAATTCAGATAAAAATTGGAACTTGGGGGGAAAAAAGGAAGACTTAAAACCTTGATTTCATGTGCCCCAAATTCAGGCTATTCTACTCTTACACACATTTGGAGAATTAGAGGAAAATTAGAATCAACTTTTACATATGTTTTGCTGTTATTTACCTCTCAATTGTATCGCCTTCAAAATTCAATAAATTCAATAAAATTCATCCCTTTTTCTGGACAACCCTCTAACATTGAATGGACTAAGTGGTATAGACGGTCCCAAAGCTGGCAATGAGGACTGAGCTCTCAGAGGCACTTTCCCTGCTGTCCTCACAGCAACAAGACATGCACCCAGGTCCAGGGGCCATCCTCAGTGATGAAAAACAAAGCCCAGCTCATGCCCTACTTTCTGTGGCCTTTCCAAACCTAGATACTTATTATGAATCAATAGCACATGAATAGTTGGCCTTCTACTTTACAAATGCAGTAGAGATTTTGAGCAGCAAGCTAAATTAATCCTGTCCTTCCCCCATTGTTTTAAAGTTCCGTTTGTCTAAACATCTCTGTTATGTAGGCTTACCTCACATTTTCTTACCTCTGCTTCTGCCCTGACTCCATTACACAGTTCCTGGAGATCTGGTCCAGTCAGTTCCCACCTAAGTCATTGATTGCCTTCAGAGCAGCTTTCTTCCCTAAGAACCCTAAGAACCCACTGACCTACTGTGATTACTCAACCCCAGTAGAGAGAGATTGTTTTTCCTTTCTCTGTGCCCTGAAATCTGAAGTTCATAGCTCCTATGTGCTGTCCATCTCCAAAACTGACTCTCAGCTTGCTTTCAAAGCAGGGAAGACGACATTCTGCATCCACAGCTTCCCTGTTTGTTTGGTGCTCTGATTGTTCAGGTGAACTCATTCCCTCAATTTACAGCCTGGATTCTTAGAGGAACCAAACTTCCTCTTCTCAGACTACCTAATGCCAAGAACCAAATGGAAGAGACAGGCATTAAACAAGCTGTTTTTTCATAACCGTGGGGCATATTTTAAGAGATGCCTTTTTGCATGCTTCCAGCTACAATGTCAGTGAGAAGGCAGGGTCTGTCAGTGTCACGGTGCAGAGGACTGGGAACCTGAACCAATATGCCATCGTCCTGTGTCGTACCAAGCAAGGCACCGCCAGCTCCAGCTCCAGGGTCAGCTCCCAACCTGGGCAACAGGACTACGTAGAGTATGCTGGCCAGGTAGGTGGGGTGGTGGGGTTGGGGGAGTCTCCAGCAAGGGCTGTGACATGGCTGCAAGCAATTGTGGCACTTTCCCACTTCTTACCCAACTTTCCTTTTCATTAGTGTCCTTCTTCAAGTATTAAATAGTTTTCCTATGTTCCCCTCCCATAGTACTTTGTTCTTCACAATCTCTCTAACCTCCATTGAAGTTTTAACTGCCAAAGGGGAAGTTGTTGTCTAGCTTCTCAGTCTTTACATTTTGCTTCATGACAAAAAGAAGTCTCCAAGCATCATGTTCTATACTCAGCTTTGGTATCCCAACCCTTCCTCTCCCCTCACCTTCTTTACCTAAAGGGAGAGAAGAGAGTGTGTAAGGATACTGGTTGGGAAGCCCTTGGGGTAGGCTGGCTGAGATGATGGGAGCTTGGGCTTCGATTATGAAGTGAAGTTAGAGAGAAGCGGATGGATTTGACAGATGAGTGAGAATTGATAGGATTTGGCAGTGGATTGATTAGACAGTGGGGCCAAACGGAAAGATGAATGATGATGCCTCTTACTAGGAAGGGACATATAAGAGGAGCCGGTTTGGCAAGGTTTGGTGCTCTTGACTTTGCTTTGGCTATGTTAGGTATAAATTGCCTTAGAAACAGCAGGCTGACCACTGTATAGATGGGCAGGCCGTGCAGAGAGGAGTCTGGTGTCCAGAGAAAAATTTGCAAGTCTTCTACATACCAGTGGTAATTAAGGGTGGCAATGAGAAAGAAAAAGGAGAGAGTGAAAGCGGAAGAGAAAGGAGGACTTAAATAGTCAACAAATACAGGGCCCCATGTATTTGTCATCTTTTATGGAGGACACAATGTCTGGCACTTAATTTTTTTTTCAAAGCAACTTTATTGTTATCATGGCAACACAGATCTCTGTAAAGAGAAGTGGGCTCTGTTCTTTAATTGAGGCATTTCAGCTGGACTAAGCTAATGTCTCTAATGTCAAATGTAAGTAAGGAATTAGGAAAGAACAGATAAGCTAATGTCTTTCAGCTAAATGATAAGACAGAGGATATTCTTGTGTTTTTCAGGGAAAGACAAAAGACTGTCAGTGTATTCTAGATCTTACATAAAGATCTGTTGAGTGTTTCATTTCACTGGGAGTGTTTTAAAATATGAAGCTTAATAAAACTTAATGTGATTAGTTGATTAGATATATACTAATAATTTTCTGTTTCAGTAAAATTTTTGCAGATTTGTATGTCCCCAGACATTTATGACTGTTTTCTGTACATATTTCAGTTATCTCCATTTACACAAAGTATAGTCCAGGCTCATTTCCTGCAGTTTCAGTTTTGGGCAAGTCCATAGTCATGGTTTCATTTGAAGGTGTTTAATTTCTTTCTTTTTTTTTTAAACAAAGTAAAACCAGAATAAATCCCTATAAGTTCACAATTGTGTGCACGTAAAATAATTTCTCTGTTTTGTACTGGGCTAAATTCATTCACATTTTAATGGCAGAGGGTATAGTCAAAATATCAAGTTAAAATTAGTCTACCTTGTTTATAATGTAATTTTCTATGAATTTAAATTCCATTATTCAGTACACTGGAATTCTATGTCAGTTTTAATTGTGTAAGTAATATGGTGATACTAATGATAATATCTTATGTTTGTTTGGCGCTTTAAAATACACTTAACACCTTCATATACAAGACCTCCTTTAGTCCTCCCAAGAAGTGTATGAGGTAGGAATATTATGATTTTTCTTTAGTTGATGAGGAATCTGATGTTTGTAAAGCTTCATAACCTAATACAGCTTGGAAGTAACAGAACCAGATGTGAGAACAGAACTTCATACTCCAAGGCCAGAGTTCTTCCAGAAAGGGAACTGAGTCATCAAATGATGACTGTTACTGGCCCAAGTGAGTTAATAAGACAGGCTATAAAGAGTTACTACATGTTTTTCTCCAGTCACCAATGGTAGGAGAGATTTTGCTCCTTCATATCCTTATACAATAAAGCAGCCCTCCTGTACAGGTTAAGAATGGGAAGAGGTGGCTGGGTGTTCCAGGTGATGCAGCAGGGAACCAGGGCTGGGAGAACCAGCTACTTCAGTCAGTGCTCTGCCCACTGGACTTGGACGCTCTTTTCCTATGATGCCCTGGGGAAGCAGAGCAGGGGAAGCTGAAGCACAGCTTAACTTCTTGTTGGTTCCTTTGTGATAGGTCCAGTTTGATGAGCGAGAGGACACCAAGTCCTGTACCATTGTCATCAACGATGATGATGTGTTTGAAAATGTTGAGAGTTTCACTGTGGAGCTCAGCATGCCAGCTTATGCCCTGTTAGGGGAATTCACCCAGGCGAAGGTCATTATCAACGATACCGAGGATGAACCCACATTAGAGTTTGACAAGAAGATCTACTGGGTTAACGAGAGTGCTGGTTTTCTGTTTGCACCTATTGAAAGAAAAGGTCTGTTGGTGCCACAGGTGACAAAGAGCTATAATAATTGCTAACATTTATTGAGTTCCTATTATGTGCTGAGCGCTCATCTCATGCATTATCTTAACTCACATGTGTACTTTCCACTTATTAACTCATTTGGTTCCCACAACAACCCTGATGATGATTCTATCCATAGTGACTACCATCAGAAAGCCTCTTTTCTTAATTCGAGTTGTTAGAGATCCCATTTATTCTTAAATTGGACTGGAAGACTGGTTATATTTAGCCTTTTAAATTTTTCATGAATCAGTATTCTTAATCAATCACCCAATCCATAAAATATTTAGTAACCTTGGTCAAGGAGGGAAGTTACAGTTCATAAGGACTGGCTTTCCATCTTATTCTTGGAAGACAGAAATATGCTGAAAAGTTCCCTATGTGACAGTCATATGTAGAACTCAGATGAGAAATAAACTGTGTGTAAGAAATAAAGGGCAATTCTTTTTTGTTTTGTTTTTGACTGATACATAATAATTGTGCATGTTGATAAAAGGGCAATTCTTGAGGAGTTGGAAATAAAAATAAAGATCATATGGAATTATGATTGTGCAAGATTGAAACTTTAAAACACACGGAAATTGGACCCCCATTTGAAGGCTCAACAAGACTGTAAATGATGATGTTGGGTTTCTTTATTAAATCTGCTGACTGGGTATTAGTGTAACAAACACTGTAGATAGCAAAAACCCTTGGTAATGCCACTTGGAAAACAAGCAAGCCTCATTGATTGCTCTGGGCCTCCAAGCCAGGCCCAGAACAGGCTGTCACCAAGAGAAGTGGTAGCCCTAATAAGTAAAGTCATTTGTATAGAGTGGCAGATTTTATTTTGTTTCATCTTTCTCTTTTTAAATAAGCCTGTTTCTCTCTGGGAATTAAAGTATAGAAGTTTATTCAGAAAGGCAGTGAACTGTGCTTATAGCACTACCTTCAGGACACAATTACTTTCCTACTTAAAGTACCAAATATGTGTCTTATCTTTCCACCTGCTGTGGTCTTAGATGGTGGGCAATGAGTCTTGCAAATTAACAGAGCACAAAATTCACAGAATAGGAAATCCATTTTGAGTTGTTTGGTGAAGTATCTGGGGTATATTAAATCCTCAAGTGGTTTATACCACAGGCTCAAAAGAAACTGCAATTCAGGAAGGTTTTATGTCAGAGTTTGAACAGAAATGTGATGGACTGTGTCAGAGGGACCAAGCTCATTAACTTACCAGAGGTTTTAAAATGTGAGAAACACTCATTCAAATGCTTTGATTTTTTGCCATTTGTATTTCAGGAGATGCAAGCAGCATTGTATCTGCAATTTGCTACACAGTCCCTAAGTCAGCTATGGGAAGTAGCCTCTATGCTCTAGAATCAGGCTCTGATTTTAAATCTAGAGGGATGTCTGCTGCGAGTCGTGTGATATTCGGGCCTGGTGTGACCATGTCCACCTGTGATGTCATGCTTATTGATGACAGCGAGTATGAAGAGGAAGAAGAGTTTGAGATTGCCTTGGCAGATGCCTCTGACAATGCCCGCATTGGAAGGGTGGCGACAGCCAAGGTGCTCATTAGTGGTCCCAACGATGCCTCAACTGTGTCCCTGGGCAACACGGCTTTCACTGTCAGTGAGGACGCAGGTAATGGAGAGTGTCTCTGAGTTTCCTTCACCTGTCTCCTGATTCCTTTCTTGAGCAGTTTTCTCCTTAGGTTTCAGAATATCCTGGAGACATTGAGAATGCCATTCCTCAGGAATACCACTGTTGGTCTAAGGCATTATATAATGCTTGGCCAAGACCAAGCATGGAATTTAGTATAGAGAGTTCCATCCACTTTTCTTACTCTGATTTTTTTTTTTATAAATTGTTGTGAGTACATAGTAAGTGTATATATTTATGGATTACATGATATATTTTGATACAGGCATGTAATATATAATAATCACATCAGGATAAATGGGGTATTCATCACCTCAAGCATTTATCCTTTGTGTTATGTACAATCCAATTATACTCTTTTAGTTATTTTAATATGTGCAATTAAATTATTTTGACTATAGTCACCCTGTTGTGCTAGGAAATACTAGGTCTTCTTTCTAACTATTTTGTGTACCCATTAACCACGCCCACTCCCCCCCTCTACCACCATTTCCCACCCCCACTACTCTTCCCATCCTCTGGTAACCATCCTTCTACAACATCGATAGAAGTGAAGGTCCTTATGCTAAGTGAAATAAGCCAGGCACAGAAAGACAAACGTCACATGTTCTCACTTATTTGTGGGAGCTAAAGGTTAAAATCATTGAGGTCATGGAGATAGAGTATAGAAGGCTTGCTCTGGTTCTTGATGGCAGGCAGGGCTGTGGCTTAGAGCCTAGAGCTTCATGGGCTGACCTCTGTGGTCAGGGAGGGCCTGGTGCTGAGCATCTGGGCTTGTGAAAGGGGGGAATGTGATATGTTGAGGATGGAAGTGAAGTATTCAGTGTACTGCTAGCTCCTGAACACTCTCCAAAGTTTCAGTGTCTTCATAAAGTGAAACTTGCTCATTCATGTAAGAGCCCAAAGCGATCAGTGGGCAGGTCACTTTCACATGGTATTTCAGAGACCCAGGCTCCTTTCCCACTTGTGGCTCTACAAAGGTCTTGAAGTCTTCTGTATGCTGCAGGCAGATGTACTGCTGGCAGAGGGGCAACAGCTGTGCTGAGTGTCTCCTGATCTGGGCCAGATCAAGGTCTTTCACCTCTATGAAGGGATTTGGAGGAGCACTGGGAACAGATATTTTTGAGCACTTACCAAATGCCAGGCACCATACCGTGTATGTTCCATGCATTCTCACTTAATCTTCTATGGAAGAGAGAACATTATATAAAAGAGCAAATGGAGGCCTGGAGAGGTTAAGTCAGTCATCAACGATTAAGCAGCTAATATAATGGCAAGGCTAGATTCAAACCCAGACCTTTCTACTATAGCATGTTTCTTTTCCCATACATCAAATGCCCAGCCATAACTACATTGCACCTCACAGCATGTTGGCTAGAAAATGTGGTGATTGAAAATTGTAGGGTTTTCATAAAGCTTTTATCTGCCCTTGATTGTGAAAATAGCTAAATATCCTTAGGACACTACAAAGTATGATGTCACAGTGGACAGGAAGATGAGCTTCATTCCTAAGATGAGTAATAAGCACATGTGGTTTAAGTCATGATATGTGCTTGGGTAAAAGAGAGAAATCAACCCAGTTAGGAACATTTAATTAGAAACATTCAGCTTCAGGCTCCATAGAGTCCCCTAGCTGGGTCCTCCTTAATTGACTATTTTCTGACACATCCCTCAGGCCCCAGGCTCTAAGTTTCTTCTCCCTAAACAGGCTTGAGACGTTTTGCAATAGACCCTTCTCTCTTTAAGTACATTGTTCTCCTGTGAGCAGTCTCCCTTGTGAAGCCACAACAGCCTTCTCCCCTAAGGACTCTCTCCAGCACCATCTCCATGAAGCCCTTCTCTAGGTCTCCTCTTGATCCTAGTGTCAGTGAAAAGACAGGTAGTGACACCTCTAGGCCTTCACCTCAGATGGGCCATGGGAGCATCACTGAAGCTGGATTAGACAAGCTGAAAGGGCTAAAAGCTGCCACTATTGCAGTGAGAGAGAACATCGTTCTGAAAACCTCGCTGATTTTCTGTCTCAAAGTTGACCATTAAAATCTCTATGAATCTTAATTCAGGCACAGTAAAGATTCCAGTTATCCGCCATGGTACTGACCTCTCTACTTTCACATCTGTCTGGTGTGCAACGCGGCCCTCAGACCCAGCTTCTGCCACACCAGGAGTTGACTACGTTCCCAGCTCTCGGAAGGTGGAATTTGGGCCCGGTGTCACTGAACAGGTGCGTTTACAGCAGTCCAGACTCCACAAAGTCGACAGGTTAGTTTGTGAATGTTGTCTTTAGTTTGCTTCCCAAGCTCTCTAAACTCCCCTGGCAATATTCCTATCTTTCCTTTCTTTAAAAACACACATACATAAACCAGAAAGTAAACTTAGGAGGGGATCTTCTAAAACTCTCCTAGTGACATTTTTAGCATCAAATATCCAGTCTTACAGATTCAGGATATAAACTATACTCATTTGATATAAACATCTAAAAACAAACTCCAAGTGGCATGTAATAAAGAGATCATCATGTTATGGATTAGAAAATCTTACTTTAAAACCACCAAAGACAGGCAAGTTGTGACCTTTGCCCTAGTCAAGGTAAATGGGTGTTAGATGGTGGGTCCTCTATAAAATTTGCTTTGATTTCTCTTCTAGTATTGCACCTTGACTATCTTGGATGACACTCAGTATCCGGTAATTGAAGGACTGGAGACATTTGTGGTTTTCCTCAGCTCAGCACAAGGAGCCGAACTGACCAAACCCTTCCAGGCAGTCATTGCAATTAATGACACATTCCAAGATGGTAAGAGATTGGGGATGCCAGCTGGTAGTTCCAAATATATTTCTATTTTTTCTTTAACGTCCACATATGTGACATTGGAACTCATTCACATTTTCATTCAAGAAATATGTGTGTGTATATGTGTACACGTGAACATTTGCACTTTTACATAGCAGAGTATGTAGATGTGAGAGAGAACCATTGATGTCTCCGGTACTCTGCCAGACACAAAGAGATGTATAAGCCTTGGGCCCTGTCCTCAGGAAGCTCAATGTCTCACTGTGGAATCAGACCCTTAAAGAGAGAAATTGGAATAAATTATGATAAATGACCTAATAGTACTATACATCTAGCACTATGGGAGCAGAGGGAACTGAACAGGAACTACAAGTGGGGGAAATTATAGATTTCACCAAGGAGATTATATTTAAGCAGAGTCTTCAGGTGTGATAGGAGTCTATCTAATGCATAATAAAGGAAAACCTATTTCAAGTGGAGAGATATAGTAAATACAATGTATAATGTGTTGAAAGATCCGTATTTGGGGAACAGATCGTTACTTTTGCTTTCAGCATGGGAGGGGGTGAATAGAAGAATGGAATGGAAAGACAGATTGGAGTCAAGTTCTGAGAGGCATTATGATCCAGCCTAAGGACTCTATTAGCAAAGGGTAGCCGTGGATGCTTATAAGCAGAGGAGTGATGTGTTTTTTTTATTTTAGAAAACGAATATTGGCAGTATTGTAGGTGATGTGCAGGGATGAATAGAGGCAGGTATATGAAGAAAATATCAGGCACTGCTGAAGATGTAACCTAAGTAACATGAGGAAAAACAGGAAAGGATGGTTGCTTCTCAGAAGAATTGACGAAATTAGAATTGTCAGAACTTCAGAATCCACTCTGTGGATTCTAGGGTTGGGTGGAGAAGATCAAGTCAAACCTTCCACCTAAAGCAGCAGGACCCTCATTAGCATTCCCAGAGATTGGCCATAGTGCCCATGATTAAACTCCTAGCAGCTGAGAAGTCCTCAAAAAAAGAACAAGAAGTCAAGTCAGATAATCTTTGATGTTTTTATTTATTCTTAAATCATTTATTTCATGTATATAGTAGTAAACAATTCAAATGGCAAAAAGCATATACTATGAAAATTAAATCTTCTTTCTACCCCTATCTCCCAGTCTCCCAGTTCCCCTCACTGGAGACAACCATTTTAACCAGTTTTTTGTGTGTTTATCCTTCAGGAGAAAAAAAAATATATATATATATATATATATATAAAATTATGTGTGTGTGATACACACACACATACAACACACACACACACATGCACACACACACATACATGCATGCATCCAAAATGATGGTAATTTGTTTTAGAGCCAGGTTTATGAAGGCGCAACTTGCATAAATGAAAGTCCATTGTCCTTAGTGTACAGTTCTATGAGTTTTGACAAATGTATACAGTGATATGCTCACTACCACAATCAAGATGTTGAACAGTTCCAACACTCTACAGAATTCTCTCATGCCCCTTTGTCGTCTGTGTCTCCTTAGTCACCAGTCCTGACAACCACTGATCTATTTTCTGGCCCTAAACTTGTGCCTTTTCCAAAATTTCATAAAAATGTAATCATGTAATATCTATGATTTTGCATCTGGTTTCTTTCACTAGAAAATGCATTTGAGATTCATTCATGTTATTGCATATGTGAGTAGTTCATTCCATTTATTGCAGAGTAGCTTTTCATTGTACGGATATACCACCGTTTGTTTACTCACCTATTGAATGACATTTGGGTTGTTCAAGGTTTTGGTGTTTAAATTGCATTGTTTTCCTACTTTTAATGTATTGTTGTAGATTCTGGACAGAGATTTATATTTTGCAAATATTTTATCCAAGTCTGTTGCTTGTCTTTTTGTTCTGTAAACAAACATCCTAAGAGTAATCATTTTTCATTTTGAAGCAGCCTCATTTATCATTTTTCTATTATGGATCATATTTTTAGTGTTATATCTAAGAAACCTTTGCCTAACCCAAGGTAACAAAGATGTTCTCCTATTTTCTTACAGAAGTTTTATAGCTTTAAGTTTTACATTTAGGTCTGTGATTTACAAAACGGTAACTTTTACACCATCAACAAGATTACGACACTTATATTATCTCATGTTGCATGTTACTTCAAAGTTTACAAAGCAATCCATTAAGCCTTATCTCACTTGCTCATAACCCCATGCTCTTTCTTCTGTTTCTATTTAGTGGATAAGGAAACTGAGAATCAGAGGAAATAGGTCACCCAATGTCTAGGATCTAGAGGAACCAGCATGCATTCTCAGACTTTTGACTCCAAGTTCATCCTCCTTGCATTATATACTACATGGTTTTAATTGGTGTAGAAGTAGAATCAGTAGCAATTTTATTTCTTAGTAAAGAAGAAAGTAAAACAGAAAGAAGAAAATTCAGCTATACTTTTTATTCTTGAAATTGTTTCTTATTCTTTTGCATGAAATGACCATTAATTTCCCACTGATGAAGTGGAAAGTGAATACAAAGTCGAAGTCCTGAAATATAATCCTAGCCCCACCACTTCCTAGGTCTTTGGCCTTAGGCCAGAAGCTTAAGGTTACTAAGCCTCATTTTGCTCATCTATAAATAATGAAAATAACTACCTTACAAGATTGTTGTGAGAATTAAATTAGATAAAATATATGAAAATACCTACTGTAATACCTGGCACACAGTGAATTTTATTACATGTTGATTTCTTTTCTTCCTGCCACACCTGGCATTTATCACTCTTACCAACAAGACTCCAGTAACCCGTAGAGTCCTCATTGATCAACACACAAAATTATATTTAAATATTTTTCAGTATTTTATTGATGAGCATTGGGTTTGTCAACTTAGAAAATGGATATGTTAAGCAAAAATTTTCTTTCAGAAAAGCTACAGCTTTTCTTTTTCTTTCACAGAAGCTACAGCAATATGTGTTTAATCAATAACTTATCCCAGAGAAAGAAATCCCGAAACCCGTTTCAGTAACTCAGCATAGCATTCAGCACTTACTTCTTCTGGTTATCTTTCTTCCTAGCAATAACGAACTTTTGTTGAGTCCATTCAGTGTGAACATTCTAGGGTAGAAAGATCTTACATATTATCTCTAATCCTTACAACAGACCTTTAACTTGTGAAACCAAGTTTGAATAATTTGAGTAGGATTACACAGAGAGAAGGTGATGAAGCTGGAGTTAAAATCCAAGTCTGCTCTATCCAAGTCCAGTCTTCTGGTTTCATATCCTACTATGCTGACTCTTCACACTTCAGTTTCAGCTGACCACTGCCCTCTGTATAACAATGCTAACCGTCACTCAAGAGTCTTACAAAGTAAACTCTCAGCCTTCTGCAGTGATCTTAGCTCCTTTCATTCTTTTCCCACTAGGCTGATTTCAGGATCTTAAATCATCTAAGCAGCTCATCTTATAATATTTACCTGTTCTCACCTACCTTTGCTGTGCTGGTACCTGGAATTAGACTCGGGCTTGGGCATGTAATGCTGACTGGGTAACATTAGAAAGTCCTGTAGCTGCTATGGCATCACACTTCTGTGTGTGCATCTGTGGCAAACATACTCATTAACTCATGAAACAGAGGCAGGATTTCTCCTAAATGTCTGACTTAACTATTGCCGGTAAAGAGGCTATTGCATTCCAGGCACTGGCGTTTACATTCACTTCATCAGTTACTAAGAAGATTAGCGAGGTAACAGTGTTTATAGGACATTTTCTATACCTAGCACTGGTGATCAACATGGTATGGGCTACAGAGTAGTGGGGAGCTGAGTCCCATAATCTATTTTAGGATACAAGACTTCCATAAATAAAAAGATAATTGTAGACTGGCCATGAACAGTAAGTGTTCTATGAGCAGTGCTGACAGAAAATGCATTATATCCAATGTGAGCCCATGCGCTATCAGCAGGTAACCTCCATTTCATATTGATGCAGCCCATCAGTGTGGAAAAAGAGGGACCCTGCAGTCAGGGGAAGTTGATTCTCAGAGCCAGTGCTATCACTTCCTGGGGATTATACTGCCTTGTGGGGTTGCTGATAGAATGACATTAAATAATGTGTATGAAAACCTTTAACACAATGCCTGACTTACAACATAAATCCCCTGTGCTAAATCTCTTCCTGAAACTCCCTTGTTGTATATGTCTCTTGCCTCAGTCTCCCACTGGTCTGGGGTCTTCTTAAAGGGAGGGATTGTTTCTGGGCAGGCAATCAGAAGATGTGTCCACTGCCTTTTCTCTTTTTCTCTCTCTTTTTTTTTTTTTTTTTTTTTTTTTTGGCAGATGGATAGAAGTGAGAGTGAATGTCTTGTTAAAGAGGAAAAAAATAGTCTTTTATAGTTCAAGAGGAATTTGGAGTTGATTAATGCATGACCAAACCTAAACATAACCACTTCAGCCTTTAACTTTCTCGTCTGACTTGAGGCCTGTCAGGCCAGCAAGAAAAAACAATCTAAAGCTTCAGATGTCTGCTGGGAGCGGAAAAGCTTTCCTGCTTGTATTGCTTTTTCCCTGGCAACAAGCTTCCTTCTTGTCCTCCTATGCTGGGCACTGTCATTGCCATCCACCTTTTAGCAGCACAGGCCATTTCATGGGTTACAGAGCCCTAACTGGTTAGGCCTAAAGTTGTTAATTTTCCTTTAGGTATAGTGTTCTTTTAAGTGGTGTCATCTGACTTTTCATTTAGTAATGATTAGTAACTATTAAGCTTAGTTCATATGATGGGATGGTTTTATTTTTGCCAGGGCCAACAGTTCTGGAGTCACAGAGAGCTTTCTATACATTGACTTGGAGAATGCTTGGGTGCTTATCACCCCTCCTCTCATTCCCCCACCTCCCCCAATCCCCAAACACACACCTTTCCTTCCTTTCTGGATTGGTGGGGTGTGTCCAGGAGGCAGCCAGGAAATTGGTGATTACAGCTTTAACCCAAAGACTAATTCTGACCAAGGAGGCTTTGACATATGATTCTTTGCATTGTTCATGAATAAATTAATAACCAGCAGTCAACAAAATGTTGACCTCAGAAGGGCAAATACCTTAATACAGAGCAAATGAGTCTTCATATTGAGAATTCTGGAGTTAGGAGGAAAATAGAAACCATAATATATTAATTCCTACCAAACTGTGAGTTCTCACTATAAACCAGATACTATATTGAGTACCATGCATTTATTATCTCATTAAATTCAATTATACCGACAATTCTATATTAGATATTAATATTTCCAATTTATATAGGAAAAATATCCCAAAGTTTGGAAAGTCTAAGTAACTTGTCCTGTGTCACACAACTGGTAAGTAGAAGGGCTGAGATGGAAATTCAGGTCTGTTTCCTCCTAAGTCCTTGTTTTTAAACCATGATTTGACTACGGTCTCATCCTTAAGTCAAAGGAGGATTTGAGTTATAAAAGAAGAGGCATCTAGCGCCTATCTGTAGTCCCAGCTATTTGGGAGGCTGAGGCAGGAGAATTGCTTGAACCCAGGAAGTGGAGGTTGCAGTGAGCTGAGATTGCGCCACTGCACTCCAGCCTGAGCGACAGAGCGAGACTCCGTCTCAAAAAAAAAGAAGAGTCATCTATAGCAGTGGTCACAGACTGGAACCCTCTGGCCATATTTAGTCTGTGGACATGCTTTGTTTGTTCCAAATAGTTTTGGCTTATACAAAATTTCTTTTCACTATTTTATTTGTTTGCTATTTTTGAATTCAGGAGCTATGTCATAAAGATCCACATCTCTGGCTTCATTTGAAAATAAGATCTGGCAACAGAAGACTGAAACTTTTTAAACAGGACCTGCTCTTTCCTTTATACTCATGTCCCCACTCTTTCCTATTGTCTCTCTGGCCCCAAGACCAATGTGAGTGGCCATTTAGCACCAGACTTGCACTGCTGTTTTCCTTACTGTAGCCTTAGGAGGACAGTGAAGGCTTTTGAGTACCCAAATAACGATCAAAATTTTTCTTACAATTATCCCATTTATTGACTTGCATTACCTGCTCATATTTGAGATGGTGACTGCATTTTGAAGTTGCACAAAGATAGGTACAAAATTGATCTGTTCTATTTCATTGGCTGTACACTTATAGTAGAAGCAGTTCCCTTGTCCTGAGAGCAACAACCATGCTTTGGAATCTGCTTGCCACCTGTGATTTGTCAGCCTACCTTGGGCTTTGGTGGAGCTCACCTGCCAAAGTAGCTGCTGAAAGCTGACAAGGACCATGGCCACTGCTTCCCTGTCTTCCACTAACGGTGCCTCTGTCTTTCTGTCTGCCCACCTAGTGCCCAGCATGCAGTTTGCCAAGGATTTGCTCCTAGTGAAGGAGAAGGAGGGTGTCCTGCATGTCCCTATCACTCGGAGTGGAGACCTGAGCTATGAGTCATCAGTGAGGTGCTATACTCAGAGCCATTCCGCTCAGGTCATGGAGGACTTTGAGGAGAGACGAAATGCAGACTCTTCACGGATTACATTTCTCAAAGGGGACAAAGTAAGTGGATTGGTGGTAGCTGAAAGATGAGATTCTCTTCTTGTCTTTATTTGTCTGTAATGAAGTCATTTATATAAATTCCAGAAATTCTCAGAATTTTGTATACTACAGGTGACCCTTGAACAATGCAGGGGATAGGGGTGCCAACTCCCCACACAGTTGAAAATTTGTGTATAACTTTTGAATCATACAAAACTTAACTACTAATAACCTACTGTTGACTGAAAGCCTTACCAATAACATAAATAGTTGATTATCACACATTTTATGTGTCATATGTATCATATACTGCATTCTCACAATAAAATAAACTAGAGAAAAAATGTTATTAAGAAGTGGAATAGTGGATCATCATAAAGGTCTTCATCCTTATTGTCTCCATATTGAATAAGCTGAAGAGAAGGAGGGAGAGGAGTGTCTCACTGTCTCAGGAGTAGAGAGAAAGAAAAAAATCCATATCTAAGTGCACCCATGCAGTTCGAACCTGTGTCATTCAAGGGTTATCCATAATTGATAATATTATTAATGATGTCATCTATTCCTTCTTTGTCTCCCACTTACAATCAAATACACATATCATTGGTTGAGCTGAGTTTAGCTGATGTGTGACATATTTGGAACTTAGCAGAATCAGATGAGTTCTGCTCTTATTACCACCTCTTAATCTCAAACTATGTTAGAGATGAATATACTCCACTAATATTACTTTGAGAGCAGGAGACAGCCCTCTAATACCCGCACCCCTGTCCCAGGGAAACGTATATCCCAGTATAGGACCAAATAGGCAGATGTTGAGCAAATTGAAGTCAGCAGAGTATTCTCTTGACAATGTACATGAAATCTCATGCATAAGCATCTAGAAACTCACCACTAAAGCCAATGGAAAGCAAAAAAAAAAGCAGGGGTTGAAATCCTAGTCTCTGATAAAACAGACTTTAAACCAGCAAAGATCAAAAGAGACAAAGAAGGGTATTATGTGATGGTAAAGGGATCAATGCAACAACATGAGCCAACTTTCTTAAATATATATGCACCCAATACAGGAACACCCAGATTCGCAAAGCAAGTTCTTAGAGACCTACAAAGAGACGTAGACTCCAACAAAATAATGGTGGGAGACTTTAACACCCCACTGTCAATATTAGACAGATCAATGAGACAGAAAATTAACAAGGTTATTTGGGACTTGAACTCAGCTCTGGACCAAGCAGACCTAATAGACATCTACAGAACTCTCCACCCAAAATCAACAGAATATACATTCTTCTCAGTACCACATGGCACTTATTCTAAAGTTGACCACATATTTGGAAGTAAAGCACTCCTCAGCAAATGCAAAAGAACAGAAATCATAACAAACAGTCTCTCAGACCACAGTGCAATCAAATTAGAACTCAGGATTAAGAAACTCACTCAAAACCACACAACTACATGGAAACAGAACAACCTGCTCCTGAATGACTACTGGGTAAATAACAAAATTAAGGCCGAAATAGATAAGTTCTTTGAAACCAATGAGAACAAACACAACATACCAGAATCCCTGGAACACAGCTAAAGCAATGTTTAGAGGGAAATTTATAGCACTAAATGCCCACAGGAGAAAGTGGGAAAGGTCTAAAATCAACACCGTAATATCACAATTAAAAGAACTAGAGAAGCAAGTGCAAACAAATTCAAAAGCTAGCAGAAGACAAGAAATAACTAGGATCAGAACAGAACTGAAGGAGATAGAGACACGAAAAACCCTTCAAAAAAATCAGTGAATCCAGGAGCTGGTTTTTTAAAAAGATTAACCAACTAGATAGACCATTAGCCAGACTAATAAAGAAGGAAAGAGAGAATAATCAAATAGACACAATAAAAATTGATAAAGGGGATATCACCACTGATCCCACAGAAATACAAACTACCATCAAAGAATACTATAAACACCTCTATGCAAATAAACTAGAAAATCTAGAAGAAATGGACAAATGCCTGGACACATACGCCCTCTCAAGACTAAACCGGGAAGTAGTTGAATCCCTGAATAGACCAGTAACAAGTTCTGAAATTGAGGCAGTAATTAATAGCCTACCAACCAAAAAAAGCCCAGGACCAGACGGATTCACAGCCGAATTCTACCAGAGGTACAAAGAAGAGCTGGTACCATTACTTCTGAAACTATTCCAAACAATAGAAAAAGAGGGACTCCTTCCTAATTCATTTTATGAGGCCAGCATCATCCTGATACCTAAATGTGGCAGCAACACAACAAAAAAAATTTCAGGCCAATATCCCTGATGAACATCAATGCGAAAATACTCAATAAAATACTGGCAAACTGAATCCAGCAGCACATCAAAAAGTTTATCCACCACGATCAAGTTGGCTGCATCCCTGGGATGCAAGGCTAGTTCAACATATGCAAATCAATAAACATAATCCATCACATAAACAGAACCAATGACAAAACCCACATGATTATCTAATAGATGCAGAAAAGGCCTTCGACGAACTTCAACAGCCCTTCATGATAAAAACTCTGAATAAACTAGGTATTGATGGAACATATCTCAAAATAAGAAGAGCTATTTATGACAAACCCACAGCCAATATCATATTGAATGGGCAAAAGCTGGAAGTATTCCCTTTGAAAACCTGCACAAGACAAAGATGCCCTCTCTCACCACTCCTATTCAACATAATATTAAATGTTCTGGCTAGGGCAAACAGGCAAGAGAAAGAAATAAATGTTTATTCAAATAGGAAGAGAGGAAGTCAAATTGTCTCTTTTTGCAGATGACATAATTGTATATTTAGAAAACCCCATCGTCTGAGCCCCAAATCTCCTTAAGCTGATAAGGAACTTCAGCAAAGTTTCAGGATACAAAATCAATGTGCAGAAATCACAAGCATTCCTATACAACTATAATAAACAGAGAGCCAAATCATGAGTGAACTCCCATTCACAACTGCTACAAAGAGAATACAATACCTAAGAATACAACTTACAAGGGACGTGAAGGACCTCTTCAAGGAGAACTAAAACCACTGCTCAAGGAAATAAGAGAGGACACAAATGGCAAACTATTCCATGCTCATGGATAAGAAGAATCAATATCATGAAAATGGCCATACTGCCCAAAGTAATTTATAGATTCCTTGCTATCCCCATCAAGCTACCTTTGATATTCTTCACAGAATTAGAAAAAACTACTTTAAATTTCATATGGAACCATAAAAGAGCCCATATAGCCAAGACAATCCTAAGCAAAAAGAACAAAGCTGGAGGCATCACACTACCTGACTTCAAACTATACTACAAGTCTGCAGTAATCAAAACAGCATGGTACTGGTACCAAAAGAGATATATAGACCAATGGAACAGAACAGAGGCCTCAGAAATAATGTCACACATCTACAACCATCTGATTTTTTGACAAATCTGACAAAAATAAGCAATGGGGAAAGGATTCCCTACTTAATAAATGGTGTTGGGAAAACTGGCTAGCCATATGCAGAAAACTGAAACTGGACCCCTTCCTTACACCTTATACAAAAATTAACTCAGGATGGATTGAAGACTTAAATGTAAGACCTAAAACCATAAAAATCCTAGAAGTAAACATAGGCAATACCATTCAGGACAAGGACAAGGCAAGGACATGGGCAAGGACTTCATGACTAAAACACCAAAAACAATGGCAACAAAAGCCAAAATTGACAAATGGGATCTAATTGAACTAAAGAGCTTCTGCACAGCAAAAGAAACTATCATCAGAGTGAATAGGAAACCTACAGAATGGGAGAAAATCTTTGCAATCTATCCATCTGACAAAGGGCTAATATCCAGAATCTATAAGAAACTTAAACAAATTTACAAGGAAAAAACAACCCCATCAAAAAGTAGGCAAAGGATATGAACAGACGCTTCTCAAAAGAAGACATTTATGCAGCCAACAAACAAATGAAAAAAAGCTCATCATCACTGATCATTAGAGAAATGCAAATCAAAACCACAATGAGATACCATCTCATGCCAGTTAGAATGGCGATCATTAAAATGTCAGGAAACAACAGATTCTGGAGAGGATGTGGAGAAATAGGAACACTTTTACACTGTTGGTGGGAGTGTAAATTAGTTCAACCATTGTGGAAGACAGGATGGTGATTCCTCAAGGATCTAGAACCAGAAATATGATTTGGCCCAGTAATACCATTACTGGGTATATACCCAAAGAATTATAAATTATAAATCTTTCTATTATAAAGACACATGCACATATATATTTATTGCAGCACTATTCGCAATAGCAAAAACTTGGAACCAACCCAAATGCCCATCAATGATAGACTGGATGGAGAAACTATGGCACACATACACCACGGAGTATTATGCAGCTATAAAAAAAAAGATGAGTTCATTCCTTTGCAGGGACACGGATGAAGCTGGAAACCATCATTCTCAGCAGACTAACACAGGAACAGAAAACCAAACACTGAATATTCTGACTCATAAGTGAGAGTTGAACAATGAGAACACATGGACCCAGGGAGGGGAACATCACACACCGGGGCCTGTCTGGGTGGTGGGGGGCAAGGGGAGGGATAGCATTAGGAGGAATACCCAATTTAGATGACGGGTTAATGGGTGCAGCAAACCACCATGGCACATATATACCTATGTAACAAACCTGCATGTTCTGCACATGTATCCCAGAACTTAAAGTATAATAATAAAAAAAAAAGAAACTCACCACTAAACATGGCTGCACCAGAATTAAAGTCTGCAACCTCAGTGTATGTCAAAAGTGTGTATTGAATCAGAATCACATTTTCCCCATTTTAAAATCTCAGTTTCAGATGGTTGAGTCAATTGTGTCCCTTGGTTCAAGGAACACATCCTCATTGGTCAATACTAAGCCCTTCTCTTATTTTTGTTTTTTTTATTCATTTTATTTTACCCCTACTCTCCAGCCACATTCTTTTCCCTGCTCATCAATCTATTGTGTTTAATATGTATCTCTTAACTTGTATTTCTTCTTAAGAAATGCTTGTTTTATGTATACAGTTTTAATTTCTAAAAATGCTATTGTCCTCTTTTTTCATCTTTTACTGTTTTTACTCAGCGATATTTTGAGATCTATGTTTTTTAGGTGTACATGTAATCTGTTGCTTCTAACTGTTGCATAATATTTTATGGTATATGTCTTAGTCCATTTGCATTGCTATAGGGAATACCTGAGGCTGGGTAGTTCATAAAGAAAAGGGGTCTATTTGGCTCACAGTTCTGCAGGCTGTACAAGAAACATGGTGCCAGCATCTGCTTCTGGTGAGGGCTTCAGGAAGCTACCACTCATGGCAGAAGAGGAAGGGGGGCAGGCATCATCACATGGCAAGAGAGGAGGAAAGAGAGAGGGTAGGGAGGTGTCAGACTCTTATTAACTACCGTATCTCATGGGATTTAAGAGAGAATTCATTCAATCCTGTGAGAATGGTACCAAGCCATTCATGAGAGAACTGTCCCCATCACCCAAACATCTTCCACCAGGCCCCACTTCCAATAACTGGGGATCAAATTTCAACAGGAGATATGGAGGGGACAAATATTTATCAATATGTGTCTGCTATATTTTATCCATACACTCTCAGCAAGAGACAGTGAAGAACTTCAGTGATCACACCCACCAGCTTCCTGACACCCTGTCATCAAAAATAATGCTTCAGTGCACATCCTCATACATGTCCACTTACAGACTTGAATGAGAATTTTCTTGGATATACAATCAGTTTATCAAAATCAATTTTGATAAACTACAGGACATGCATATACTTAATTTGAAAAACTTGTGTTGGAATACTTTCCAGAATGTCACTAGAAGTGCATGAGGGTTGCTATAACCCTATATTCTCTTCAAAACGAGCATTACTCATCTTTTGAATTTTTGCTAATTTAATATGTATAAAGTTATATCTCATTTTAATTTCTAATTCTCTAATTACTAATCTTTTATATGCTTGTTAGCTTATTGGGTTTCCAATAAGCATATAAGCTTATTTTTATCCTTTGTTTCTTATTTTATTATGTTATCTTTTACTCACTGATTTGCAGTACTTTCTTATATTTCCCAAATATTAATTCCTTGCCAGTTTTAGACATTTTAGGTATTAATAACACCTTTTCTTTTTCTGTCACTTATTTATTACCATTGACTATGGTGTTCTTAGTTGATCAGAAGCCTTCAATTTTGAAATAATCAAATGTATCCAGTTTTTGCCTTATGATTAGTCCTTTTGAAGTTTAGCATAAAACATACCCGTCACATATCACGCTAGATTCTTCCTCTGTTCATCTTTACTACAAAAATAAAAGTGATAGGTTCCTTCTTTGGGGCACTCATGACATTTACACATTTATGACTCATAAAAGCCTGTCTTTGTTATATATTTTATGGGAATTTTACTGGTGACAGGTTGAAATGTGCTTTAAAACACATACATGTACTACAGATACCATCTTCAGCTTTGAGTCTACATGTCTGTATTTGTTTTAAGTTCAAAAGAGAATTCTCTGCTTATCCAAGAAGTAGTTTTTAATTTAATAATATTATAAAGAAAATACAGTCTATTAGTCTGTGTTACCCACATGACAATCTATCATTATTCTTAAGCACATTTTAGAACCTTATTATTATTATTATTTTGCTTGCTAAGCATATGCTTTGAAACTTGTCATTCACTAACTTTTTTTTAAGATCTAAAAAGTCACTGCTAACTTCATGCTTTCTATAAGGAATTCTTATACAAAAGATGTGGTAGAGGAAAAAAAATGCAACATTCTTCAGGGACTTAAAATCAGGTTAGCAAGTCACATATAAATGTTCACTGGGATATTCTCTCACCATTTAGCGTGACTTAGGAAGTATGAGAGTGAAACTTCTCTCTACTCATATATCCTTTGCAATATGTTAGAACAGTGAATTTGAAATGATCCAACTAAAAATATCCTCCTTCACATCACATGACTCTACTATTGAGGCTGCTGTGTTATCTGAAATGTTGTGACCATATTTTACATTTTCTCAAAAATACAATCCTCGGTAGAGAATAGTCTATTGAGAAACACTTGGTTCCTTTCCATCAAACAGGGATTTGGATTGTTGTCTCACACTTTCTGTACTCAACAGTTTTCAGATGAGATATCATTTAGCAGCAGATTTGAAAATTCTTTAGCACTTGAAGGTATCTTTAGCCTAGCACAAAGCCTTTCTGATTTCTTTGTAAGACTTCAATTTTTACAAAGGAAAAGAAGTGTTACTCAACTCTCCAGGACGTTTAATCAGTATGTTAAACCCCCGTCATCAGAAATCTACCTATTTTAATATGTGAAAATGTATTAAGCAGCCCAGAAAAAAATGTGGGAAAGAACACAGATGTTCTACATATGCTTTTTAGTGGGTTCTCTGTTTTGTTGATCTTGTTTTTCATAATTCATCACCAATAATTAAAAATGGTTTGGCATGTTCTAATACAAGTCTCCACATATAGGTGGGTCCCACTCAAGCATGAACTGTTAAATTTGAACATTTTGTTTTATAAATGAAACTGGATCCTTTTGAATTTGTGTTGACTTTTTGATGCAATAAAGAAGAAAAATAATTTTCTAGGAAAACCAAGCAAATCAGTGATATCTTGCTGAAAATTTTAATCTGTCTTGTGCTATTGGCTCTAGGTGAAGAACTGTACGGTCTATATCCACGATGACTCCATGTTTGAGCCAGAGGAACAGTTCAGGGTCTACCTCGGCCTTCCTCTTGGAAACCACTGGAGTGGAGCTAGAATTGGAAAGAATAACATGGCCACCATCACCATATCCAATGATGAAGATGGTAACAGAAGAAATTATCTTTAGTTACTCTTAGGTTGAGGGGACATAAACTGACATTTAATTATTAGTGTTTTGAAAAATAAAAGTGCTTTAAGAATGCCTACTGATAACATTCTCTGAATATTTATATAAAATGTTGGTGGCAAATGATCTCCCTCTACAGAGATCCAAAAAATTCGTAGATATTTTTCATATCATTATTCCCTACCACAGTGCTAGGAGATATGGAATGATTGTGGTCAAAAGCTGAGACAGAAATGCTAAGACAGAGAATAAAAGCCATTTAAGTCACTGTAGTTCAGGAGCAGGATTGGAAATAAAGTTGGAATCAGTGGAATCCAATGAACTGATTTAAAACACTGCCACCTTCCTGGAAAAGTCCAATTTCTCAGTTTTCTTCTCTCTAATTTGGCCTACTAACCTAAAAAAAAACTTAAGCTCTATAGTCAGGTGTTAGCCAAGAATGACCCAGGCACCAGGGAAGACAAAACCTGTTTCAAACTGGGACATAATTGTTTCACTAAAATAGATATTTTAATGAGTGAATAGATAATAATGTTACAAATAGTGATAGCTGTTTTTATTGAATACTGTATACCAAGAACTATGCTAAGCATATTATATTATCTTATTTAATACTGGAAGGAATTTCTCGAGGTTGGTGCTATTATTTCTATATTATGAATAAAGAAACTGAACCCCAGCACAGCTATATAATTTGCACTCTTAGTTACACAGCTGTAAACAGCAAACCTGGATGTGAACTTCATTCTGTCTGATTCTAGAATCTATACTCTTAAGTATACTCTTAAGTGACTCTTAGGGTTTCTAGGGAAATATCAGTAACTAACTTGGACATTGGATAAAATAAACTCCAGCTTCGAAGTTGAATTAGTCCTTGACCCCAGGAGACTCAAGTTCAGATCCCAAAGTGAACCTCTCCTAGGTACACAGAAAACCCATCACTGAGGCTCAGGGAAATAAGATTTATACTCTGCTGCAACTAACACAAGAATAGACAACCAAACACCACATGTTCTCACTCATAAGTGGGAGCTGAACAATGAGAACACATGGACACAGGGAGAGGAACATCATTCACTGGGGCCTGTTGACGGGGACGGGGGCCTAGGGGAAGGATAGCATTAGGAGAAATACCTAATGTAGGTGATGGGTCGATGGCACATGTGGCTTGTAACGAACTTGCACGTTCTGCACATGTATCCCAGAACTTAAAGTATAATTTTAAAAAAGGCCGGGTGCAGTGGCTCACGCCTGTAATCCCAGCACTTTGGGAGGCCAAGGCAGGTGGATCATCTGAGGTTGGGAGTTCAAGACCAGCCTGACCAACATGGAGAAACCCTGTCTCTACTAAAAATACAAAATTAGCCAGCCGTGGTGGCATGCGCCTGTAATCCCAGCTAATCAGGAGGCTGAGGTAGGAGAATCGCTCAAACCCAGGAGGCAGAAGTTGTGGCGAGCCGAGATCGCACCATTGCACTCCAGCTTGGGCGACAAGAACAAAACTCTGTCTCAAAGAAAAAAAAAAAAAGATTTATGTTGTGCTGCAGTGACCGTCCTAGGTTTCAAAGGGCGTTCTTATTGCAAACTACAAAACCTCAAATGAGGCTTATCTTCTACAGTTAGGAAGATTTGACTTTCTGAGAGGGAAAGAAATGGAAATAAATACAGAAAGTAGAAATTTCTGCCATATTCTATGATATACACAAAATGGTATAAAAGTTATCATTACTCTCCATTTTTCCATCTTTTTATCTCACTCTCTCTACCACCACCCCACCCGTCCCCATGAGATACAATAGAAAAGGCATGATTTGAATTTTTTGGTAAAAATCAATATATTATTTATTTATTTATTTATTTGAGATGGAGTTTTGCTTTGTTGCCCAGGCTGGAGTGCAGTGGGGCAATTATGGCTCACTGTAGCCTCGAACACCAGGGCTCAAGTGACTCTCCCACCTCATCCTCTTGAGTAGCTGCGACCACAGGCACATGCCACCATGCCTGGCTATTTTTTAATTATTTGTACAGATGAGGTCTCACTATGTTGCTCAGGTTGAATATATTATTAATCATTTCCTAGCAACAGGATTCCATTAGGAAATCTTGTGTTCCTGAATTACCCTTGTAGCTAGTCACTGAAAGCACCCATACTTACCTATATAGCTTGTAGGAAATTAAGAAAAGCTGAGGATGGGGAGGTGAGAGCATTAAGAGGAGAGGGTCCAATGGACCAGAGGTGAGGGGTGGACTTGGTAAATTTAAGTAGTATATAAATGAGATAAATTATAAAACTTTGAAATTCATATCTCATGAATGAAAAGTTGATTTATGTGACAGGTATTTATCTAGGGCCTACTATGTCTCAGTCCCTTGATAAACTGTTCAAATTTTAAAACATTCTGTGAACTGTAGTGCCGAGATGGGAACTTGGACATCATGAATTTCAAGGTCTCTACAAATAATTCCACCCATTATGTTGTTTTTAATAAGGAACATGTGAGACATAACTCCTGCAGAATCACAAATAAATAATTTTTTCCAAAGCATTGTTTAGCAGTAAATACTGATTGAGTTTTATGACTGCAAGCCATTTTGCCTTCATACTGTTAACTAATGTGAACAATTTCTTCTTGTCATTATAAGGTGTTTTCCTGGGAGTCTGAATCCTTTGTGCTATTCTAACTGGCTCTTGTTTTCCTAACCACATTTCCTTAGCCCCCACCATTGAGTTTGAAGAAGCTGCATACCAAGTCCGGGAACCCGCAGGCCCAGATGCCATTGCAATTCTGAACATCAAGGTGATCCGCAGAGGGGATCAGAACAGGACCTCCAAGGTTCGCTGCAGCACGCGGGATGGCTCTGCCCAGTCTGGTGTGGATTATTACCCAAAGAGCCGAGTCTTGAAGTTCAGTCCCGGTAATTGAATGACAACCTCAATCTGTGGGTTTTACTTAATAGAGGGGCAAAAATCTTGTATTTGAAGAAAGGAATAAACAGATAAATGAAAAAGCAAAACAGTAGTTCCAACAGCATAAAGCATTTTTAAGCACACATTTGAGATTGCAGGTGAAATTTCTAATTCGTAAAAATGACGTGGGGGAAAAAGAAATAGGTCTCTTACTTTAGACCATGCTGGGCATTTTGGTTCATTTAAAAGAATTTTTTGTTAGCCTAAGATTTGGTTGAATGATAGGATCACTTGGTTAAAAAAAATACACACATAACTGGCACCATTCAACAAATATTGCTGAAAAGTGCTGTGCTGGGTCAATCAGAGATTACTACATCTGAAAGGCACAATCCCTGTGTTCAAGTGGTTTAATATCTGCTAGGAAACAGGATACCCAGTTTTGGACTTTCCAAAACAAAATTTATATGGAGATGAGTTTGGGAAAAGAGAGAGATGGAGTTCAGGTCATAGATCACAGCTTAAAGATCTGTGATCTTCCACTCTCCCCCTTTCAGAGGACATTTAAGTATTAATCCGATGGGGAGAATGAGACAGGAAAAGGGTTGAACTGTGTGCTAGGTTTCTTCACAGAACTTTCTGAAATCTAACTGGTATAGATCCTGACACCATTTGCGATGTAGCCGGAGGAGGGCAACAGTGCTAGGAGAACTTTTCAGAGCTGTCTTGGCAAGTGGAAGGAGAAAATGATGCCCTCAGAAATGATGGGGGTTGAAGGGAGATGGTCTCTATTTTCTCTCCCCTCACCAGAGCTTTAAAGGGCTTCTGGCTCCATCCCGTCTGTGTCTGACTGATGTTTGCTGGAAAGCTAGATCCCCTCCTTCCATATCTCCACACGGAACTGTCTTTCACTTTTTACTTTTCTGCATAAAGATCTGGGGAAAGGATAGGTCTAGAAGGAACTTAGCCCAGATGTCTGTAAACTAGGAAAGGGACTTTAACTTCACTGAGGTATTTGCACCTTCAGAAACTCACCTTACAAAAAAAGAAGTGGGTCTTTTTTATATGTATATACTTTAAGTTCTAGGGTACATGTGTGCAACGTGCAGGCTTGTTACATAGGTATGCATGTGCCATGTTGGTGTGCTGCATCCATTAACTTGTCATTTACATTAGGTATTCCTCCTAATGCTATCCCTCCCCCAGCCCCCCATCCCCCAACAGGCCCCAGTGTGTGATGTTCCCTGCCCTGTGTCCAAGTGTTCTCATTGTTCAGTTCCCACCTATGAGTGAGGACATGCAATGTTTGGTTTTCTGTCCTTGTGATAGTTTGCTGAGAATGATGGTTTCCAGCTTCATCCATATCCCTGCAAGGACATGAACTCATCCTTTTTTATGGCTGCATAGCATTCCATGGTGTATATGTGCCACATTTTCTTAATCCAGTCTATTATTGATGGCCATTAGGGTTGGTTCCAAGTCTTTGCTATTGTTAATAGTGCCGCAATAAACATATGTGTGCATGTATCTTTATAGTAGCATGATTTGTAATTCTTTGGGTATATACCCTGTAATGAGATTGCTGGGTCAAATGATATTTCTGGTTCTAGATCTTTGAGGAATTGCCACACTGTCTTTCACAATGGTTGAACTTTTTACACTCCCACCAACAGTGTAAAAGCATTCCTATTTCTCCACAACCTCTCCAGAATCTGTTGTTTCCTGACTTTTTAATGATCGCCAGTCTAACTGGCATGAGATGGTATCTCACTGTGGCTTCAATTTGCATTTCTCTGATGATCAATGGAATTAATTAGATCCCATTTGTCTATTTTGGCCTTTGTTGCCATTGCTTTTAGTGTTTTAGTCATGAAGTCCTTACCCATGCCTATGTCCTGAATGGTATTGCCTAGGTCTTCTTCTAGGGTTTTTGTAGTTTTATGTCTAACATTTAATTCTTTAATCCATCTTGAATTAATTTTTGTGAAAAGTGTAAGGAAGGGATCCAGTTTCAGCTTTGTATATACGGCTAGCCAGTTTTCTCAGCACCATTTATTAAGTAGGGAATTCTTTCCCCATTGCTTGTTTTTGTCAGGTTTGTCAAAGATCAGATGGTTGTAAATGTGTGATGTTATTTCTGAGGCCTCTGTTCTGTTCCATGGGTCTACATATCTTTTTTGGTACCAGTACCATGCTGTTTTGGTTACTGCAGCCGTGTAGTATAGTTTGAAGTCAGGTATCGTGATGCCTCCAGCTTTGTTCTTTTGCTTAGGACTGTCTTGGCAATGAGGGCTCTTTTTTGGTTCCATATGAAATTTAAAGTAGTTTTTTTCCAATTCTGTGAAGTCATTGGTAGCTTGATCGGGATGGCATTGAATCTATAAATTACCTTGGGCAGTATGGCCATTTTCACAATATTGATTCTTCCTATCCATGAGCGTGGAATGTTCTTCCATTTGTTTATGTCCTCCTTTATTTCGTTGAACAGAGGTTTGTAGTTCTCCTTGAAGAGTCCTTCATGTCCCTTGTAAGTTGAATTCCTAGGTATTTTATTCTCTTTGTAGCAATTGTGAATGGAAGTTCACTCATGATTTGGCTCTTTGTTTATTATAGTTGTATAGGAATGCTTGTGATTTTTGCACATTGATTTTGCATCCTGAAACTTTGCTGAGGTTCCTTATCAGCTTAGGGAGATTTTGGGCTAAGATGATGGGGTTTTCTAAATACACAATCATGTCATTTGCAAACAGGGACAATTTGACTTCCTCTTTTCCTAATTGAATACCCTTTATTTCTTTCTCTTTCCTGATTGCCCTGGCCAGAACTTCCAATACTGTGTTGAATAGGAATGGTGAGAGAGGGCATCCTTGTCTTGTGCCAGTTTTCAAAGGGAATGCTTCCAGTTTTTGCCCATTCAATATGATATTGGCTATGGGTTTGTCATAAATAGCTCTTATTATTTTGAGATACATTCCATCAATAGCTAGTTTACTGAGAGTTTTTAGCATGAAGAGCTGTTGAATTTTGTCAAAGGCCTTTTCTGCATCTATTGAGATAATCATGTGGTTTTTGTCACCGGTTCTGTTTATGCAATGGATTACCTTTATTGATTTGCGTATGTTGAACCAACCTTGCATCCCAGGGATGAAGCCAACTTGATCGTGGTGGATAAGCTTTTTGATGTGCTGCTGGATTCGGTTCACCAGTATTTTATTGAGGATTTTCACATTGATGTTCATCCGGGATATTGGTCTAAAAATCTCTTTTGTTGTTGTGTCTCTGCCAGGCTTTGGCATCAGGATGACTCCAGCTTCATAAAATGAGTTAGGGAGAATTACCTCTTTTTCTATTGTTTGGAATATTTTCAGAAGGAATGGTACCAGTTCCTCCTTGTACCTCTGATAGAATTTGGCTGTGAATCCGTCTGGTCCTGGACTTTTTTTGGTTGGTGGGCTATTAATTATTGCCTCAATTTCAGAGCCTGTTATTGGTCTATTCAGAGATTCAACTTCTTCCTGGTTTAGTCTTGGGAAGGTGTATGTGCCCAGGAATTTATTCATTTCTTCTAAGTTTTCTAGTTTATTTGCATAGAGATGTTTATAGTTTTCTCTGATGGTAGTTTGTATTTCTGTGGGATCAGTGGTGATATCCCCTTTATCATTTTTTATTGCATCTATTTGATTCTTCTCTCATTTCTTCTTTATTAGTCTTGCTAGTGGTCTATCAATTTTGTTGATCTTTTCAAAAAACCAGCTTCTGGATTCCTTGATTTGTTTGAAGGGTTTTTTGCGTCTCTATCTCCTTCAGTTCTATTCTGATCTTAGTTATTTCTTGCCTTTTGATGGCTTGTGAATTTGTTTGCTCTTGCTTCTCTAGTCCTTTTAATTGTGATGTTAGGGTGTCAATTTTAGATCTTTCCTGCTTTCTCTTGTGAGCGTTTAGTGCTATAAATTTCCCTCTACACACTGCTTTAAATGTGTCCCAGAGATTCTGGTACATTGTGTCTTTGTTCTCATCGGTTTCAAAGAACATCTTTATTTCTGCCTTAATTTCATTATGTACCCAGTAGTCATTCAGGAGCAGATTGTTCAGTTTCCAAGTAGTTATGCAGTTTTGGGTGAGTTTAGTTAATCCTGAGTTTTAATTTGATTGCACTGTGGTCTGAGAGACAATTTTTGTGATTTCTGTTCTTTTGTATTTGCTGAGGAGTACTTTACTTCCAATTATGTGGTCAATTTTAGAATAAATGCAATTTGGTGCTGAGAAGAATGTATATTCTGTTGATTCTGGGTGGAGAGTTCTGTAGCTGTCTATTAGGTCTGCTTGCTGCAGAGCTAAGCTCAAGTCCTGGATATTGTTATCAACCTTCTGTCTCATTGATTTGTCTAATATTGACTGACAGTGGGGTGTTAAAGTCTTCCATTATTATTGTGTGGGAATCTAAATCTCTTTGTAGTCTCTAAGGACTTGCTTTATGAATCTGGATGCTCCTGTATTGGGTGTATATACATTTAGGGTAGTTAACTCTTCTCGTTGAATTGATCCCTTTACCGTTATGTAATGGCCTTCTTTGTCTCGTTTGATCTTTGTTGGTTTAAAGTCTGTTTTATCAGAGACTAGGATTGCAACCCCTGCTTTTTTCTTTTGCTTTCCATTTGCTTGGTAGATCTTCCTCCATCCCTTTATTTTGAGCATATGTGTGTCTGTGTCTCTGCATGTGAGATGGATCTCCTGAATACAGCACAATGATGGGTCTTGACTCTTTATCCAATTTGCCAGTCTGTGTCTTTTAATTGGGGGCATTTAGCCCGTTTACATTTAAGGTTAATATCGTTATGTGTTAATTTGATCCTGTCATTATGATGTTAGCTGGTTATTTTGCTCATTAATTGATGCAGTTTCTTCATAGCATCAATGGTCTTTACAATTTGGCATGTTTTAGCAGTGGCTGGTACTGGTTGTTCCTTTCCATGTTTAGTGCTTCCTTCAGGAGCTCTTGTAAGGCAGGCCTGGTGGTGGCAAAATCTCTCAGCATTTGCTTGTCTGTAAAGTATTTTATTTTTCCTTCACTTATGAAGCTTAGTTTGGCTGGATATGAAATTCTGGTTTGAATAATTCTTTTCTTTAAGAATGTTGAATATTGTCCCCCACTCTCTTCTGGCTTGTAGAGTTTCTGCCAGGAGATCTGCTGTTAGTATGATGGGCTTCCCTTTGTAGGTAATCCGACCTTTCTCTCTGGCTGCCCTTAACACTTTTTCCTTCATTTCAACCTTGGTGAATCTGACAATTATGTGTATTGGGGTTGCTCTTCTCGAGGAGTATCTTTGTGGCGTTCTCTGTATTTCCTCAATTTGAGTGTTGGCCTGGTTTGCCAGGTTGGGGAAGTTCTCCTGGATAATATCCTGAAGAGTGTTTCCCAACTTGGTTCCATTCTCCCCATCATTTTCAGGTACACAAATCAAATGTAGATTTTGTCTTTTCACATAGTCCTATATTTCTTGGAGGATTTATTCATTTCTTTTTATTCTTTTTTTCTCTAAACTTCTCTTCTCGCTTTATTTCATTAATTTGATCTTCAGTCACTGATATCCTTTCTTCCACTTGATTGAATTGCCTATTGAAGCTTGTGCATGCATCACGAAGTTCTTGTGCCATGGTTTTCAGCTCAATCAGGTCATTTAAAGTCTTCTCGACACTGTTTATTCTAGTTAGCCATTCGTCTACCCTTTTTTCAAGGTTTTTGGCTTCCTTGCGATGGGTTAGAACATGCTCCTTTAGCTCGGAGAAGTTTGTTATTACCGACCTTCTGAAGCCTACTTCTGTCAGCTCGCCAAAGTCATTCTCCATCCATCTTTGTTCCATTGCTGGTGAAGAGCTGTGATCCTTTGGAGGAGAAGAGGCACTCTGGTGTTTAAAATTTTCAGCTTTTCTGTTCTGGTTTCTCCCCATCTTTGTGGTTTTATCTACCTTTGGTCTTTGATGTTGGTGACCTACAGATGGGGTTCTGGTATGGATGTCCTTTTTGTTGATGTTGCTGCTATTCCTTTCTGTTTGTTAGTTTTCCTTCTAATAGTCAGATCCCTCAGCTGCTGGTCTGTTGGAGTTTGCTGGAAGTCCACTCCACACCCTGTTTGCCTGGGTATCACCAGCAGAGGCTGTAGAACAGCAAATATTGCAGAACAGCAAATATTGCTGCCTGATCCTTCCTCTGGAAGCTTCGTCCCAGAGAGACATGCGCCTATATGTGGTGTCTGTCAGCCCCCACTGGGAGATGTCTCCCATTTAGGCTACACAGGGGTCAGGGACCCACTTGAGGAGGCAGTCTGTCTGTTCTCCGAGCTCAAACGCCATGCTGGGAGAACAACTGCTGTCTTCAGAGCTGTCAGACAGGGACGTTTAAATCTGCAGAAGTTTCTGCTGGCTTTTGTTCAGCTATGCCCTGCCCACAGAGGTGGAGTCTATAGAGGCAGTAGGCCTTCCTGAGCTGTGGTGGGCTCCCCCCAGTTCGAGCTTCCCAGCCGCTTTGTTTACCTACTCAAGCCTCAGCAATTGCAGACGCCCCTACCCCTGCCAGGCTACAGCCTTGCAGGTTGATCTCAGGCTGCTGCGCTAGCAGCCAGCAAAGCTCCGTGGGTATGGGACCCCCCAAGTCAGGCATGGGAGAGAATCTCTTGGTCTGCTGGTTGCTAAGACTGTGGGAAAAGTGCAGTATTTGGGCAGGAGTGTCCTGTTTTTCCAGGTACAGTCTGTCACAGCTTCCCTTGGCTAGCAAAAGGAAATCCCCTGACCCCTTGCACTTCCCGGGTGAGGCGACGCCCCTCCCTGCTTCAGCTCACCCTCCATGGGCTGCACCCACTGTCCAACCAGTCCCAGTGAGATGAACCAGGTACCTCAGTTGGAAATGGAGAAATCACCTGTCTTCTGTGTTAATCACGCTGGGAGCTGCAGACCAGAGCTGTTCCTATTCAGCCATCTTGGAATGGTCCCTGAAGTGGGTCTTTAAGGCTTGAACCCTCACCTGTTTCAGGTCACTCACCCTCCATGTTACCGTCTTTGTGGAGGCTGGCTTGGTAGATAACCTTGAGCCACTGCTTCTCCGGAGACAGCTTTGGAGGATATCTGTATGTGCAAGCCCTCACAGCCAAACAGGAGCTCATGCAAAATGTAAGGGGGAAAGAAAAATTAAGCAAAAAACTCATAACCAGGGTAAAGTGTATTTTGGATCATAGATTTTTATTACTGCCAGCCAGTGTCAGGCAGGGGCCATTAATCCTCATATGGTGTTGAACAGTAAATCTGCAATACTGAGCCTCTACCACAGGTGGAATTTGGTCTGTGAAAAAGATTCCTCACTTGAGATGGGGCTAAAGTGATTAGCAGCCACTGCATTTATAGAACACCACTAAAAAGAAAGAACATATTTTAACATGATGTCTCAGCAGTGCCAAGCTGCACTCTCTTGGGTGTGTTTCCTAATGAAGGCTTTGCTCTCTTTTTGTTCTGTCCTTGGCGAAGGTGTGGATCATATCTTTTTTAAAGTTGAGATCCTGTCCAATGAAGACCGGGAATGGCATGAATCTTTCTCACTAGTCCTTGGCCCAGATGACCCAGTGGAAGCAGTTCTTGGGGATGTGACTACTGCCACGGTGACGATTCTAGACCAGGAGGCAGCAGGGAGCCTCATATTGCCAGCACCACCCATTGTGAGTTGCTTGACCCAAAGGATTGCTGTTTTACGTCTCAGTGACTAGTAGATGAGAACTGGAGGGAAGTACTCTATTTCTTTATTCTTCTAACCCAGTGGTTCCCAACCAGGAGCCATCTTGCCTTCCATTCTCCCCTTTCCAGAGGACATTTAAGCAATGTCTGGAGACATTTTTGGTTGTCACAGTTGTCACACCAGGTGCTACTAGTATCTAGTGGGTAAAATCCAGGGATACTCCTAAACATCCCATAATGCACAGGGCAGCCCCTGACAACAAAAGGAATTATTTGGCACAAATGTCAATAGTGTTGAGGGTAAGAAACCCTGTTCGACCTAAAAGTGATACCAAATCCTGTTGGTATCTTAGTCTGATAAAGATAGAAAATACAATACAATTGATCTTCTCATTTCTTTGATGGGACTTAGAAGAGTAAGAAGGTAATACTACCTCATATCTATCATCCCACATATTCACCATATTTATAGAATTAAGTACCTGTGGGAAGGTAGTACCAGATTTCCTAACTTGGGGTGAATAGAATGAATGCACTGTCCTTACAATTAAGAGGAAAACACCTAGAGGTTGCCAAGGAAAATTTAACCCGTAACTGTGAAGCAATCAGAAGAAGCCTTTTAACTTCCGCTAACTTGTCTCATATATTAGAAAAGAATGATGATTATTTCAAAATGTGTCTCTTATTTGGCCATGGAAGAAATATACCACCTCTATTTACTCTTATTTTGCCAAATGTTCTACTATATACCATCAACTATTTAATGCAACTTTAAACTAGCAACTGCTATTCATGATACAGATTTGGTTCCAATGTGCAGGAAAATCAGAGTATTTTTTTACATGAGTGATAAGGCTCTGACTTAGGAATAAAATTAAAAGGATAATAAAGCTTCTAGCCCAACCAGTAGAAAGATCTTCTCCACCACTAAAGATCTGCAGTATCTTTTAAGGATGCCTGGCAAAGAATTATAAAAACTTCTCCTGTTATATTTCAAAGAACCTGTAGACACTAAGAGATCTTGTGGATCTCTAAAGAAAGGGGCCTTAGTTCTCTGATCTTGCCAATACCCAACCTGAACTGAAGCTTTGTTGCTCTTTCGCAGGTGGTCACACTTGCTGACTATGACCATGTGGAAGAAGTTACCAAGGAAGGAGTCAAGAAATCCCCCTCCCCAGGCTACCCGTTGGTCTGTGTCACCCCCTGTGACCCTCATTTCCCCAGATATGCTGTCATGAAGGAGCGCTGCAGTGAGGCTGGCATCAACCAGACATCTGTGCAGTTCAGCTGGGAAGTAGCTGCCCCCACTGATGGCAATGGGGCCCGGTCTCCCTTTGAAACCATCACTGACAACACACCATTCACCAGTGTCAACCACATGGTAGGTCTAGGGGTCTGGGCCTGGTTCTCCCTCCCTGGGAGAGAACTGGTGTTGTTCTTTGTTACTCAGATAATCAAATTCCTTATGGTCCATGCATGGAATTCGGAATAAAACAAATAAGCAGGTGCACAGTCTTTTTACTCTTATACATAAGAAAACGTTATATGCTGTAATAGAAAACTAAGCTAGTTAGAAGACCTGTTTGCAAATCCTGGTTCTGCCTGTTTTAAACTAAGTAATGTTAAGAGGTTACTTAATATCTCTGAGTCTCAGTCTCCTGATCTGCAAAGTAATAATTCTTCTGCTTAGCTACTTGACAAGGTCATTGAAAAATGTGACCTATAAATGACAAAGTCAGTGAAAAACTCCAGATAGGCACTGTTGATTACTATTAATGTATCTCCAATCATTCAGTAAGTATTAGCACATAAACTCCTTATGGACATGAACCAAAGTTTCTACCACATTTCTATAATGCAGTAGAAACGTGGCCCAAAATGGCCAGGACATCGATGGCACATAGAGGGGACCAGTTATTAAATAAAAGAATAGAATGGTTGCTGAATGATCAGCATGTTACAAAGCTCTATGGGAGGCCATGAAAAGACATTTGTGCAGCAGTTGCTGTCCTCAAAAAGCTTAGAGACCAACACTCCTGACACCATAAGAGAACAATGAATAGTATGTTTTCCCAACCTTAACAAACAGTCCACCACAGTGATCCTGCACATCACACCGATAAAGCTGGTTCTCTTCCAAAAGTGAGCTGAAAGCAGTTGAGATTCAGGCTTAGTATAGTACCTGGCATGTAGTAAGCATTCAACAATTCTTGCCTAAAATTATGTCACTGAATGATGTTAGACATCAGAGATTTCTTTCAGACCAAATTTCTCTAGATTTTCCTGTTCATTCCACAGTTTATTCCCACTGTAATAAGAGCTTCACTGGGATGGGAGACTAGCAGAGGAAAGCCACTAGACATAGATGGGAGGCTTTGGATAATGCAGGGTCATTCATACCCACTCTCTTTGGCACAGCTTATTCAGAAAGGCCTGAAGAGCAATTCTTTTGCAACATAACCTAGTTCAAATTTAAATAGTCTTCTCTATTATTAAAAAATCAACATGGCAAGAATTACCAGCGTATTTCTTAAGTATCTATTTCTCTCTTCAACAAAGCCATAAAGGAGGTGTGGTCTGGTTGGAGCCAAATGTACATTTTTAACAGATAAATTTATGACTTTATGCTTCAGGTTTTCTTCTTGCAATGAATTTGTGACTAGTACCCTTTACCCTAGTTTCCTTCGCTTTATCTTGATTTCTTCAATTATTTATTTAATGCCATTCTATTATATGCATTCTTGTAGGATGCCTCAAATCCCTTCTGTACTAAGTTCATGTATATATAAATAAGTAAAGCATTGGCAGCTAATTAAAAAAAAAGTTTAATGGAAAATTTTTCTTTAATTTTTAATGGACTTCAGTGAAAATTGTTTTCATGAGTAAAATGTATAAGTTTGTGTGATTGCTTTGTGAGAGGTCTGTGGCAAACAGAACTACTGATTAATTTTTCTTGTTGTATACTTCCCTATGTAAACGCACACATAACCTAAAGAGTCCTGGTGACCTACATTGCCTCTGCATAGATTGAGTTAAGCACTCTTAGGGCTTCTGTATGTTTGGAGACGTGGAGGAACCTGTGGAAAGACCTTCAAAGGCTAGAAGTGTCAGAGGCCAAGTTCTCAGCTTCAAGCCTGCATGTTATTATAACCCTTGCAGTGTGTGGTCACTGGGTAGGGAGATGCGATGGAGGGAGGATAACAGTAGGACAAAGAGACCATGAGAATTCCTGGGAAGGAAGCATATTTCCTCTGTCTCCCAACATCATGCTCTCAGCAACAGTGATTTGGAGGCCAACCAGTCTTGCTAGAAGCCTGAATAACACTTGGGTCATCCTTCTGCTGAGCCTAGTATATAAAGAGAACAATACTATTAATGGAAATCATTCATCTATGGGTTTGTGCTCCACGTCTGTCTACTTGCTTGTTGACTATCTTACCCCCTTAGGCTATAAGTACTCACTGATCTGTCTCGAGTGTCTGGTTCATAGTTAAAAGTCAATACTTAGGTGATGAATGAATGAATAGATGGAACAATCAATGGATGGGTGGATGGATGACCTTTATAGATTAACTTGAACCAGATCATGTAAGGAGCTGTTTAAGTAGGGTACTCACATTGGAGGTGATTTATTCTTTCTGGTAGGTCCTGGACAGCATTTACTTCAGCCGGAGGTTCCATGTGCGTTGTGTGGCCAAGGCTGTGGACAAGGTGGGCCATGTGGGGACCCCCTTAAGGAGCAACATTGTTACCATTGGAACAGACAGTGCTATCTGCCACACACCAGTGGTGGCTGGGACATCCAGAGGCTTCCAGGCTCAGTCCTTCATCGCAACCTTGAAATACCTAGATGTCAAACATAAGGAGCATCCGAACAGGTCAGGCAGGTGGTGCCTTCCACCACATTTAGATTGAAGTGAATCTCAGGTCTCCTTTGTGTGTTTCCCAGGACGATCAATAAGGGATGCTTCTGCACAATAAAAATGTGATGATGAATGCATCAGTAAAAGTTTAAATCTGTGAAGGTCCCTCAAGCTCGGGCCCCCTGCCTGTCTTCCTAGTCTTTCCCTCACCTTGTCATTTTCACCAGCCAGTCCAACCACAAGGAATCATGAGTAACTTCCCAAGTGCTACAGGCTCTTACAGGTTGCATACCTCTGCCATGCTGTTACCTCAACTCTCCCTAGCCCCTTTCCACTGGCCGGAACCCTACTGTCCTACAGTACCTACTGCATGGCATCTCTTCTAGGGACATTTCCATCTCCCCTAATTTAATTTGGAGGTTTCCCCTCCTGGCTTCTCTGGCACCTGTATATGCTTCTTTTAGAAGATTATTAGCATTCACTCTCTCTGCCCTTTAGTAGATGGTAAGGCCTGAAGACCATGGGTATGTATTTTGAGTATCTTCTGCCAGTATAGTGCTTCTTGGCATCTAAGAGGCACTCCTCAATATCTACTGAACAAATAAATAATAACATTGTAGAAATTAGGAGACGTTGGACTTAATTTTTTTCTGGGCCACCATGATGGGAAATAGATGTTTTCATTTTTGCATAGCAAAAAAGAATTTGTGTATGCTATGCATATTTATTAAACACTATATAGTATTCAAGTGTGTGCCTTTATGAACAACTCAGTTGCTCATAAACTCAGAAAAATGAGTTCCTTTGTATGAATAAAACATGTTTGAATGAATATGTACACGCTTCTTTCTTTCCTGACACAATAAAATGTATCTTGGTGACCCCTTCCTAGAAAAAAGGCCCTCCTCTTCACTTCCAAGGTTGTGATTCCACTTAAAAATGTGGCTCTTTGCTCAGAGAGACAAGTATATAAACTCAAAACACACTTTCAATAAACACGCTCAAAATTTAAACTGGTACAATGACAAAAAATGCAACCCATAAGTACTATCGTGTCGCAGTCTTAACCAATATTTATTAAACTCATTTCTTTTTTAGAATTGTACACTATGTGCTCTGGAGAAACAAAAGAAGTGAAGGAAATGCTCCTTGTCCTCACAGTGGAGAGGCAAGACAAACAGAGTCTGAAAACATTCGAGAAATAGCAGCCAATGTAAATAAGTTACAGATTTCCTGGTCCAAAGGCTGCCTAAGAGCTGAGGATGTAGATCAAGGAACAGCACACTGCAGATTGAGGCTGGCAGGGCTGGACGCATAGTGCTGATAGGATTTACAGGCAGACTGGAGAGAGAAGGCTGTTTTCAGTCAGGAGAGACGGTATAAGTAGCTGGATATTGTAGTTTCTCAGATTTGGCTGGGTGGAGGAATTGGTTTTAGAGTTTAAAAGCTCAACGATATATTTTTGACTCAAATACTTAAAGAAATGTGAGTGTCAACCTTACCTAACTTCCATAGACATTCACTGTGACAGAGCAGGGGAACAGGCCCTCTCTAGTCACTCAGCTTTAGCTCCTGAAAAAACAGAGTTTCCATTAAAAGCAAAGGAGAGCTTTAAAGTTATTTGTGGTTGTGATGTTATCTTTTCCTGTATAGAAAAAAAATCTATAATTCTAGATTGCTATCAGTCCTCTGTCTGGAGGGTCTCTTAGAGGGAAGCAATGATGCTATGTGTATATGTATACGCCCTGTTCAGATAGAAATCCTACCTGGAAAGCTTCAGGAAGAAAAAAAAAATATTAGCTCATTGGCGAAGACAAATTAGGTGATGAGAAAGAAGTATATCCTATTGACCATTTATAGCAGTCAGCTAAACATTTATTTCTGCCTTTTTCCCCCTAGAATCCACATTTCGGTGCAGATCCCACACCAGGATGGAATGCTGCCCCTTATCTCCACCATGCCATTGCACAACTTGCATTTTCTACTGTCTGAGTCCATCTACAGACACCAGCACGTCTGCTCCAATTTAGTTACCACCTATGACCTGAGAGGCATCTCAGGTGAGATTGACAAGTTTAGGACTGGTCTTTCCATGCTAGCCCAGTGCAGTTGACTTTCAGGATATGCCAGAGCGAGAACTGCTTTTCATGTTTTCTGGTCCTCAGAATCCACATATTAGTGGTTTTCCTTCCTAGCACACATGCAAATGCCATTAGCTCAGTCAATGCAGTGGACAGGAAGAAACAAGGACTTTGGAATCACACTGGTTCAAATCCTTATTCCACTGAACAAATATAGTTTGACCTTTCTGAGCCACTGTTGTCTATAACATGGGAATAACAATTGCTACCACTCAAGATGAGGATTAAATGCGTTGACATTTTTAAAGCACCTACTATGGTATATTTTAGTGTCTTCATTCCCTTAGAGTGAGCATGTTTACATTGGTGCTCCAAAAACCTGTTATAGAAAGCTAAAGTGAAGATGGTATAGGATGAGTTCTCCAGAAGCAGGAGCTGAGAGGGAGTTTGGGGTTACAAGATGTTTATTAGGGATCAATATCTGTGAAAGAGAAGGAACGAAACAGGATTGGGCAGAGGGAGAAGTCAAGCTGCAATGCAGGCTGAAAAAGCCATCTCGGCCATGGCAGGGAGCTCTGGAGAGACTTGTCCTACTTCCAGCTGACACAGCCAGACCCTTATAGCCTACCTAGCTTAGTCACTGGATGCAGGCTGCCCCACAAGGGCATGACCTTGAGCTGAGCCAATGTGCAGCTGACGCAGAACTGAAGGAGCTGACAGCTGAGGCAGCGCATCTCTGTGTTCACCACAGCAGACATTTGACTTTACAAAGAATTCTGTCCATTTCCATTTACCTTAGCAAGTGCACATTAAATGCATATTTCCTCCTTTCACAAATGATGAATCATTTAACAGTGTTTTTGAAGATAGAAATGCATTCATATTCTCTTTCATATTCATTAAGCATCACTTTTGGTCATGATGGTCTTTATACAGTAGAAATTAGCTGAGTGAAAATTATTTGTAAATCACTGAGCTACATATGAAAGTTTAATTGGTCCACATCTGTAACTAGTGGAAGAGACATACTATGTTTAAATACTAAACTTTGCACCTGTTCCTGCTTAAAAGCAATTAAATTCAAGACATGTTAATTGAGTACCTAGTCATCATAGGGCAGAGGGCTAGGTGTTGGGTCTCAAGCATTCTAAGATATTTATCAACCCTTTTAAAATACTACAGTTGCTTTTAGTACTATAAAAAGTTTAACCCAGCCGGGCGCCAGAGGCTCAGGCCTGTAATCCTAGCACTTTGGGAGGCTGAGACGGGTGGATTGCCTGAGCTTAGGAGTTTGAGACCAGCCTAGGGAACACAGTGAAACCCTATCTCTACCAAAAATATAAAAAATTAGCCAGGTGTGGTGATGTGCGCCTGTAATCCCAGCTACTCGGGAAGCTGAGACAGGAGAATCGCTTGAACCCAGGAGGCGGATGTTGCAGTGAGCCGAGATCGCACCATTGCACTCCAGTCTGGGTGACAGAGTAAGACTCCATCTCAAAAAAAAAAAAAAAAAAAAAAAAATTTAACCCTTATATTCTAAAATTGTATCTGTGTTCAGCTCCCTACTACATAAAGTTCTCCCTTAATTTAGAGCCATTCATGTGCTTGGCAGCATTTGATTAAATAATTTTTGCCTGGCACAGGTGAGAGTTACAGGCATCATTAGTGAGCTATTTACTCATTAACAAAAAATTAAGACGTTCCCCCGACAAGAGTTCACAAACTGTATGAGCAAGAAGTAGTCAAATGTAGGTGTGCTGGCTTTTTTTTTTTTTTTTTTTGAGATGGGGTCTCAAAAAAGAAATTTAAAAAATCACTCTTAAAATAGTAATTCACCAATGAATGAGCCATACAGTAAATCCATTTCTTCAGCAGTGGTGGGGACATATATGAAGCACAGGACCAGACTTGCCAGGTGTAACAGGCAAAGCTTCAGAGAGTTTTCCTTTCCGAGTTCTGCCACCTTCATTCATGGTATCATTTGCTCACCTTTTCCTCCCTGGTTCCTGTGGTCTCTTAGAGGTGGAGTCCTTCATTCAACACCTGGCAACAGCAGTTAGCAAGCGCTTTCCAAGATCCCTCACATTCTCCCTGCACATTGGGAGCCGTGGGTTGCTTTGTTAGTAGGGTCTCAGGTGACTGAAAGCACTTTTAGTGCAAAAGGGTGAGCTCTTCGCCCCACCCTGCTCCTTGGTGTCCACAAACCAAGTTATCGTTCCTTGTTCTTCCCTCCCTGGCAGAGGCAGGGTTCCTGGATGATGTGGTCTATGATAGCACTGCCCTGGGGCCTGGCTACGATCGCCCCTTCCAGTTTGACCCCAGCGTGCGAGAGCCGAAGACCATCCAGCTCTACAAACACCTGAACCTGAAGAGCTGCGTGTGGACCTTTGATGCTTATTATGACATGACTGAGCTGATTGACGTCTGTGGGGGCTCTGTAACCGCCGACTTCCAGGTGGGTGCCCTGGGGCTTGTCTGAGGACTCTGCATATGGGTGCCATGGTCAACCTTGTTTGTTCCTGAAGCACTTCAGTTAGCACTTTGCCTCCAGAACTGGGCCAACCAACTAAGGGAGTCTTCTTTATAAGTCCCTCAAGCAAGATCTTGGCAGCACTGAAGCTAGAGAAGGCCCCCAAAGTCCTCTAAATCAAGTTAATGTGGAAAAAACTTACTGTCTGGCATACTCACTTATGTAAAAATCCAATATTTACTTCTCTAGGCATATATGTTTTTGTATTTATAATGCATATATTTTGGAAAACCAAAAATATTTACATTTGATGCTAGGGTTATTACTACATTGATATATTCTCTTCCCCACCTGGGAAAATGCATCAGGTGATGCAACCTGTCTTTCAGAAGATAATAGGAGCTCTGTTGTCTTATGCATTGTGGAAAGATAATTGCTTAAAACATTTTTATTTCATACCTGTTCCAAACTGCCAGCCCCCACAAAAATAGACACTTTCTAAAATATATATTACCATTAAACATTAGTGTATTAGTCTATTCTCACACTACCATAAAGACAAACCAGAGACTGGTAATCTATAAAGAGAAGAGGTTTAATTGACTCACAGTTCCACATGGCTGGAGAGGCCTCAGGAAACTTATAATCATAGCGGAAGGGGAAGCAGACATGTCTTACATGGTGGCAGATGAGAGAGAGCAAGCAACAATAAGGAAAACTGCCTTATAAAACCATCAGATCTCATGAGAACTCACTCACTATCACAAGAACAGCATGAGGGAAACCACCTCCATAATCCAATCACCTCCCACCTGGTTCCTCCCTTGACATGTGGGGATTATGGGGATTACAATTCAAGATGAGATTTGGGTGGGGACACAGAGCCAAACCATATCAATTAGTGACAACTGAAAAATTTATAGCAAGAAGCCAGAGTCAGAGAAGGGCAGTTATATCAAAGGGCCAGTGAGACTAGGCTAATCTGTCCTCATGGGAAAATTAATTCTAAAACAGGTTCTATCCAATTTTGAGCAGTTATCTCAATGAGCTAAAAACTAGTTAGATGTTTGTTCTTCATTTCAAATCAGGTTTATCCTCACTGAAGGAGAGAAATTATAGAGGGATTTACAGTAAATATTTAGAGAAAGTGTCTTTGATTAAAATTTGTTGTTTTCTTTTTGGTGCCTCTCAGCCTGGTTTCCTCTCATTTTGTATACACTACTGCCATCTACTGAATAGAATTTTAAGGCATTCGTCGGTTTTCCATTTCTCCAGTTGTATAACCTTTGACTTTGGAAAATGCAAAACTAAGTGATTTGTTTCTTTCCTGGCCTCTCAAAAATTAGTATTCTCTGTTCTTTATGATTTTGCTGTAATTACATGTTTGAATATTTTTGTTCAGAATATGCTTAAAAACCTCAAAGACAAGGATTTCTTATATATCCCACTTTTAAACCAACACAGAAAAAATATATACACAGAAGTATTTTGTTGTTGTCTGTTTCTTTGAAAATAATTGAAATTACTGACGTATGGTAGGAAGAATATAGAACTTAGAACTACGGCCTAGTTGGTACCTTTTGCTATCAAATCAGCAGGCTTGGACAAGACATAACCTCTCTGAACCTCATCTGAAATTGTACTAATAATCTCAACATGAGAAGGTGCCTTGCACAGTGTGCCTGGCGTAGAATAGGCATGCAGTAAATATTTGTTGTTTTTTTTTCTTTTTAAAGATTAGTAAGTAATATCATGAGGGCGAAAGGAGGATAAACAAAAACAAATGAGGGAAAATTAATTTTGCCAATCAGCTAGAGAGTTTATTGAAGTTCTGATAGTGTGATTGGAGCAGGTGTATTTAGCAAAACCTGTGTATAAGGGACAGAACATGGTACAAGGTCCAAATAAAATCTGGAAATTTTCTTTAAAAAGAAAATAAAAGGGGGGTCGGGAACAGTGGCTCACACCTGTAATCTCAGCACTTAGGGAGGCTGAGGCTGGAGGATCACTGGAGCCCAGGAAGTTGAAGCTGCAGTGAGCTATGATAGAGTCACTGCATTCCAGTCTGGGCTACAGAGAGAGACCCCATCTCTTGAAAAACAAACAAACAAACAAACAAACAAACAAAGTAAGGCATGTCAAAATGGAATTTTTCAATGAGTATGGAGTTAGTTGAGTCTTTTGAGAAAGTTGGCATCAAATTTTAAATCCCTGACAACTTTGAATATTAAAAAAAAACTTTAGAAAAATATTAAAGCATTTGGTTTTTTTCCTTAATTACCCATAGAAACACTTTATACGTATTTTCAAACAAAAGAAAAATATAAGTTCCATAGTATATTGTAGTAATTAGCCAATGATAAAATAAAATTGTTTTAAGCTAAGTTTTTTTGTTATATATATATATATTTATTTGTGGAAAAAAGTATAAAAATATTTTTAAAATGTGTAAACTAACTCCCCATTCACACACACATATACAGCTAGCTTCACCACAAAAGCCTCTGCTACCATTCTGTTATCTTTCCATCCAGTTTTGTTCATTACATAGTAAAATAAAGATGATTGGGCCAAATTAAAAGCAGGAACACAAACCTCCTTAAAAGAAATGTTCTCTTGGAAGTGTGATGTGCTGCCTTTTCAAAACTCTTTCCAAAGCATAGCATGGGACAGGAAATTACTGAAGTACATGCAGCTCTGAGCTGTCCATTGGTGAGCTTCCTAGATATGATTTCAATGCTCGGGCCCTTTGTTCCTGGAGCAGGAGATGAGAGCACTCACTAAAACATCCTGAGTTAGGCACAGGCTCCTCCCAGGTGTCCGGATGTGGGCATCTTCCTGATGATGGTTGACTTGGGCTCTCCTACAGGTCACTGGCAAACGGTCAACACAGGGAGTTTGTACTGAGTGGTAGATCCCACATCCACCGGGTTGATCCTTGGGAATAATTGTGATATTCTAAAATTTCAGCCAAATCTTCTAGCAACTGAACAGAGCTCATTCTCCCACTTCAAAAGTATTTTTGTTCAAGTGTCACCTCCTTAGAGAAGCCTCTGCACATGACCCTGTCTAAAGAAGCATCCTGGCCACTTTCTATTCCATTACTTCCTTTATTTTTTTAAATAAGTAAGTGCAATCATGGGAGCTTGCTTAATAATTATTGAATAAGTGTGTGACTACATAGGTGAATGAAAATGGAACCAAGATGTGGTGATAGTATGTCTTTTCATCCCAGGGGAGAAATAACTCTGTGTGCATACTGCTTCCTCGGCAGGTGAGGGACTCTGCCCAGTCCTTCTTGACAGTGCACGTGCCTCTGTATGTGTCCTACATCTATGTGACAGCCCCCAGGGGCTGGGCCTCCTTGGAGCACCACACCGAGATGGAGTTTTCTTTCTTCTATGACACTGTTCTCTGGAGAACAGGTATGCCCACTGACGCCTTCACTATCCCTTTAGTTAGGGCCTCACTCAAGCAAGATTAAAAGAAGAGTAGTGACTTTTAACAGTAGCTGCATTTCTCATCCTGTTATCCCATAGACAAAGTGGGGCCACCTCAAAGTGCAGATCTGTGGTTCCTGAAATGAATGATGTCCTTCTGTCCTGATGCTGGAAGGTCTCAGCCCAGATAGCTAAGGTCCCAGAGTAGAGGATGGCAAGTGACAGATGAGTCCTCTACTGCCCATTAGGGATTCAGATGGGTGTGTGTTCTTTTGGAATATAACCCAAATAATCTTCATTTTCTCCTAGTGAAAAATGGTGTGGTTCATGTTTTTACAAAGCAAAAGGATCTTCAAATCAGATGCATGGAAATGGAAAAATGTGTCAAGAGCACTTGAAATATTTATGTCAAGTAGCCCACTTTATTCATTTGGCAAAGAGTCTGCTCTTTAATTGCATCCTCCAAAGAAGGGATTTTAACCTTCCAAAGTCAAGGGCTGTGATACTGAGTGTTTAAAATGACCTTTCCCTCAGGCTCATCCCCATTACCGTCCTCTTTGGGAGGAGCCTCCAAGAACTAAGTGGGAGGCAGCCCTTCAGCTGGGAGCCCACACCTCACCCCCACTCAGTTTCCACACCTGCCTCCTCCTACTGCTTCCACATAGATGCTCCTTAATACTCCCCAATTTTCTCCTCCGTTCTCTCCAATGGTTCTTGGTTATTTTTGTTTTTCTTGTTTTTTTTTTTTCCTCATTTTTAATGTCCTGTACTTCACACACTACCCCTAACCTATTTCCCCAAACCCATTTCCCCTAAATTCTGCTGCTCCCATCCTCCCTGTTTTCCTCTTCAGGGGTGAGGTGCTTTATCTGGGGCAAACATACTAAAAAAAAATACAAGAGTTTTCTTTTGAGAAAGCTTCATCTCTACTAATTGAAATTACAGTCATCATTCATATCTATTAGTGTTTGGTTCCAGGACCTCCCACAGACACCAAGATCTGAGGACGCTCAAGTCTCTCATATAAAATGGTGTAGTATTTACATATAATCTATACGTATACTCCCTTATGCTTTAAATCATCCCTAGATTACTTATAAACCTAATACAATGCATATGCTATATAAATAGTTGTTATGCTATATTGTTTAGGAAATAATGACAAAAGAACAAATCTGTATATGTTTAGTGCAGATGCATTTTTATTCTAATATTTTCTATTTGAGGTTGGGGGAATCCACAGATGCAGAATCCGTGATGTAGAACCTACAGATACAATGGGCTGACAGTGTAGTCCTTTCTTCTATGAAATGTCTTAGGCTCAAATCATTTTTTGCTTTATATTTCTCACGGGAAAATAACTTCAGGCAGCTTTCCCACTCTGGGTCAGATAATTCCTTGAGCTCTTGTTTTTGTTTTGTTTTGTTCAAGTTCATGTTTCTCCTCCTTACATTACTCTTTGGTTTTGGTGTTTCTGAACTCACTGGGGACCATGACTACAATTTCCTTTATTAAAGCCATAGCTTTCTTGTGTCATGTTTGCTTTCTACAAGCTGGCTTTAATTCTCCTTTGGTTTGAGTACTAAATGTAGCCACCAGGACTTTGTTTATACCTCTGTTAAGTCCGGAAAGGTATCTTGGCGAGGAAAAGAAAATATAGTAAGAAGCAGATGTGCTGTAACCATACCCTGGTGTAAAGTTTGATAGTAAGAAGTTTTAAGATTCATTTTTTTGCTGAACCCTGCATCTGGGATAAGTGGAACTTACAGGTTTGAAGAATCTATGTCAAGAACAGTGGAACCATTACAAAAAAAAAAAAAAAAACCCAAGTGAAATTAGCTGTCATACAATTTTAATTGGCGTATGTTTCTATAGACATATAAATGTTATCTTGTTACATTCAAATAAATGTGCAGTTATACTTGGAGGTGTCCTTGGGGTAACTTTTATGTGGTTGCTGTCAGGGAGGAATTTTCCATGCCCTAGCATTTTCTCTCTGCTTTCCTGCCCAGGAATCCAGACAGACAGTGTGCTGTCTGCAAGGCTTCAGATAATAAGAATCTACATTCGAGAAGATGGCCGTCTTGTCATTGAATTCAAGACCCATGCCAAATTCAGAGGTAATATCAATGCCGGTTTTTTTTCCAAATTTTTATTAAGAAACATTTCACACATACAGAAACTTGAAAGAATAGAACAGTAAAAAACAGTCAACAATGATTAACATTTTGCTATACATCCATGTGCACATACACCCGTACATACCTTTTTTTGTCACACCATTCAGAAACAAGTTGCAGACTTCGTGTCAAGTTACCCAAAATACTTCAGTTGACATCTCCTAAGAACAAGGACATTCTCTTATACAAACACAATATCATGATCACTTCTAAGATATTTAGCATTGATTCAATAATATCCAGTCTCTATTCATATTTCCTTTATTGTTCCACAAATGTCTTTTCCACTTATTTTTATATTTGTTTATTTTATAACTGCTTACATGAAAAGAAAGAAGTTCCAGTTATGATTCATATGTCACATTTTTATTGTTATATCGCTTTAGTTTCTTTTAATCTAAAATATTCCCCCTACTCTTATTTATTTGCAACACTATTTCAGTGCAGTTTTAAAGAGTGGAGGTATCTTGCTGATAACATTTACCCTTTTAATGATGTTTATAATTATACCCTTCTACTAAGGACTTGAATGGCCCTAAATGTGACTTTTATCTGATGCTGATATTTCTATTTATAAACTACTGAGACCTTTCTACCTCCAAGAAACATATTGGTTAGAATTTAAAGCTATGTATATTCAGTGTTCATTGTCACATAAAGACCCCTATTATTGTGAATATACTCATTAGCACCATTTCCACAAGGAATATTCCTATTGTTTATAAATAAATACCTATGACTATGATGACAATCACAAGTAGGATGATGGGCTGGGGTGAGATGCCATGCTATCCCCACCAGTGTGGAATATATTCTAAGGGGCAAAATGGGCTAACCTTAGTTGTTTGAGAGAAGAACACTAATTCAGTTCTCAGGCTTTTGTGGGGCTCTACCAAGTACAATCAAACTCAAGCTCTACCACAAGTACAATAAGTTCATGTGTTTCCCCTTCAAACAGGACAGTTTGTGATGGAGCACCACACTCTCCCAGATGTGAAATCTTTCATATTGACTCCAGACCACCTTGGAGGAATTGAATTTGACTTGCAGCTATTATGGAGTGCTCAGACTTTTGATTCTCCACATCAACTCTGGAGAGCCACAAGCTCTTATAACAGGTAAATACAGTGACAGAGGCCTCCATGGGTAGAGCTGAATGGTTTTCCATTTCTTTCAGGAGCTTGAGAAATAGTGCTTTTCTCTGAAGGCTAGACTTTTATTTTAAAGGGGAATTGATAGAAATAACCCTCAGCTGGGAGTAGTGGTGCTAGCTGGTAGCCCAGCTACTCAGGAGGATCGCCTGAGCTCAGGAGTGTGAAGCTGCAGTGAGCCATGATGCCACCTGCAAATAGCCACTGCACTCCAGCGTGGGCAACAGAAAGAGATCCTGACTCTTAAAAAATAATAATAATAATTAAAATAAATGACATTCTAGCAAAGAAAGAAAGAAACAAATCTTGCTCAGATCAACTTCTGACATATAAATAGGAAGTGCTTACACTTATTCCGAGGGTGAGACCAGAAGGGGCACACATCACTTTCACCTACAACCTATGGTGGGGAACTTAGTCACATGGCACACCTGCCTACAAGGGAAGCCGGGAAATGTGTCTAACTAAAACCTTTATCGAATAAAGAAATTTCATTTCAATTACAACAACCAGTGCAAAATATAGTGTCTCTGATTAAGTCCATGTGTCGTTTACAAGATTTATTCCTCTCCCACACCCAGTATAGAGGTAGAATAGGAATTTAACAACTATAGTAAAATATCCCCCATCTGTAAAAGGGAAGAATGGAAAAAAAAATTAAAACCACTATGAAAAGGATAAGTGGGCAACCAGGAATCTATCATAAATATATTATCCCCATTTTATAGATAATGAGAGTAAGAGCTATATTTAGCATTAAAATCTTCAAATTGTCTTGAGAATCATTTTCAAAAAAAATTTTTTCTTAACTTAAAATTTTTGATCTTATGTCAGATATTTTTATTGTATGGTGATTCCTTTGAAATTGATATATAGTAACCTTCAAGGACTGTGCTTCATGTACTTTGTCCCAGTTTACAGACAGGGACACTGTCTTCCTTTAAGTACTCTGCTGACATCTTCATTGTCACTTGGATGAAGCCCACCCTCCTTCTGCAGCATACAAGGCCCAGCCTCCCCTCTGGTTTCATCTCAAACCCAGCCTTTTATCCACATTAGTTACTCACCAATCCCTGAACCCACCAGCCCATCCATACCTCCATGTTTTTGCAATTCCCTCAGCCCTTGCTTCTCTTTTCCCCTTGCAAAACTAACTCCTCTGAGACCCAGCCCAGCTCAAATACTGACCCCTTTGTGACAGTTTCCCTGACTTCCCATACAGTACTAGCAGCTCCCTCCTCCTGGTTCCTACCCTGTTCCAGCTTCTGCTGTAACACAGCTCATTATCTTATGATGGTCTATCTGCTCGTCCCAGTTTTTCACTAGATTGTGAGCTTCTCCAGAGTAGAAGGCACATATGATTCATCTTAAATCCCCAGAACTACAGGTTTTAGCATGTGGCAGGTTCTGAGCAAGCATCTTTTAGGAGCTTACCTTTGAGGTGAGGAGATAAAATACATAGATAAATGACAAAATGAAGAACCCCACCAAGCACTCCATGCTAAGCACACTGTGAGAAACACAGGATAATATCAAGACCGTAGTTGTTCAGGGAAGAGAGAGCCAGAGGTTGGGGAGTTGTATAAGGATTCCTGAAAGAGGTTAGACAACTTATGGTCCATGTTGTGATATGGGAAATGCTTAGATTCTAGCAAGGAGATTAAAAGAACTGCAGGATTAAAGACATGTACCTAAGACTGTGTTTGGCATGTTTGAAGGGATAGTGAGGAAATGGACCTAAGTAGTATTTAGGAATAGAGAAAAGTAGGACCGAAGGCTTGGGAGGCTATGCTATTTGTCTTGCATTCATTTGTTCAACAAGTATTTATGGAATGTTTACTGTGTGTCAGAGAAGGTTCTGGGCACCTTGAATATGTTGGTAAACAAAATAAGGATTCCTAAGTATAGGACTTAAAGAAGGAGACACAAAACAGTAGACATAATAAGCAAAGTATAACATATGTCAGAAGGTGATATGTGCTATGGGAAAATGAAAGGTATGTAGCAGGGTAAGGGGAGGCAGGAATGAGTAGACATTATAATTTTAATTAGAATGTTCCCAGTAGACCTTATTTAAGCAGACTTGAAGGAGGTGAGGGAGTTGGCTAGGCAGAAACATGGGGAACAGCGTTCCTGGTAAAGTTCCTAAGATGGCAATATTTGGGCATGCTTGGAGAACAACAAGGATGCCCATATGGCTGGCATGGAGTGAGCAGGGGAGAGAGTAATAGACAATAATGCTGAAGAAGAAAGGAGCGGGGGTAGGGCCACAGGGTGGGGCCGTGTAAACCAGTGTGCAGCCTCTGGCTTCTACTCTCTAGTGCAAGGAGAGCCCCTACAGGGTTTGAGTAGAGCTAGACACGATCCAGCCAGGCATGGATTGTTCTGCCTATTTGAATATTTCTATTAATGAAGGGTTACTATCCACATTATAGGTGTCGGTTTCCATGTAATTTAACTATGGTATACAAAGTCTCATTTCCTGCTGATCCAAGCTTTGAAGGAAAACTGCAGACATACAGACTTTTAGAGTAGGAAGGAGCTTAGAAACAACGGCCATGAAAGTCTGCATGGTTTGTTAAAATCATATAGCCATGGCAGAGGCAAGCTGAGATTCTACAGGCTCCCAGTTTCCAGCCTGTGCCAGTCCACTACACTGACCCCAGGATGTGACATGAAAGTTTTATTATTGTTTTTAACCAAATCTTTGCTGTCACTTTACTGATAAATAGATAAGTATCCCAAAATGGTCAAAACAAGCACAGCATTTATGAGAACTGTTCACAGATCCCTCACAAACAGTTATAATGAAGATTCATAGCCCTGCACTCTCCATTCAATGGATGACAGACTCCCAAGGCCCTTGAAGAAGGTTCCTGAAGCTTCTGAATGCTTGGCTGCCTTCCAGGCCACCTGACAGGGTTGGAGCTGCCACCCAGTCAGAAGTGTGGGAGATGAAGTAGGAGAGAGGTCCTGCTCACAGAGTCATGAACTGGAGAATCCTGGGCCCCCCATAAACAGGGAAGCCCCCAAGACCCCATGAGTGGTCTCTAATGAGAAGTGATCTTGTTCTTCGACTTTATAAAAGGACGAGGCTATAGAGTTTGAAAGGGGAACCTCAAAATTGAGTGTGAGTGAAACGGGTGCAGGGACATTCTGCAGGGTGCTGCTTCCATATGCTCTGGAGTGGTGTCCTGGAATCCTGAGGCATTTGCTACCTCCTGTGTCACAGCAGCACCTGACACTGTCACATCTTCAGAAATAAAAGCTTCTTTTCCATTTGGGAATGCATTAAATAGGGTATCTGTCAACAAGAAACACTAAACAGAAATTGTCAAACAAGTCTCATGAAATCCAAGGAAATGGCCAATTCTGTTCTGTCATCACCTGAGCCTTCAATGTTTTCATATGTAGTGTGCCTTTCTTAGCTTTCCTCATGAGAAGGACCTGAATATATGAATACATGAAAGTAGCTCTATTTAACACCTCTGGATAATACTCTGAAGGTTAGGATAATCTGAGATGAGTTCCCGAAAATGGTGTTTGCAGACTTGTAAAGTTCTTAGATGCTGGACACAAATACCACCTGAAAACTGTATAGTGAAGGCCCTGTCTTTCTGGGTAAGCCAGCAACCTATCAGTTGTTCCCTATGATCACAGTCTGCTCTGCATGTTTCCAGGAAGGACTACTCGGGAGAGTACACCATCTACCTGATCCCTTGCACAGTGCAGCCCACACAGCCATGGGTTGACCCAGGAGAGAAGCCTTTGGCCTGCACTGCACATGCCCCAGAAAGGTAGGAAAATATAGTCAATCCTCATTATTTGTTGATTCCTTATTTGTGAATTCTCCTACTCACTAAAATTTATTTGTAACCCCCAAATCAACATGGTGCTTTCATAGTCATTCACTGACATGCACAGCAGAGTGGCAAAACCTTTGAGTCACTTAACACACACATCCCCAGCTGAAGTCAAACCCGGTGATACTCTGCCTTCTTGTTGCAGCTCTCATACTCCAAACAAGCATCCTGTGCACAGTCTATTCAGTGCCATGTTTTTTGCATTTTTGTGCCTTTTGTTGGTGATTTCTCCATTTAGAATGGCTCCCAAGTATAATGCCAAAGTGCTTTCTAGTATTTCTAAGCATCAGAAGGCTGTAATGTGCCTTATGATACCCATGAGTTCGATAGAAATGAATCAACAATATATATTAAATAAGGGGCCTTTACACAGAGACAGACATAAAACAGGGTTATATGTTAATTGGTTGATATAAGTATTGTGAACAGAGGCTCATAGGAGTCTAACCCTATATTTCTTCTAGTAGCTATGGCTCAATATCCACTAATTCATTATTTATGGAGACTTTATAGAGCATAACAATTGTGAATAATGAGACTCAGCTGTACATCAGCCCATATGCACCTCAGACCTGAGACTGTATTGTGCTGTATATTCACTCATTCATTCATATTTATTCAGCTCTTCTCATGTGTTTTGCTCAGGTCAAGGCATTGAGGTGATAGCACTACACTAGAGCAGAGGATTAAAAGTAATCTGTGCTCTCAGGCAGTTTATAGTCTAGGGTCACCTTTCTAGGAGCTGAGCAAAGTATATAGAAAACATTGCTGGGATAAAATGCCCAAGACAGAATCTGACATTAACATTCAGAGAAGACTATTTGAAATGTGGCTTTTAAATAAAAGACTGAGAATTGGCTACTGGATTTGTCAATACTGAGGTCATTGGTGAACTCCGGCAAGAGCAGGTTTGGTGGACTAAAGGGGATACAAGCCTGATTGGGGTGAGCTTGAGAGAGAGGTGAGAAAGTGGAGACAGCAGGGATAAACAGTGCTTGAGGAGTTGCTATAGAGGATGCCAGAGCAAAGGAACAATAACTGGAAACAGATGAGTAGTCAAATAAACAGCAGGTTTTATTTGCTTTATTTCAGGATGCTTGTATGCTGGTGGGAATAATCCAGTCGAGGGGAAATTTGATGATGCAGGGCATAGAGGGAAAGCTTGCAGAGCCAGATCCTTCAGCAGGGCAAGGGAGTAGATCCAGGGCATGAGGGAAAGGCTGGCCATAGCTGGAAGCACAGAGAGTTCATCCACTGAAGAGGCAGGCAGCGAATCAATGGAAACAGGTGAAAGGATAATTGCGAGACTGGGAGGATAAGGATGACAAAGTGGATATCTGATTGAAGCTATTCTCCCTGTGAAATGAAAAGCCCTACATTTGCTGAAAGTGAAGAATGTCGAGGGTTGAGAAGAGAGGAGGAAAGAAACAGGGCCATCTCAGACAGTGGAAAAGAGTAAATATACTAGAGGGTTACAGCTAGCAGCAGATCAGGCGGTGTGGAACTGCTTTTAAATTGTCATATCGACATAAAATTGTACATATTTAAACTATACAATTCGATAAATTTTGACCTATGTACACACTTGTGAAACATCACCACAGTCAAGATAGTGTCAAGATAGGGAACATATCCATTTCCAAAAAGATTCCTCATGTGCCTTTGTAGTTCCTCCCTCACATCATCCCTTTCCTTTCTGCAGATAACCACAGATCTGTTTTCTGCCACTATAGATGAGTTTGCGTTTTCTAGAGTTTTTTATAAGTGACATCATACAGTGTGAACTATCTCTCTCTGGCTCATCTCACTCAGCATGATGATTTTGATTCATCTGTGTTGGGTGTATCAGTATTTGTTCCTGTTATTTCTGGGTTGTACTTCACGGTATGGATGTACTACAATTTGTTTATCAGTGATCAACTGATGAACATTTCAGTTGTTTCCAGTTTGGGGCTATGATAAATAAAGCTTCTATGAACCTATATGTATGAGCTTTATATAAACATGTGTTTTCCGTTTTCTTATGTAAATACCTAAAAATGGAGTGACTGGATCATATGACAGATGTATGTTTAACTTTTTAAGAAACTGCCAAACTGTCTTCCAGCATGTTTGTAAATATGTAACTATGTATGTCCATTCCCACCACGAGAGTGCACGTGCTCCCTTTCCCATGCATTCTGCTAATGTGGTTGGAGGTCCTGGTGTGGCTGAACAATTAAGGAGTGGGAGGAAAAGAAGAGGAGCTGGAAAGACATGAGGTGGTAGGGAGCAAGGTGCTGGAAATGAGATTTTTGGCGATGGTGCATAATGGGCCTATGAAGAGTAGGTAGCTGTAGCAGGGTGGTGAACAAGCTGTTTGGAGGTGAGGGAGTCAAGGAACTGGGAGTCTGGGGTAGTTGATAGTTCATCTGAATGGATGTTTAAGTCACAAAGATTCATGGCAGGAACAATGCCAGGAAGCACCATAGTTAGCCAAATGAAGGAAGGAAGGTGATCAGGAAAATGGTAGTTGGCTGCAGTAAGGAAGAACAACGGGAAAATAATCTGATGGGATATGCTGGGGAATTTTAATTCATTTAAATGTTTAAAAATTATGTAATATTTCAGATATTCAGAAGACTATATATATATATCATATAGCAGATCTACTACCCACCTTAAGAAACTCAAGAAACAGAACATTACCGGTACTCCTCCAATACCCTCAATGCCCCTCTCCAATCATACTCCCTCTCTCTTCCCCACTAGGGTCACCACTAACCTGATATTTGTATTTATTATCCATTGTTTTGGTTTATGGTTATACCTCATGTATACTTCTACATGGTTTTGCAAGTTTTTGAACTCTAGACAGTAGTCCCCCCTTATCCTTGGAGTAAATGTTCCAGGAGCCCCAGTGGATGCCTGAAACCATACGTAATACCAAACTCTATATGTACAATGTTTTTTCAATCTGCTAACTAAGACAGCTACTAAGTGACTAACAAATGGGTAGCATATACAATGTGGAGATGCTGAACAAAGGGAAGATTCCTGGTCCAGGCAGGATGGAGCAGAAAGGCATAAGATTTCATTATGCTAGTAAAAATGGTATATGATTTAAAACTTATGAATTGTTTATTTTTGGAATTTTTTGTTTAATATTTTTGGACTATGATAGGTCTTGGATAACTGAAACTGAGGAAAGCAAACCCATGAATGAGGGGGGAACCACCGTATATAAGTTTCACACTGCATGAATTCTCTCTGCTACTCTTTTTTTTCACTCAGTGAATCATTTGTTGATTCATTTGTGTTGATTCATGTAGCTGTAGTTTGTTGCTCACTGCATTAAGGTATTCATTGTAGGAAAATTCCACAATGTATTTGACCACTCCCTTTGGCTTTCTCTCTATTATAAAGAAAATTCTTATATATATCTCTTGGTGCACACGTGTAAGAAGAGTTTCTCCAGGGTAGGTTCCGGATTTTTTAAGGAGAGAGAGGAACAATGGTTTGAAACTGGCTGAAAGGATCAAGGAGGACACCAACGCTGTCCTCAGGCCCTGTGTGGCATAAATGTGGGAGGTGGCAGAGGAAGAATGTTGCTGAGGATACTGAGGCTTCAGAGTTGGGGGTCCTTGCCTTACATCAGGGAGATTATTACTTGCAGACGCCCCAGGCTTAACCTTGGATCCCCTATATTGCTCCATATGGATGCGATAGAACTACAACACACATACAAAATCAAGACTGATACAGGGAATTTGGACTTAATACAAGCAATGGGGAAAGGATTCTTTATTTAATAAATAGCATTGGGAAAAGTGGCTAGCCAAATGCAGAAAACTGAAACTGGACTCCATTGCTTGTTTTTGTCAGGTTTGTCAAAGATCAGATGGTTGTAGATGTGTGGCGTTATTACTGAGGCCTCTGTTCTGTTCCATTGGTCTATATATCTCTTTTGGTACCAGTACCATGCTGTTTTGGGACTGTAGCCTTGTAGTATAGTTTGAAGTCAGGTAGCATGATGCCTCCAGCTTTCTTCTTTTTGCTTAGGATTTTCTTGGCTATATGGGCTCTTTTATGGTTCCATATGAAATTTAAAGTAGTTTTTTCTAATTCTGTGAAGAAAGTCCATCGTAGCTTGATGGGAATAGCATTGAATCTGTAAATTACTTTGGGGGCCATTTTCACAATATTGATTCTTCCTATCCATGAGCATGGAATGTTTTTCCATTTGTTTGTGTCCTCTCTTATTTCCTTGAGTAGTGGTTTGTAGTTCTCCTTAAAGAGGTCCTTCACATCCCTTGTAAGTTGGATTCCTAGGTATTTTATTCTCTCTGTAGCAGTTGTGAGTGGGAGTTCACTGATGATTTGGCTCTCTGTCTGTTATTGGTGTCTAGGAATGCTTGTGATTTTTGCACATTGATTATTTATCCTGATACTTTGCGGAAGTTGCTTATCAGCTTAAAGGTAAGTTGGATTCCTAGGTATTTTATTCTCTCTGTAGCAGTTGTGAGTGGGAGTTCACTGATGATTTGGCTCTCTGTCTGTTATTGGTGTCTAGGAATGCTTGTGATTTTTGCACATTGATTATTTATCCTTATACTTTGCGGAAGTTGCTTATCAGCTTAAGGAGATTTGGTGCTGAGACAATGGGGTTTTCTAAATATACAATCATGTCATCTGCAAACAGAGACAATTTGACTTCCTCTCTTCCTATTTGAATACCCTTTATTTCTTTCCCTTGTCTGATTGCCCTGGCCAGAACTTCCAATACTATGTTGAATAGGAGTGGTGAGAGAGGGCATCCTTTTCTTGTGCAGATTTTCAAAGGGAATGCTTCCAGCTTTTGCCCATTCCATATCATATTGGCTATGGGTTTGTCATAAATAGCTCTTATTATTTTGAGATATGTCCCATCAATACCTAGTTTATTGAGAGTTTTTAGCATGAAGGGCTGTTGTATTTTATTGTAGGCCTTTTCTTCCTCTCGTGTATTTTATTCCTTCCCACAAACTTGCTGCTTCTCCCCTGTTGTCACCTTCAGCTGGTGACCTTTCTGCCCTGTTGGAGTGAGGAAACAGAAGAAATCAGAAGAGAACTTATGCAAGCTTCTATCATCATACCTACATCTGTGCATCGGACCTACCAGCATGTATCTGTGCATGTACCCCATATGGCCCACAAAGTCTAAAATATTTACTATCTGGCTGTTTACAGAAAAACTTTGTCAATCTCTCTGTTCTAGGTGCTTACACCCAAATCTTAACAATATCATTGAGACTTCTCTTATTCTGGCACCGTCATCAAGGATTTTAGGCCTCTCCTTTCAAATATATTAAATATCCAATTATTTTCACTGCCCACCTGGCAAAAGCCCTGGTCAGGACCATTATCATCACTTGTCTAAATTATTGAAATAGCCTCTTAACAAAGTCCCCTGCAGCCACCCTGTAGTCTCTTCTTAGCACAGCAAACCCCACTCACTTTTTCAAAACACTCCACAGTTTAAATAAACCCTAAAGTCCTGACAGTACAGTTAAGGCTTTATGGGATCTGGTCCCAAGTTACCTCTCTGATCTTATCTCCCTCACTGTTCTCCAGCCACCCTGGCCGACTGGTCATTCCTCTAATGTATTGTGCACACTCTTACCCCAGACCTTTTGCCTTTGCCATTTCCTCTTCCTGGAGGCTTCCTCTCCACATAGCCACATGTCTTACTCCATTGCCTGTTTCAAGCCTTTGCATGTTTTCCTCTCACTGAGGCCTTCCATGACTGAGTTTCTTCCTTTCTCTCTCTTTATGGTATATATTTAAGGTATAAAACATTATGTTTTGATACACATAGTGAAATGATTACTAAAGTCAAACAAATTAACATACCCATCTCCTCACGTAGTTACCTGCATGCACACTTGTGTGTGTATGATAAGAGTACCTGAAATCTACTCTCTTAGGATATGTCCAGTACATAATATCCTTGCAACTTGGCACCTTTTGACTTACATTTCCCCATATCCCGCTCCTCGTTGCTCCTGGTAACCACTGTTCTCTTTGTTTCTATATATCCGGCTTTTGGAGTTTTTTGTTCCCACCCGAATCAGCTTTTTTTGATTCCATATGTAAGTGAAATTGTGCAGTATTTTTCTGTGTCTGGCTAATTTCACGTAGTATAATGTCCTCCAGGTTCATCCATGTGGTCACAAATGGCAGGATCTCCTTATTTTTTTTAAGACTGACTATTTCATTGTGTGTATATACACCACATTTTCTTTATTGATTAATCCATTGATGGACACTGGTTGTTTCCAAATCTTAACTATTGTGAATAATGTTACAATGAACATAGGAGTGCAGATGTCTCTACAAGATGCTGATTTCCCCTTGTTTGGGTATATACCAGGAATAGGGATTGCTGGGTCATGTAATAGTTCTATTTTTAATTTTTTGAGGATGCTCCATACTGTTTTACATAATGGCTGCACCAATTTACACCCATGACCATATTATTTAGAATTTCCAGTTGAACCTCCTTCTAGCATTACCCTTTCTCTGCCTAATTGTTCTCCTTATCACCTGTTACCTTTTAGCATGCTATTTTTTTTTATTTATTTTGCTTACTATCTTCCTTAGAATGTAACTTCCCTGAGATCATGTTTTTCTGTTTTGTCCACAGATGAATTCATATTACTAGAACGATGTCTATTGTATAATATACGCTTAGTGAATATTTGCTGAATAAATGAGCCCTGGGGCACTAGAGATCATGGAGTAGAGAGCTGGTCAAGAGACTGAAAGAAGGCCAGTCTGGCTAGATGCCAGAAATGGAGGGAAGGGGAAGAGTAGCAGGAGATGAGGCTGTAGAAATAGGCAGAGGCCAGAGCTTTACAGGTCGTGGCAAAAATATTGCTCTTCCTTCTAAGGGATGTGGGAAACCACTGAAGAATATTAAGCAAATTTGAGTTTTTGAAAATGACACTGGCTCATCCATTGCATGATAGATGTAGAATGGCCTAGACAGAACAAATAGTGACTCCAGGGAGAACAGTTAAGGGGCTGGCACCTCTTTTTTTTGCCTTTCACTGAGATAATAACACTAGAAGGAAGAGCAAGTTTGCAAGGGAAGAGCATACTGAGTTTGGGTTATCTGACAGCCATGTAGAGCTACCATTTGACAGCCAGATACATGTTTCTGGAGCTTAGAGGAGAAATCTGGATTAGATAGTTAAATTTGGCATTACTACCTTTGAGATAGCAAATGCACTCAGTGACAAGGCTGAGATCATCTTGGGTGAAGTTATTGAGGGAGAACAATAAGGGTCCCAGAACTGATCCTTGGGGAGCGCTTATCTGCCAGAAGGAGACACGGAAGGAAGGGGCTCAGGAAGAAGGCTGGGGAGGTAGGCACACCGAGCAAGGCAAGAGAGTATCGCCTAGCAAGTCCTGAAAGTGGGACATGTGATAAATAAAGTTTTGATCAGGTCGAAAGAGTCAAAGCCTCAGAGCATGCAGCTCTGGGAAGAAATCTAGCTGGGCTCCAAAGCAGGGAGCACTTTAGAAGTCAAAGAGCAATTTTGGGAGCACCCAGAGTGAAAGGGCCAAAAAAAGCAAAGGATACCAAAGAGCCTAAAGACTAATTATTTTTTAAGACTAATTATTTCTGTTCAAAAGAAATAACTACCAAATAAAGTCCTTTTACCTTACACATCCCTTTATTCAGTGAATATTTAGTGCCCACAACAAAGCTCTGTGCACAATCTTGTGGAGGGTGGGGAAGGGAGGGTGACTCAAATGACATATGCAAAGCTGACCCTGCTCTCAAAGAGCTCTTTGTTTCTCCTTGCATTTAGATTCCTGATACCCATTGCATTCCAGCAGACCAACCGCCCTGTGCCAGTTGTGTATTCACTTAACACTGAATTTCAGCTCTGCAATAATGAGAAGGTGTTCCTAATGGATCCCAATACATCTGATATGTCACTGGCAGAAATGGATTACAAAGGAGCCTTTTCAAAAGGTGAGTTGCTTCCTCCACCTGCAGAAGGAGGCTCTGCCTGGATATGAGAAGCTTTTGGTAAGTCACCGGACTGGCATCTCTGCTCATAAGCTCTCAGTCAGCACCCCAGTAAAGATCCCCCAGGGTTGGTTCCAGGACAGCCAGGATTGAATCTAGGTACAGGCCCATTTCATGCTGCTTCGAAATCAAATCACACACTTGGCACTGTAATGATTGGCAGTGTGATGCCATGGAAAAGCATTGGTCTGAGTAGTAAGAAGACTGGTGTTTCCGACCAGATTCTAGCACATTGTCTAACTCTGGGTCAGTTATTTCCTCAAATCCCATTGCCTCTCAGTCTCAAAAGGATGCCAAACATGTGTGTTCTCCATCATGCTTTCTCTGCTGAAAATGGCTCACTTCACGGTCACTTCTCTATCTGTTTTCCACAGGCTGGATTCTATCCTATCTTTCTCTTGTCAATGACACCAAATTGATGTATTCTGGCAGTTTTTTCCTGTTGGGTTTCCTTTGCATCAGCCTCACCCAACACCATCTTGCCTCTCAGATGACTCCTTCTCACTCTCCTGTCCCTAGCCTCCATCCCCTGCCCCTTCCGTGTTAGTGTCCCCAGATTCCATGCTTGGCTCAGTCTATTCCTACTCTGAGTGCTGCCTCTGGTCATCTCCATGGCTTGGGCCATCCCTTTACTCTGAACTTCTTACACTCCTACTGTTCTGTGGCCATTCCATAGGATTTGACCTCATCCTGGATCTCTCTGAGCTTCATTTCTATGTTTCCACATGCAGATATGAAACTACCGAAGCTCTCCAAGGAGCATGTCTTTCAGACACCTAGAGCTGCCCAAGTCTGGACTTGTCTCCTTCCAAGCATGCTACTCCCACATCTGCTACCCTACTGACTGCATCACCATCCTCTATGTGCCCCAGCCAAAAATCTCAGGGTTATCCTCAACTTCCCCTTCCTACATCCTACGTCCCATCTATCATTAAGATGAGTGGAGTCTGACTCCTAGACATTTCTTGAGTTCATCCTCTTGCCTCACAGCTATATTTTAGGTGCCTGTCTCTCACTAGAGGATTAAAATAGCCCCTACCAGGTCTCTGTGACTTAAGTCTCTTTGTCCTTGACCCATTCGCCATGTTTCTAAGGCCCAAGTGTGTTATTACCTTTCTGCTTAAAACCTTCCAGTGTTTCTTGTTACTTATATATTCAAGTCCAGCCTCCTCAGCACGGTTTGTCTATCTCCCCAGGAGCCTCTCCTGCCAGAGCTTCTACACACCCTCCACTCTTGTCACACTGACTTACTTAGCACCACATAGTAAACGTTTGGGATGAGCATTTGGAATTAGCCAGATTTGTGCTAATTCCAAAATCCTCCTCCCACTACATCATTGCTGTGGAACCTTGGATAAGTTACTTAAAAATGGGAATAATAATTGAAGCTATATTTTGGGCTCTTGGGAGGATTAAGTAAGTTAGTTGCATGTAAAGAGCTTGGTGCCATAGCCGACACATAGGAAACAGCCTACACCAGGGCTTACATCCTTGAAGCATTCAGTATTTTGTACATGGATTTTTTTTTTTTTTTGGCCTAGAATGTTCTCTCCTGCCTCTCGCTCCCACCCCAAATGCACTGTCTGACAAACGCCTACTTGTGTTTCAGGATAGTGCTCGAATATCATGTCTCTTGAAACCCTCCATACCATTCCCTAGGCAGACTTCTGTACCTGGTTTCATGCTCTCTTAACATGACATACCTTCCTCTATTGTGGAATGTAACAGTATAGCATTTGGGTGATTAATAAAGTATTGTGGTGGTTTGGTTTGAGAGCGTAGTACCTTGACTTGGAATCCCACCCTCACCGTTTGCTTGCTTTGTGACCTTCAGCAAATCACTTAGCCCCACTCAGTGCCTCAAGTTTCTCATCTGCAAAATTGTGAACACTACATGAGTTATTACATGAGAGGACTTGGTACAGTACCTGGCAAATAATATGAGTTTGATAAATGTGAGCTATTTTAATCAATCACTGTGCGTTTGTTTCCATCCTCTCAACTGCATCTCACATACCTTGGTATCCCCCGTGCATAACAGAATACTTTGCTTCCCTTAAATGCTTAATTAATGCTTATTGAAAAAAAGAAGCCATAAATGTTCCCAACAAGAAAACTCTGAGAAAACTCAGAGAAAAAAAGAAAATAAGAATAAAAAAGAAGCAATAAATGAATGAATGAGTATTTTAGGGGCACATGGAATCATGGAGCTCTTCATAGAAAAGTGCTTTTCACTCTAAGGGAGCATATTTAACCCCTTTCAACCCTTGACATTTGTTTTTCTTTCATCTTAAAGTCTGACCTAATTAATGCCTTTCGATTTTTTCAGGTCAAATCCTTTATGGCCGAGTACTTTGGAATCCAGAACAAAATCTTAATTCTGCTTACAAACTCCAGCTGGAGAAAGTCTATCTTTGTACGGGCAAGGATGGCTATGTGCCTTTCTTTGATCCCACGGGGACCATCTACAATGAAGGGCCCCAGTATGGATGCATTCAGCCAAACAAACACCTAAAACACAGATTCCTGCTGTTGGTATGCTAAATTCTCACTATTAGTGTTAAAGAGCAGACACTTGAGCAGATTTCCTCAGCTATGACTTCTGCCTAAAGTAGATAGAGCTCACTCTTGATATTTCCTACTCTATATATGTTTGTGTTGTTGTTTCTTTCAGATCAGCTAAATACTAGTACATAGGTGGTGGTTACGGTGAATAACAAGACAAGCTTCTATTGACGTCCTTGGAAAAGGAAACTCTAGGCCAATGTTTCTCAGAGTATGGTTCAGAGACCTGGAGTGTCCCTATACTCTTTCAGGGAGTCTACAAAGTCAAAATTACTTTCAAAATAATATGATGATGACTCTTTTTTTTTCATACTTATTCCCTCATGAGTTTAGAGAGTTTAAAAAGTTTATCAATAAAATTTCAGATTCCACATTGTAACGAATCTTTAAAAAATAACCACTCACCAAGTCTTGATTTAGTATCAAAAAAGAGGCAGGGCATGGTGGCTCCTGCCTGTAATCCCAACATTTTGGGATGCTGAGGTGGGAGAATCACTTAAGCTTAGGAGTTTGAGATGAGCCTGAGAAACATAAGGAGGCCCCATATCTACAAAAAAAGATTTGAAAATTAGCTGGGCTTGGTGACATGCACTTGTAGTCACAGCTACTTGGGAGGCTGAGGTGAGAAAATCACTTGAGACTGGGAGGTCAAGGATGCAGTGAGCCAAGATTGCACCACTGCACTCCAGCCTGGGCAACAGAGCGAGACCCTTTCTCAAAGAAAAAAAGGGAAAAAAAAGTCATAATTATTTGAAAAAGCTATTAACTACATAGCTTTATGAGGCCAGATTTTCTTCATACACTTTAGACAAAACAGCATATCACAGCTGATGGAATTCAGAAGCAGTTATGAGAATCCAGTTTTTTCCCTGAGATTACAAAAATGTAAAACATTGCCAGCTCTCTTTATTGGGGAAGGGAATGAATTTGGGTATTTTCACGAAAAAATATCTTACTTAAGTTAACACGTAATGAGTTTCTTACTGTCAGTTTAAAATGAATTAATAAGTAAATGCTTAAAATTTTTTCAGGTTTAATTTTTAACTGAGTAAATGTTGATGGATATAAGTCATATAAACAGAAACTCTCTGGGGTCCTTGATTTGTAAGTGTGTAAAGGGTCCTGAGACCAAATAACTTGAGAATTATTGGGCTAGAATATCCCACTTTTTGCATTTTGAGATCACAAAAGCCACCACATGTCCTTTTTGAAAAGGACGGTGGGTTCCCAGAGTTAGTGTATTTGTCTGTTCTCACACTGCTAACGACATGCCTGTAACTGCGTAATTTATAAAGGGAAGAGGTTTCATTGACTTACAGTTCAGTATGGCTGGGGAGGCCTCTTACAGTCATAGCGGAAGGGGAAGCAAATACGTCCTTCTTCACATGGCGGCAGCAAGAAGTGCCGAACAAAGGGGAAAAAGCCTCTTAAAAAACCATCAGCGGGCCGGGTGCGGTGGCTCAAGCCTGTAATCCCAGCACTTTGGGAGGCCAAGGTGGGCGGATCACGAGGCCAGGACATTGAGACCATCCTGGCTAACACAGTGAAACTCCGTCTTTACTAAAAATACAAAAAAATTAGCCGGGTGTGGTGGCGGGCGCCTGTAGTCCCAGCTACTCCGGAGGCTGAGGCAGGAGAATGGCGTGAACCCAGGAGGCGGAGCTTGCAGTGACCCGAGATCGTGCCACTGCACTCCAGCCTGGGCAACAGAGCAAGACTCCGTCTAAAAAAAAAAAACCATCAGATCTCATGAGAACTCACTCACTATCACAAGAACATTACAGAGGTAACTGTCCCCATGATTCAGTTACTTCCTATTGGTTCCCTCCCATGACACATGGGGATTATGGGAACTATAATTCAAGATAAGATTTGGTGGGGACACAGCCAAACCATATCAGGCAGCCACTGACTTATGGAGAGGGCTTCACAGCACATACTCTCCCAACCCAACCTAAAGCCAGGAGTGATGAGTACTTTTCTCCTCCCAGTCACTGCCACCTACCAATATAGTGGAACCATCTTTCTAAATCTTGCATTTTTTTTTTCTGAAATCCTAGGACCGCAATCAGCCAGAGGTAACTGATAAGTACTTCCATGATGTGCCTTTTGAGGCTCACTTTGCCTCCGAGTTGCCTGATTTCCATGTGATCAGTAGCATGCCAGGTGTGGATGGATTTACTCTAAAAGTAGATGCACTCTATAAGGTGAGTTTGGTGAGAAGAACAGAAGCTTAAGACCAAGTCTACTTTATAGCTTGAAAAAAAAAAAAAAGGAGGAGGACTGCAACATCTCTGGATTCTTCATCATTCTGCCATTCTTGCTGGCAGATCTTTTCTTATTATTGTTAAGCTTATCACCCACCCAAAATTTTCACATGTATCCCCAGTAGACCAAAACAATGATACAATGATTGACTTTGCATATAGTCACTTGTCATTGTGCACATCATGGCTGCATGTGACACTCCAGTTTTTCCTAACTTCTTTTATATTGCATCCCTTTTTGGTTCTATGTTAGCCCAGCTGATTTTCATGGACATATGAAAAACATTTAAAAAATCATAATACAATACAGCAATTTAGAATAGCAAGAATTACTATTTGATAAACACAAATACCTTAAGTCTTAGCAATGAACATGAACTTTCAAGATCAAATTTCACTTTTTTTGTCTCTAAATATTAATCTATGACCCTTCAGAACTATTATCATGCTTCAGAAGTTATTTCAAAACCATGAAGCATTTTAATGGAGGAAGATGAGGGGGAGATAAAATACTTGATGATATAGCCTGATCGAGAAAGTGTTTAGAAAATGTTTGTCACGTATCTGTGTATTATGCACAGAGTATATGTTTAGTGAATATTTTGTTGAATGACTCCATTTTCACTGAACTTCACCAATAAATAGTAAATTGGCATAACACATAATTGAAGGTCACTGTAAATAAATGTGGTTTTTATGCTATTATTTCACTGCTATCAATAAAGACAGAAAAATATAAGCATTCACTTAGCTAAAGAGACCATGAAAGATAATTTCTTAGGCTATTCCACGTACACATAGGGAAACAAAAAAGAATCTGAATAGCTGACTCAAGATCATCTTAATTTGGAAATAAAATAGAACCTATATTTGGTTCAGTTCTCTATGTATTAGTAGACACCAACCATTGCTCATGCTTTTCTGGAAATCAGTTATCTATCAAGGCATATAGTGGCAATTATCCTTCCATTTCCTTTCTTCAGAGGTGGTCTGTGGGCAACAACAACTTGTTCGGTTTGTCCCCCTGCAGGTGGAAGCAGGACACCAGTGGTATCTCCAGGTCATCTACATCATTGGCCCTGACACCATCTCAGGGCCACGGGTCCAGCGCTCTCTCACAGCTCCACTCAGACGCAACCGAAGGGACCTGGTGGAGCCCAATGGCCAGCTGACCCTTGATGATTCCCTCATCTATGACAATGAAGGAGACCAAGTCAAGAATGGCACCAATATGAAGTCCCTGAATCTGGAGATGCAAGAGCCGGCGGTAGCTGCGTCCCTATCACAGACTGGGGCGTCCATTGGCAGCGCCCTGGCTGCAATCATGCTTCTACTTCTGGTGTTTTTGGTGGCTTGTTTTATCAATAGGAAATGCCAGAAACAGAGGAAGAAGCAGCCCGCAGAAGACATTTTGGAAGAATATCCTCTGAATACCAAGGTAGAAGTGCCCAAGAGGCACCCGGACCGGGTGGAGAAGAATGTGAATAGACAGTACTGCACTGTGCGGAACGTCAACATCCTGAGCGAGCCTGAGGCGGCTTACACGTTCAAAGGTGCTAAAGTCAAAAGACTGAATCTAGAAGTCAGAGTTCACAACAATTTACAAGATGGAACAGAAGTTTAATGGAGGAGACCTATGTGTATTTTTTTCTAAAATCATTTTTATAAAATGGGGGGAATACTGGTATTTTTATAATCTCGCAGATAAAAAAGGGAAAACTATAGCTTTGAGTGGCAGACAGCACACATAACATGCATCAACTCACAACTGAGCTACCTCATTCAACAAAGAACCACTGAGACCCCCAGAGTATTACAGTTATTTCCGTAGATCCCTTTAATAGTGTCAACAACTGTACACAGCTTCTTCTGTAAGGCTGGTCTTAGAAAACAAGTACTTTAGTATCAGGACAGGAGTTGAACAATTAGGTTAGCAGATGGAGATGAGAGGACTGGGTAGTGTACCATGGCAGATCTCAGAGAGAAGAAGTAGGTACGGGGCCTTTAGTACCCTCCCCCAGCCCCAGGTTTCTCCTGCAGGGCTTTTCCTGAGCCCCCAGACAGCAGAGTATGAACTGCTGACACCCAGATTCCATTAAAAATTCTGCTAATCGACACAACACATATATTTGCTCATGATTTTCACTTGACAGCGTATGCTCCTTGGCCTCTAATTGTACTTTGCTTTTCCAGAGCCCTTTTTACCTGGGGATTTCAATGTGCTTAAGTAAAATCCTCTGAAAACCACGGGAGCCTCCGCCTCCTCAGCCACAGAGAACTCCCTCCTACAAAGGGGGAGACTGAAACCCGAGTTAAGGAGGGGCCTGGCAGGCATATCAGAGCACATTAGTGATGCCCTTCACCCCAGGGAGGTGTCTTTGTTCCCAACTAGTTTACGTGGCACTGAGACATCCCTCCCTGACCAAGGATTCTGCAAAACAGGATCAACGTACTATGGCCTTTTAATTCAACATTGCCATAAATGCTTTAAAGAAAACCCACCACACTTTCCTGCTACTCCAGTCTTTGCCCGTTCCTGTAACAGACAATCCCATGTGCTTTGCTAGGTATGGGTTTTTATTCTGTTAGTGCTTTGGGAAAGTAAGTGATTCATTTGAATAAGGCAAATTAGGAGAAAGCCCAGGTTGGGGTGAAATCAGACTTAACAGATACATGCTGATTCTCCTTGCTGTGTGTGACACAGCAGACAGAGGCACTGTTCCTGGTGCAGTATTTCAGGGATTTCTCTTTGAGGGGTTCTTTTCTGGTAGCTCAGGCAATTATTTTTACCATCAGCACATGACAAGACCATGAACACATGGCTCTAAAATAATTTAGTGTTCAAGCATCAGCTTAACTATTTTGTGTAGGCTACACACAGCTTGCTTTTATTTCTCTTCTGTTTCTGCCTTATTGGCGGAAACATAAGCATGCATGCCATGTTGTTTTGAATTGGAGGCACAATTTCATTGTTCGAGAGTAAAAGACATGTCCTCTTCTGATGCATGGCACACCATAGTCACCAAGCAAATAACAGAGCCTTCACATTGTGTAATCTTTGTATGAGAATGACTCAAGCTCTTTGAGAACATTCCAAACTAGTAACATTTCGCTACTAAAAGCTAGAAAGGATGAACTGTGAAAGGTTCCAGGCAGCTCTGTGAGACTCCAAGCTCCTTGAAAGTAGGACCTTTGTGAGCCGCGCCTTTCATTCTTCAACAGTGCCTTGCATGTAACAAGCACTCCGGAAATGTTTGTTGAATGAATGAATGAATAGTGTCATGGGTGAATGATAGGGGAGTAAATTTAGGAAGGGGAAGTGAGAGAGTGTGGTGGCAATATCACAAGAGAGGAGAGAGGAAAACAACTATCTTCGCTACTTGGATTATGAGATAACCTTTTCTTGGAGGAAAGAAACACGGCTTTACAAAGGCATGACTCTGGTGGTGGTCCTAAGGAAGCATGAGCAGAAAATTCATAATAATGTATCAGCAGGAGATGAGACTATGAATTGGCATCCAGAACAGGAGATTTAGGCAAAATCTAATTTAGCATTCTGAGATAAATGTCAGGTTTTCAGGAGAGAATGAGTTGGGGTGAGCCCAGAGTCTGAAACTCCTGACTGGTCAGGTGCTACTTAAGACCAGCTTGGGTAATTCAGGGCAGAACTCCTGTATCAGCCTCATGGATACCCAGAATTGGTATCTCATGGCTGGAGAGCTGATCAGCCAGGCACAGAATCTCCAGAACAACCTAGAGAGCTAATGCTAATTTGTAGAGTGAATTTCCATTTGGCCTATTATTTGTAACTGTGTAACTGCTCCAAGTGCCAGAATGCTTACACGTTAAAGCAGCACCTTTCCATTTGCCCACATATTCTTCTTGCACACCCTTCCATTACTGCTGAATAGGACACTGCATGGGAAGAGTGCAGAGGTGGGAATGAAGCTAGAGTGGGAAGGACTAAAGACTGATCCCCAGAGTGCTCCCAGCAACCGCCACGTACAAGGTCTGAAATGACAAGGGCAAGAGTGAGATAGGAAATTGTGTGTGAAAGGAAAGCCCTTGCAGTATTTCTGCCTCCCTTTCTTTCTGCCTTTCACCCCACTAAATGTACGTTATTGAATGCCAGTACTTCTCTAGTGGATGCACACTTGTTAAATAGTGTTAAGAGATGTGGAGATGAGATATACCCCTTTGATGTAGAATTATTCATTTGGTTTGTTTCATACTTCATTATAGGAATCAAGTAATTTGGTGACTAATGTGGATTATATTTCAGTCAAAGCTCTGCTTTCAATTTCTCTGATTTGCTCACTAATGCCTTGTGTGTGTTTTACTAACCTTTTATATCTTGCCTTCAAGTGAAAAGGAACAAACAACTCTCAGTGGTTACTACTTGCTTTTATATGCTGGCTGTGAAGGTTAAAAGAAAGAATGGTCTGTACCATTTTTTCTGCCTTGCTGCCCTTTTATTGTACCCCAGGCCTCCTAGAGGACTCCTGCAGATTCTATTGTTGGGTGGGAAATAGTGTTGGAATGTGTTTGCACAGTCTTATGATATTCAGTCTCAGTCTGCTATAGGTATTTGTTATTCTTGGATACTACACACCTGCTCAGACTGAGTAAACATTTGTGGTGCTGTCAACCTGATTTCTTGACTCTCAAATGATTTTTGTATTTCCAATATGAATTTATGTGTTATGAATTTCTCATTTCTCCAATAGTATATGCCACTATATAAATTTGTATTAATAAATGACAGTCTGGTTGGTTTTTTGTTTGTTTTCCTATGTTCTTTTTAGATTATATCTCTTATTAATATAGACATTGCCATTAAGATGGCAAAATTCATTCTAAAATTTGAAGCAGTCTTTTGGAGAAAACCCTTCTAATGAGGGTGAATCTGAGACACTCATTAACTGTGTTCAGAGTAAGATGCTGAATAAATTATATGTTCCCAGATTATCATAGGTCTTTGGCAATCAGTGAAATTCTGAGACAAAGAGGAGTAATTAAAATTTCCATGTGCCATATAATAAGATGATTTTTGTATTTATTATCAAAACTTCTAAAAAGACATGATATAGTATGAGGGTGGCTTATGTCCTTCTGTGCACATGCAAATATTTAAGCATCCATCACTGACCCTGGGAAAGACCAAAGCTCCAAACAAGAGTTTATAGACTCATGAAGGGAAAAATCAGAGTCAAAATGGAGCTGTACCCAGCTGGTCTTTGCATTCTGCAAGTCTGTGCGTTTGTATGCCTTTCCCTTCTGATAAAACAAATAACTGCCAATAAAAGTGACCAGCAGGGCTCTGTTGGCACGTTTGCAAACTCAGCAAGACTTGAGAACACATGTTTATAGAAAATCTGTGGAAGGGATGCCACAACCAATCCTGGAAGTTGCTGAGATGCTGCCAGGAGCTTAATGTAAACTTCCAACCCTCACAATTTCCTGTGATTATCTGTTGCCTTAGAGCAGACTCTCTGCCCTGGAATTCACTTCTCTAGAGTGCAGAGAAGCTGTACCAGAAATTAATCTAAGAATTGTTAGGATTGTCTATAAAAATGCTTCTGAGACTGGAAATGTCATGGCCATAAAATTTAGGGATCTTGAGGAATAGTGGCAGAAAATGAGTTCCCATTTAGAATTTAAAATGCCTCACAGACTGCTTTTGAAGAAATGTACTGGGAGTGGTGGAAGGAGACTATATTTGGAATATGTTATTAAGTTCAACTACATGAAATTGATGATTTGATAGGTTAAAAATAGTCCAATATCAATAGTTTTGTATGTCTCAACCTAATATTAAGATACCACAATATGTAATAGAGATTCTGTCCCCAAATGAGCCACAGAGAACTCTTAGCTAGAACCCTGTGCGCTGAGAGTAGCTAATGCCCTGGGACTGTTACAGGGACTATATCAAATGATATATTGGGCATATCTGGCAATGCTCCAATCAAGAACAATGATTCCCTTATATTCTGTACCTCATTCAGTCTTCATAACAACCCCGTAAGACATAGTTGTCCTAGATAATTTCCTTTGAAAGTTTCATATGAATTTCAGAATTTCAAATCTTTGAAGGCCTTCACAAGCACAACTTGATGTGGCTTTAAAATGGTCCCAGCTCCTATAACCTAAATTTAATGCTTGTCATGAAAAATTACATCACTTGATTAATACAACAAAATAGACCTATGCTGCAACCCTCTCTAAAAAAGCTAGCAGAATTTTATCCCTAGGCTCATTTTGGTTTAAGGCCAAGTTCCAAGACTACTCAGCAAGTTATAAAAGTTATTAGACTTTCGGCCTATGGGATAATTTTCATAAATTGTTAAAAACTAGTATCAAGATATCTCAGTTCCAAGACTACTCAGCAAGTTATAGAAGTTATTAGAATTTCAGTCTCTGGAATAATTTTCATAAATTGTTAAAAACTAGCATCAAGATATCTCCCTTAAACATCCCACTAAGGAATGTTTTTAAAATGAACCAGTGCTGGATACTAGCAACTCCCAAGAGTCCCTCTGTGGCTGATTCTGTTTGCTGCACACTGAATCTGCCCTGCCCTGTGCTCTGGGAAACCAACTTTTCATCAACTGCTTCTTCAAGGCTCCTTTGCCTCTCGCTTCTGGTTGAGGTTGTCCAAGTGGAACCACTGATGAGAGAGAAGATGATGTGTGTTTAGCCTCCTCCCTGCTTCCTTCTGCCTTGTGATTCTGGGGTGGCTGCATCTCTCCCTGGCCACAGGTGTCACGGGTTCTGATGAAACCCCTTCCCTCCCTTGCCCATGCAAGGCTAGTCATGATTTCATCCTGTCCTTAGTCCTTGGAGACTATATCATCCCTGTGGATACCTAACCGAACTCTGCCCATGAGTTTGTAAATAGCTCCTTTATTTGACTCTTTATTCAGACCCTTTAAGTACGCTGTCTTTCTGTCCAAACTCTTATACAGTCCTTAAATTCAGTGCCATTTGGTTCCACTTCTCTAATGTAAATCAAAATTAAATACTTGAACTCAAATCTTGTCTCAGTTTTAAATTTGCTTGTTATTGTAAAGAGTGATGTGCTGATAAATGCTTCACAACGGACCTTGGGGGTAAAGGGAGGCTCCATTTACAGTATTTCCTGGTTTTTGTGTTGTATATACTCCCACTATGGCTGAATACAACCCATTAGCATAATATCACTGAATGTGGACTTGGGAAGAGATGCACAGTAGTACAACTTTATGCACTATTTTTCTTTTCTTTTTTTTGAGTTGGAGTTTCACTCTTGTTGCCCAGGCTGGAGTACAATGGCACCATCTCGGCTCACTGCAACCTCCGCGTCCCAGGTTCAGGCGATTCTCCTGCCTCAGCCTTCCCGAGTAGCTGGGATTACAGACATGTGCCACCATGCCCGGCTAAATTATTATTTTTTTTTTTTCTTTCTGTTTTTTTTTTTTTTTTTTTTGAGACGGAGTCTCGCTCTGTCGCCCAGGCTGGAGTGCAGTGGCGCAATCTCGGCTCACTGCAAGCTCCGCCTCCTGGGTTCACGCCATTCTCCTGCCTCAGCCTCCTGAGTAGCTGGGACTACAGGCGCCTGCCACCACGTCCAGCTGATTTTTTGTATTTTTAGTGGAAACAGGGTTTCACCGTGTTAGCCAGGATGGTCTTGATCTCCTGACCTCGTGATCTGCCCACCTTGGCCTCCCAAAGTGCTGGGATTACAGGCGTGAGCCACTGCGCCTGGCTTATGCCCTATTTTCACCACATGGATGCAATAAACACAACCCGGAAAGCATCGATAATAATAAAATGTAGTGAAATAATTAGGAAGTGGTTAATTTTGAGTACCTATTACCTTTTTTTAACGTAATTTATTCAATTGTATTTATTTAACTTGTAATAATGTCTACATTAATACTGGCTGTGAAATAACTGAAAATTCAGGAACTGGCTTTCCCATGCTGTTATAACCCAGCTCCAACACATCACTGTAACAGCAGCTATGTATTTAACAGCCACAATCACGTAGTCGGTCTTTCCTTCACATTTTACCATATGTTCTAAATATAACTCAATAACTTTGCTTTAAAAATTTGTATTTGGCTGTTAAATCGTTCTTTTGATCAGGGTGCTATAGGAAAATTCGCTTTTTACTAACCTGTAAAGTTCTGTGTATTCAGAATAATGAAACTTTTATTAAATAACCTTTTCTGAATTCTTTTTCTGGATAACCATAAACCTGGATTCTAACAGCATCCTCTAATATTTCCTTCCAAGAAAACTCATCCTTTGGGGGAAAAAAATAGTTTTATAATATGCCATGGCATGTTTCTAATATAAATGGTGGTAATTGGGCTGTTGATACAACTAGAAAAGCTCAAAAAATGATAAAAGTGCATTTGTTAAAGTTACCATCCTGAAATCAAAGAAGTTAAATCCTGAATGGTTTAAACAATTAAAATAAAGCCTACATGTAAAACATTACCTGTTACTCATTTTCTTCTGGCTATAAATCTAGCCCTGTTACTTCCTAGTTGCCTGGAATACAACTCGTAGAACTTACTGAGTCTGTCTAAGCCTGTCTCTGTATCTGCAAAACAGAGGCAATCATACCTAATTTACAGCTAGTTGGTAAGCATGACATAGATCACGTATGTAAAGTGCATCACCCAGTGTCTGGCACAAATAATAATAAATACTTTCCCCCTTTTCATGCTAATCTCAGAATTTTTCGAGGTAACATGGGATTTAACAGTTTATTGGGTGAAGTCTGACTGGGAGTCAGGAATTACTATGCAGAACAGAATGCACAACACCATCCTACCTTCTCTCTTGCAGAAAGCTCATCACTTTGGATTTGTAAATCTGAGAGGGCTCCCAGGGCACAGGCCTTTTAAGCATGACTATCTCTGCCTTCTCCACTGTAGCTCCTCTTAAACCAGTGGTTCTCAAACTTTAGGATGCATCAGAATCACTTGATGGAGTACGGTTTCAGGGAATTTGCATTTCTAATGAGTTTCTAGGTCCCAGGACTCAGCCTTAAGGACCAAGACTGTAATCTCTTCAACTCACACTCAAGCAGCTCCAGCCATGCTTATCCTCTAAAAATCCTCTGTGCTCCATCTGTTCACCCTACCTCCTCTCAACCCCTAGAAACCAGTGATTTTTTTTTACTGTCTCCATAGTGTTGCCTTTTCTGGAATGTCATATAGTTGGAATCATAGTATGTAGCATTTTCAAACGGGCTTCTTTCTCTTAGTAATATGCATTTAAGTTTCTTCCATGTGTTTGTATAGCTTGATAGCTAATTTCTTTTCAGTGCTGAATAAAATTCTATTGTATAGATGTATCACAGTTTGTTTATCCATTCACCTACGAATTACATCTTGGTTGCTTCCGACTTTTGATACTTAGGAGTAAAGCTACTGTAAACATCCATGTGCAGGTGTTTGTGGAGGTAAGTTTTCAACTCCTTTGGGTAAATATATAAGGGGCACAGTGATAACTGAGTGCAAGCAATACTTTTTACTTATGTGGCCTTGGATAAATCACTTCACTTTTCTAAGCTTCAGTTTCCTCTTCTGCAAATTGTGATAAAAATAGCACCTTCTAGAGTTCCCTTAAAGATAAAGAGGTATTCAAGCACTTAATTGAATACCTGATACTCAATACATGGTAACTTTTTATTATCTTCTACATCCTTCAGCACACAACTGCTCATAATTCCCTCATACGAGTAGGGCTTTAACCTTTTAGCCTCGGTGATTTGTTTTGCTCTTCCAAATGCCTAGAATGCCCTTCCAGGTTACCATCTCCCTGAGCCTTTGGTTGGAATCCTCATACTAGACGGTCAACACGTTTAGTAGAGGAATTACTGAAATAATTGGGTTCCAAACACTAGCTCTGGCATTTACTTTCTGTGTAAATTTGCTGAAGTTACCCAACGTCTCTGTATCTCAATTTCCTCATCTATAAAATGGGGAAAATAGTAGCTACCTCATAGAGTTGTTGTCGGAGCCATTTTAATGGCAAAAACCGCAATTACTTTTGCACCAACCTAATAAATCCGCGCATATTCTTAAAGAAGTTAGAATAGTGCCTGGTACAAAGTAAATGCCAGATCAATGTTATTAATGTTAGGCGTCCGCCACCTATGCCACGCAGTGAGTTCCTTAGGTATAGGGACAGTCTAATCTCCGAATCCACACTGCCTAGAACAAAATAAGCATTGCAGTACATTTGAGAAAGTAAAGGTGTAGTGGAAACCGAGAGCGAAATGAGGGCGTAGGGAGAAAAGGGTGGGGAAGCTTAGAGACCGGTGAGGGAGCAGAGCTGGGGCGCGTGTGTACAGGGATACAGCCCGGCGGCAGCAGGGCGCGGCTTCCCTTTCCCGGGGCCTGGGGCCGCAATCAAGTGAAATCGAGAGGCCGGAGGAGGGACAGGAGGAAGGGGTGCGGTCGCGATCCAGACCCGGAGCCAGCGCGGAGCACCTGCGCCCGGGGAGCACACCTTCGCTCGCAGTTTACTCGCACACCAGTTTCCCGCCGCCGCGCTTGGGGGTAAGTTCAGCCTCCCCGCGCGTCCCCGCGAGCCTCGCCCACCGCCGCCCGCTGACGGGTGGCTTGGGGAGGTCGCGGCGCCTCGCCTAGTTCCTCCGCGAGTGCAGCTCGACCCTGGGCAGGGCTGGCGGCTGGCGCCCGCGCCCGGCCCCAACCCAGCTGCGTGGGTGCGGAGCTGGAGGGACCTGAGTCCCGCATTTCAGAGTCGAGGAGACTGGGCCCAGGGGAGGAAAAGTGCCGTGCCATGGGAGGGTCACCCAGGTCTTGGTGGGGCCCAAGCTGATACTCAGCTGTCCTCGCTCCCTGAAAGCTTCGCTTATTACAGCTAGCAGCTTAGGGGATCCACTTAGCCATCTCGGCCTCCCCAGTCCTAAAGGTCTAGGGGACAGAAAAAAGCCGGGAGTCGGAAGGTTCCTCGGGTCCCCGGCATGGCAGACGGGGCTGGCTCAGAGGTCTGCTCTGTGGACTTGGAATCGCACCCATCCTGTGAGCATCTTCTCCCCCTCACATAGGCAATTTATTTTATTTTACTTTTTTTTTTTAGAAGGTAGAAAAAAGTGGATTTGCATATTGAGGGTTGGAAGTTCAAGAAGTTTGCTTTTTCCTGAAAAGACTAACCGTTTTCTTTGCAACAGAATGGTATTGACTAGATATGAATCATTCCCTTGACATTTGAGTCACCAGGTGGGAGGTTTGGATACTTGATTGCAGATGACCATATAAAGGAAATTATGCAGGTGCTGGAAGGTTCTGGGTCGCTGGAGGCCCCTCTGGCTACTGATAAGAAATTGCATAGCCCAGGCCGAATTCTTTTGTTCAGCACTGACAGCAAGACCCTGCCCTCCGGGAAAGATATATTTACTATGTTCATCAACATCATTTTTTAAAATGTAACTAATTAAAACGTTATTCCATGAAGATACCACCTTTGGTTTTCACGAAGACAGAAAACTTCAGACTGACCAGAAAGGGAATTTTTAAATGTAAAGAAAACCAGAATCTTGTTCCCAGAACTATGTGGTTGTGTAGAGAAACCTGTTTAGAAATAACCGTAGAGGAGGAAGTAAAAGGAAATGATGTAATCCCTTTCAGGAAAGGATATGTTGAAATTCTGTTTAAGTCATTTGGCCTTCGCTGTGGAGTAATTCTTTACATCTTAAAAGTTAAATGATAGATTAGTAATAATTCTTAATAATTTTCCAGTTCTGCTGGATGAACGCATATTAAGTGTCAGATTTGGTCAGGTGTGGGGCAGGCAGTGGGGTAAGGCAGAAGCGTGGGGTTTAGTTTCATACCTTTAGAGTCTAGCTGCCTGGATGCAGTAGGGGTCCACTCACTAGCTGTGTGACTGTGGGACATTACCATACCTCTCTGGGCTCCAGCTTCTTCATATGCAAAACAAAGATGTAATACCTAACTCACTGGATGATTGTGCGGCTTGTATTAAATCATTCATTTAATTAATAAGTTTTTTTTTTAATATCTACTTTGCACCAGTAAGAAATATCTACTTTGCACACAGATAAGAAGAATCTCCAGCCTTGTGAAACTGACCTCGTTCAATGCTGGCAACACCCCATTCACTTTTTATAGATGAGGAAATTGAGGCCCAAAGAAATTGTATTTAAGAGGCAAAATGAGAACTAATAATACCTTGTTGTCACTGTACAGATGGTTTGACTTCTGATTTTTAGACTTCATAATAGTTTATCTGGCTGTAACCCCTCATACGCCAAACAGCATGTATTTAGAGAGATGTAGTGTTAGACTCTAACCAGAGAGTCGACTGCCCTAGGCTACAGAGAGCCTGAAAAAACCAGGGCGAAATAGTTCCAGAGACTAATAGTGTAATTTCCCATTGAACTTTGCTCTGGGGGTGTCAGGGAATTTTTAGAATATTTTGTTCCCAGGAAGGGTGGGAGCAACTTGCATTTCTAAATCAACCCTGGAGATATGCCAGCATGTTTGAATAATATCTATTTAAGAAAAATGTGTCTGGCTTCCCAATCAAAGAACTGTCCCTTTCACCTCTGCACCCCACCAAGGACTGGACCACCTCCTCAAAGAGCAGACGTGTCTTTATAACAGACTGTAGGCTTGGAGGCTTGTGAAATGTACATGGAGGTTTCACAATCAAGCACAAGGAATCCAGCTGAAGGCGGCTAAACTTTGTGTTGATTTGGTGAGGAGGAGCAAAATCCTATGTTTTTGTTGTTATTGATCCCCGTAGTGGTAGCCTGTCAGTAATCAGCATAGTTCTCCTGGACTTTAAATAAGTCAAAAATTGGCTTTTCAGGAAGTATGTTTGTAAGCATCTTAAGTACAAAGATTTTTTTCTGTCTCTTGTCTTGAAGTCCTCACAGGTCTAGCACAGTCCGTTGCATATGGTATATGCTCAGTAAATGTTTGTTTAGAAAATGGGATACCCAATGTCAGATATATCCTCTGCCTGAGAAAGTTTTTCTGTGAATGTTGACATCTGTTTTCTGGATTCAAGATTAAGGGTTGGACTGAGATTATTGTGTTCTGAATCACATATTGATGCCATTTACTAATTGTTTTCTTTTAATAGATTAGTGTGATCTCAGCTCAAGGCAAAGGTGGGATATCATGGCATCTATCTGGGTAAGTAAAAATTAAGCCTTCACAACACAGTAACATATATGAGTCAAACCAAAACACAGAAATCAAGATAGCAAGAAAAATTTTAGGAAAGTTGTTAAGTTTTCTGGCAAAATTAACATGCTAGAAAAGCCAGAGGATGTCAAAAATAATAAAATATTTTAAAAAATGCATTGTAAAGTTACATAGTTAAAATAATTTATGATGACACCAAAGCAGAAAGGTCAAAATCAGATAATAAATTTAGTATATAATTTGGGAATTTATTATATGAAAAAGATGACATATGAGAGAAGAAGAGATGGATTATTCAATAAATGTTAGGAAAACTTCTAGCTGTTTGGGGAAAAAGTAAATCTGTATTCCTTTTTCTCCTTACAATAAAATAAATTCCACATGGATAAAATACAGAAATGAAGAAGATGAAATATGAATGGGCCGGGTGTGGTGGCTCACACCTGTAATCCTAGCACTTTGGGAGGCCGAGGTGGGTGGATCACCTGAAGCCAGGAGTTCGAGACCAGCCTGGCCAACATGGTGAAACGCTGTCTCTACTAGAAATACAAAAATAGCCCGGTGCGATGGCAGATGCCTGTAATCCCAGCTACTCAGGAGGCTGAGGCAGGAGAACCTCCTGAACCTGGGAGGCGGAGGTTGCAGTGAGCTGAAATCACGCCACTGCACTCCAGCCTAGGAGACAGAGTGAGACTCCGTCTCAAAAAAATAGAAAAAGAGAAAGAAATATGAATGGATTGAAGAATAATCTTGGAATGGGGAAGGTGCTTACAACTGTGACACAAAACCAAACACCTAAAAGAAAAATATTGATCTATTTTAACTACATACAAGTTTATAACTATGACAGCCAACAATCCCATTGGTAGAGGCAGAAGACAGCTCACAGGGAAAAAATATTTGCAGCACATTAGACGAAAGACTTATTTCCTTAACATACAAATAACTTGAATAAATCGGTTTAAAAAATGAACTTGACAGAAAAAGTTGTAAGGGACATAAACAGGACATAAAAAGAATTATAAATGTCCAATAACATCAGAAGGTGCTACAAGGTTGGACACAGTGGCTCACACCTATAATCCCAGCATTTTGGGAGGCCAAGGTGGGAGGATCATTTGAGCCCAGAAGTTCGAGACCAGCATGGGTAATATGGCAAGACCCAATCTCTTAAAAAAAAAAAAAAAAAAAAACTTTAAAAATTAGCTGAACATGGTGGTACATACCCATGATCCTAGCTACTCAGGAGGCTCAGGTGGGAGGATCGCTTAAGCCCAAGAGGTGGAGGCTGCAGTAAGCCATGTTCATGCCACTGTACTCCAGCTTGGGTGACAGAGCGAAACCCTATCTATTTAAAAAAAAAAAAAATCCTGCATCTCAGAATTGAAAAAAACATAAATATCATGATGAGAAACCCTTTTCTACCTAAGAGATTGGTGAAGGTTAAAAAAAAAAAAAGTAATGTAGAGAATGTGGGCAAGGTGATATTTTTATTCTCTGTTCATGGGAGAGTAAATCTGGTACACTTTTGGATAGTATTTCGGCAATATCCATGAGTCCTTAAATGCACATGTCCTTTAAACCCAGTAATTCCACTTGTGGGTATGTATCTTACAGATAAACTTGCATAAGGTTGAAAAAATAGGGGCCCAAGTACATTTGTTTGTATTAATGAAAACAAACATGCAGACAGCATAAATGTCCATCGATAGGGTAGGAATAAGTAAATTACTCATTTATAACTTATAGGCATTTTTATGTGATCATTAAAACGAATGGGAAAAAAGTGGATCAGCTGTATGTGAATTGACATTTAAAAAGTCCCAAGATGTAATAATTTAAAAAACCAACTTATTGAATAATATGTACAGAGGGATTCTGTTTAAAAGAAAGAACAAAGAAAATAAAAAATATACAGAAAGACTATTACATGAAAACTTTATGGAAAGGTGGAATTGTGAGAAAGGACTTTTACTTTTCAATGTATCACCTTCTACACTGTTTGATTTTTTTTAATCATGAGCATACATTATATTTTATAAGTAAGGGGCCGGGCAAGTTTAAAGAAAAGCCTGTGAAGAGATGTGACCATCCCTTGACCTGGCGTATGGATGGAAGGTGTGCTGTTGGACGGCTTTGTTTGGCCCAAATTACTCCCCTCTTACTGGCTAGGAGGCTAATCTCTCATCTTTCATCTGAAATCGCTGCTGCTTTTATGAACATATCATAGAATGAGATGAAAAAAGCATCTCTCCAAAATGCTGGTGTTAAAAAAAAAAAGTCTCCCTCTGGCCCTCGGCCATGAATAAATTGACATGGGATTAGTTGGGCAGGCTCTCCTGCTGACACCTTCAAAGGTGTGGCACATTTCTGAAGGGCTAGGAGAGACCCAGGTGAATGTGATCAAGGGTGTATTCCTTTCCTATTGCAGCTATGACAAATTATCATAAATTTAGCAATTTAAAACAACATCCATTTATTATCTCACAGTTCTATATGTTAGAAGCCTGAAATGGGTCACACAGCACTAAAATGAAGGTGTTGTTGGGACTGCGTGCCTTTCTGGAGACTTTGGGAAGAATCCTCTTCCAAGCCCTTTTAGGTTGTTGGTAGAATTTAGTTCCTTGCAGTTGCTGAATTGAGCTCTTAGTCCTTGCTGGCTGCCAGCAGAAGCTGTCTTTGGCTCCAGGAGGCCTCTGCCTGTCCTTGTATGTGGCCCCTGCATCTCAGAACCAGCAATGATGCATCAAATCTTTCTTATGCTTGGAATCTCTTTGGCTTTTCTTTCTGGGGGATCTCTTTTTCTGCCGTTCTCTTCTCCCTCCAGCTGAAGACATTTCTCTGCTTTTAAGGGCACATGTGATTAAATTGGGCCCACCTGGATAAAACGGGCTAATCCCTGTGTTTTAAGGTCTGGAACCTTAATTATGTTTGCAAAGTCTCTTTCATCATGAAACACAATACATTGACAATTTCCAAGGATTATGGTGTATACATTTTAGGAGGCTGTTGTTCTGCCTACCACAGGGGCTAGGAGTATGGCTACATCAGGGATGGTAGCATTTGGCATCAGATAGCAGGAAAGAGGTGGGGAGGGGCCAAAAACGGGAGGCTAACCTGAGCCTGGAGGGCAAACCCTCACATGGAGAAAGAGGCCCTAGCCAAAGAAGGGCTCTTACTGTCTCTGGGTTTTTTTTGTTTTTGTTTTTCCTGTTTACCTTCTCTCCCTCAATTAAAGAACTAGTACTTATGAGTGAGATCTCAGAGAGCAAAGATTAAGAACAACTCAGAACCACTATGGAAAACAAGATAGCAATTCTCCAAAAAATTAAAACTAGAACTCCCACATGCTCCAGCCATCCCATTTCTGGGTATATATCCAAAGGAAATGAAAGCAGGATCTTAAAGAAAGATATCTGTACACCCATGTTCACTGCAGTACTTTTTACAATAGCCAAGAGGTAGAAGCAGCCCAGTTTCCATTGACAGAAGAATGAATAAACAAAATGTGGTACGCACACACAATGGAATATTATTCAGTCTTTTAAAAACACATGTTGTGTGACAGGAAGAAAACCCCGTCACATGCTACTATATGGGTAAGCCTTGAGCCCATTATGTTAAGTGAAATAAGCCAGTCCCAAAGAGAGAAAATACTGTATGATTCCATTGATAAGAGGTATCCAAAACAGTCAAATTCATAGGAACAGAAGGAGACTGGTCGTTAGGAATGAATAAGGAAAGAGAAAAAGAGGAGTTGTTTAATGTGTAGAGTTTCAGTTCTGAAAGATGAAAAAGTTCTGAAGATGTTTCAAAACACTGTGAATATTCTAACCACTACTGAACTGCACACTTAGAAATGGTTAAGATGGTAAAAACCCTCAGATTTCCAGTTGTAAATATTCTTATCACAAAGTTTTATGTGTTTTTTTCTCTCTGCCACACAAAAGCACATACACACTCAAACATAAATAAGCAATCAAGTCCTTGCATTTCTACAAAACTACACATGTGGTTATGTGTATAATTAGTTTATTACAGTAGTATGATCAAGGGAGAAGTCATTAGTTGCAATTTCAATGCATTACCATTGAAGATGAAAGAATAGCTGGTTTCTTAGGTCTTTTATATTCTATCTAGGGGTGTTGCAACCCTACCATTGTTTCAGATGAATCAACAATCTATGTTGCATTAGTATTTCCTTTGTTTGCAAATTTTGAATATCTCTGTTCAGACATATGTTCTACCACTTCACCCTTGACGAAAGGGTCTGATATCTTATTGGTCTGTACTCCTTGGACTCAGGGTCCCTTGTCATATGTTGCCTGTAGGTCCATGGCAAGCACTCAGGAAGCCCACAAATTAGAATGTCTTAGAACATAACTTTTTATTAAGCTACCACAGCGGTAATTTTTCTGTGTACCTTCTGTTACACAATGCTGGCTTTCTTATGTAAATACTCTGAGCTCTTTCCTCCTTGATCAATTCCTAACTTACATCTACAGAATAATAATAAATGTAATTCCTATTTGTTTGAACTCTCAAATTAGAATTTTTATTATGGTACTAGAATTTTTCTTTCCTTTTCTTTCTTTCTTTTTTTTTTTTTTTTTGACAGAGCTTCACTCTGTTATTCAGGCTGGAGTGCAGTGGTGCAATCACAGCACCACTGGGCTCAAGCCCAGTGGGCTCAAGCGATCCTACTGCCTCAGTCACCTGAGTAGCTGGGACCACAGGCGTGCCTCACCATGTCCAGCTAATTTTTAAACTTTTTTGTAGAGACGGGGACTCACTGTGTTGCCCAGGATGGTCTTGAACTCTTGAGCTCAACTGATCCACCCACATTGGCCTTCAAAAGTGCTGGGATTACAGGTGTGCACCACCACACCGAGTGGTGCTAGAATTTTTTAAAATTAACTCACAATCTTTGTAATCACCATGAACTGTTATTAACATCCTAACTTGGTATACATTCTCCTTTCACCACTCCAAACTCCAATTTACAAAATGAGGAAAGGGAATATAAAGCCACTCTGCAACCAAGGGATAAGAGAAGTTTTATAAAAATGTATTACCTAAATACAATGCCTACTAACTTTGTTTTGAAGTTCATCCAAAACAGTTAAACAATTAAAGCATCAAGTACCTAGTGCAACAGGCTCTGCTGGGAACAGAATGAAGACAGTCTAACCACAATCGTAACTCTCCCTTTCAGAACTCCCTAATCGTTTAAAAGGTAGGCTCTTGAGCAAATTGCTTAGTCTTTCTCTACCTCAGTTTCGTCATCTATAAAACAGGTAGGATAATCGTGCTTGTCTCATCTAGGGTTTGTAAGAATTAAGCCAGTTCATGTAAAATGTATTAGCAGTGCCTGGCATGGAGTGAGCTCTCAAATGTTAGTTTTAATCAGCATGATTTCAATATATTAATTTTATTCTAAAATGTATTTCTTGCCAAATAATATTGCTGCAACTGTTTTTGTAGAGGGGCTTCTGCCTATTTCCTGGGCCTGATTTTATCACACATCAATAGTCCCCTCTCCCCATTGGAATGGTTCTTTCAGCCATCTAAAAAAGATGGCGTGTCCTCAGTCAGATTCCTTCTGACCACTCTTATTTTCAATATTTTATAATATTTTAAACACACATATATTTCTAAAGACATAAAATACTCCCTTTCCACTCCTAGTGGGCATACTAGAATATAGTTCGGACACTAACTACCCAGCATTAGCGTCAGGTTCTATAGGATTAAGGGCTCAGTTCTCCGCAAAACTGCCCTCACTTCAGATGTCAGTAGTTCAAGTGTCAGGAATCACCTGCACTTCTGGCCAACTGGCTATAAATTTGGGAGTTTCCATGACTCTCTGAAATTAAAGAATTCCCCAGAATGATTCACAGAACTCACTGAAAGTGCTATCCTTATGAACACAAGTTTATTATGAGGGATACACATGGGAAAGCTCTGGAAGGGTCCTGGACCCAGAGCCTCCATGCCCTCTCCCTGTGGCATCAGGGCACCTCACCCTCCCTTTGTGTCAGTGTGTTCAATAACCAGGAAGCTCCTCTGAGCCTCGGTGTCCAGAATTGTAATTGGGGTTCCATTATGTAGGCATGAATAATTGATTAAATTATTTGTTACGTGATCGAACTCAATCTCCAGCCCCTCTTTCCTCCTCAGAGGTCTGGCTGACCAGACTTGCAAGCCTGTGATCACAGGGCTAATCTTTGTGGAGACCAGCCATCATTCTAAGGCTATCTAAGGGTCTGCCATGAGTCACCCCAATTGCAACACAAAGTCACTCCTATCACTCAGGAAATTCCAAGGGTTTTTGAAGCTCTGTGCCAAGAACCAGTGCAAAGACCAGATACATTTCCTAATTATATTACACATATATAACTCACATTAAGGCACACAGTTTCCAATATATATTCTTTTATTTTTGACTAACGTTATATTAAAAATAAATAAAGTTATATTAATACCAATGGCACTGGCTATTTATGTTGATCAGAAGCTCTGATTGTTAGATATATTTTTCATATATGGGAAAAATGGGAAAATGAATTAATGTTTGGTAATAAATATAGATTGGCAAGACAGAATCATTCAAAACATGGGATCCATATAGAAGATATCGAAAAAGGGATCCGCGGTGGTAGAAATGTTGGGGAAGGCTGCCAGGATGGACCCTTGCAGATAGGAAAAGCTAATCCATGATCATGTGTTCATGATGAGAGAAGGCACAGCCTCCCTTCCCTGCTGAACCCTTCCTCTCTGGTGGGAACAAGATTGGTGCAGTTTGACACATGAGGACACAGTCGTCTCGTTTCCACTGTTAACCCAGAGGAATGGCAGTAGTGGTAGGGGCTCTTAGGAAAGGTGCAATGTGCTAACATGAGAGAGAAATTTGGGAAGATAATGCCTTTCAAATTCTGTCCCATGGAAGACACCAGCCCTGGGCATTTGGATGCTGTTGTTCCTGGGTTCAAAGAGTTTGTGAGTGTCCTGTCCAGTTTCATACTTCTTGCTTTGACACAGACATCCCATTAGACCTTTCTTTCCTGATGTGGTTGCTCTTCTTTGCTATGCAAATTTAAAATACGTGTGAGGAGAAACCTGTGTTCATGCATGTGAATATGCTGAACTCCTCCTCTGGTCTCCGTCCCATCTACCACATCCAGGAATGGAAGATCAAGCTTGGTGACTATTTTCACTGAAAGAGACTTTTCACATTCCAAGGAGAACAGGCATCTTTCCTGGTTAGGTGCTGTTCAAGTCTGCTGTGTGTTTTAAACCCTGTTCCCTGAAGCTGCTTTAGGTAAATATTGGCATTCAGACAGGTACACAAATGGTCTTTTGCAGAAAGTTGATTTAAAACAGGTTAGACCTGGATTTCAAATCAAAACATTTAAGCTTTGTTTTGGGACAAAGCCTGGAAAGTTTCTCATCTGAGTGAGAACAGAAAGGCTTCCTAGGAATGAGTGGAATGAACACTAAAAAGCTGTTCTTTGCCATTCTCTGATGTTAACCCAACTGTGAAAGAGGGAGGGTCCCTCTTTTATATTTAATCATGATAAAACTATAGTATGCAAAGCTAATGTTTAACCATTAGAAAAGCCTGGTAAATCAGAGGTAAAGAGGAAAATAACAAGCTTTAGATCAGAGAGCAAGGAATGTAAAGTGGAGAAGGTATGATTTGTTCTCTTGAAAGCCTATTTTTTGGTGGATGTAAAGCAGTTAGAAAAAAAAGAAGTATATAGAGTACTGAGCAATAAAATGAATACACACGTCTCACATGAATTATAAGAGAATAAATCAAAAGAGGAGAAAATTCTGAAGTCTATCCCTTCATTATCAGATCTTTACTTCTTTCATTTTTAACTCTTTGTGTGTTTGATTCAGTACCTCATGTAGGTTCTGGAGGCATGTTTAAATAGGAGTAGTGACAGCCCCATGTGAACAGGGTTTAAGAAAGGTGAAGATTGCATTTGTAGAATTTTTAACATATGGCATGGAGCTCTGAAAAGTCTGACAGTGGCATTTGAGAATTATTGAAAGAAACAGGATGCAGAACAGGAAAGCATTTTTTATTCATTTATTCACTCAACTACTATTTACTAAATATCTTTTATATGCCAGGTATTGGCTCTGGCAACACAGCAGAGAAAGAGAAATAAAAAAGCATGGCGCCTACATTTTATTAGGGAAGACAGACAATAAATGAAGAAATAAATGTACAGTATAAAAAGACAGTTTTAAGTGCTCTGGGGAAAAGTAAAGGTGGATAATAAATATGATGGGGGGTGTGATTTTCTGCTCAGATACATGAGGAGAAGTCAACGTGGCATGAGACGGTGAGCTAAGAGAATATCTCGGGAAAGAGCAGCCAGGCAGAGGGAATGACAAGTGTAAGCTCTGAGGCAGATGGGCAAGACACATTTGAATGCAACAGGAAGATTCCTACAAAGCAATAACAGGGATACAAGATTACAAGGGGATTGGGGGAGGTATTACAATTCTCTTTTATGATACTTTAGTATCCTCCAAGGACCACAGAGAGTCCCAAAAAGTCTTCACATGGACTGTTCAAGGAGTTTCCATTCTCTAGGTTTACTTTACATTAGGAAGCATTCTTAAATCTGCAGCAACTTCTTGTTGAGATTATCGCTTTTAAAAAAAACCTCATAAATAACCCATAAAATAATGCATTTGCCATCATGTCCAGTAGACATCATTTACCTTGGCCATTTATGTAAGAAGTATTGTGCCCAGAATATTACAAACAGGAGACATCCCTGATCTCAGTCCCTCACAGGTTTCTCATCCTCATAGGAGTGAGGTGGATAGAATAAGTGTCCCCAAATCCTGCAAAGCCAGTGCTGTGGTCTAAATGTCTGTGTCGCTCCCCCTCCCCCACCAACCTGCCCCTTATTCATAGGTTGAAATCCCGACCTTCAGGATGAATGGGAGATGGGATCTTTGGGAGGTGATTAGGTTAGGTGGGGATTATTGCCGTTTTAAAAGAGGTCTGAGGGAGCTTGGTCATGTCTTCTGCCATGTGAGAACACAGCCAGAAGGTGCCATATGTGAACCATAAGGTGGACCTTCACTAGACACCGAATCTGCTGGCACGTTGATCTTGGAATTTTAGCCTCCAGAATTGTGAGAAATAAATTTTTGTTATTTATAAGACACCCAGTTTATGGCATTTTGTTATATCAGCCTGGAATGCTAAGACAGACAGCCACCGTTCTCTAGCCAAGGACCATTTAAGAAGATGTGGATTATGCACTTCAGTGAGCTAAATTCCCTATATTTCTCCATATATCCAGGAAGATATAAATTCTCTATATATTCCGGTTAGATTGCAGGAATATATAGGGAATCTAAGATTCCCTTAGATAGGGACATCTCCTGCAGAAGTTACACATGCACAGGCCTGAGTATGTGGCCAGAATAGCCATGTTAGTCTTCAACTCTTTGTGACCCTTGGCCAAGAGGAGAATTTGGTCAAGAACTCTTAACTAGGTTAAGCACTTTACTCTGATTGTCGAACAAAGAGATAATCTACAAATACTGGTGCTAGATGACTCAAAAGAAGATTAATATAAATTATTTATAATCTGCTTTAAACAAATACATGAAAATTATTCTGAGAAAGATGTTCGCGTTAATAAAGTCTCTGGGGATGCCCAGTGTTTCAAGCTCAATCCAGATAGTTGGGTTTGCTACCTTTGTCAGAGAAACCCTGAGCGCTTGGAGAGACAGGAAGGAAGATATAACAGAATCACCAGACACAGTCATGCATTTCATGTCTCCAGTGTACTAGAAAACACTCAGCTTCTGAAGTATCTCCCAAATCTCCCAGAATACAATAGGAACTTTGATTTCTAGACTATTGATACTTGAAGGAAGCAACTCATCAGGCAGTCAGCTATCTAGTGTAGAGCTTGGAGAAAGTCCCCACTGTGAGATGTCATTGTCTTGCTTTCATATTCTTACTTAGCAAACTAATTCACAGTTACGTATTAAGCCCCTATCTGGGGACTGAGTACTGGGCTCCCAGCTGGATAAATAGGAGTGAGTGAAACAAATGTCTCTGCCTTCTGAAATTTTATTTTAGAGGAGGTGGAGAGATAGATACAAACAGCAAGTGGTATTACTCAATGCTGAGTGCCCTAACGATGGAGAGATGGCTGAGATGCAGAAGACCTACTCAGATCAAGTGCCAAAGAAAGTCTGTTAGAGAAGATGGTCTTTAAGGAGAGGACTGAAGGTAAAAACCATTCCAGATAGAGAGAACAACACAAACCAAGGCATTAAGGTGGGGAAGAGTTCATTGTATACCAGCTTGACTTTCAAAGAACTGAAGTGTGGGAACTCTACCTCTCATCTGGAGAGAGTGGCTCCACATAAGAGCCACGAAGGAGGTTGAGCCAAACCATGCAGGGCCCTATGGACCAGTGTAAGGAGTTTGGACTCTATTCAGTGTGAATAGGGGAGTGACAAGATCTGACTTAGATGCTTTTTTTTTTTTTTTTTTTTTTGAGACGGAGTCTCACTCTGTTGCCCAGGCCAGAGTGCAGTGGCATGATCTCATGTAGTGAGCTGACTCACTATAACCTCCATCTCCTGGGTTCAAGTGATTCTCCTGCCCCAGCCTCCCGAGTAGCTGGGATTACAGGTGCCTGCCACCATGCCCGGCTAAATTTTTGTATTTTTAGTAGAGGCAGAGTTTCATCATATTGGCCAGGCTGGTCTCGAACTCCTGACCTCAGGCGATCCATCCGTGTTGACCTCCCAAAGTGCAGAGATTACAGGTGTGAGCCACCGCACCTGGCCTGACTTAGATCTTTAACAGATCCCTTGGCTGCTATGTGGGAAATGGCTGGAGATGGGAAGTAGGAAGTAGAGAGACACATGACTCACATGTTCAAGTACGGGAGAGCGATGATTGTGACTTGAACAAGAGCAGGAGCAAAGAACCTGGGGAGGAGTGCCCATGAGATTATCTTCTTAAAATAGTCTCAGCAGGCCTTGCTGATGGGTGGAATTCAGAGGGAAAGGCAGGTGAAGGAATCAAAGGGGACTCCCAGGTTTCTGGTGGCTGATGGTTGGTCCTTTTACAGGGATGGGGAAGATTGAGGAAACTGAGCAAATTGGGGATGAGCACAGAAACTGGAGCCAGATTGCCTAGGTTCAAATCCTGGCTGTGCCACAAACTACCTATGTGACCTTGGCGAGTGTCTTAACCTCTCTGGACCCTCTTTTTTCTCCTCTATAAAATCAGGGTATTAATTGTACCTACCTCATAGGGTGGTTTTGAGGATTAAATGATCAGGTATATGTAAAATACAAGTAAATACTATGTAACTGTCAGATGGGGGAAGAAATAGCTTGAGAGGAAACAATGAGTTGATATATGAGATATCAAAACAAATACATGGAGGAGACATTGAATATACAAGACCAGTGCTCAGAACTGAAGTCTGGGCTAGAGCTATAATGTGGGATTTGTCTGTATACAGAAGAGGGAGTAGAAGAAATAACCCACGGCAGGATTAGAGGGAAAGAAGAGAGAGAGCCACTTTCCACTTTAGAAGTGCCTACTTTATAGAGGTCAGACAAAGGTGAGTGCATCCTGGAGAGGCAGGAAGAAACCTAGGAGGTGAGGCACAGGAGCCAATGGAAGGCAGGCTAGCTGTGAGTGACACACGCTCCGAGGGGTCAAGGCTTCTTATTATAACTCATATGTCATGGAAAATACAACATCAATGGCTTGTTTGTCCCCGTCTTCCCTGATTTCTGAATCACATTCATCTTTCTACTCCATCCCACACCCTCCTCTGTTCTCACATTCCAGTCCTCTTGCTCTGACACTGCCCAGATGATGAAATCACTGTATTTAAAAAAGAAAAGCTGAACTATTCACAATAGCAAAAATATGGAATAAACCTAAGGTTTATCAACAGAGGATTGAATTAAGAAAATGAATGTAGAATACTATACTATACTATAGAATACTACTCAGCCACTCAGCCATAAAAAAAAAATGAAATCATGTCTTTTACAGGAACATGAATGGAACTGGAGGCCATTATCCTGAGTGAAATAACTCAGAAGCAGAAAGTCAAATACCACATGTTCTCACTTATAAGTGGGAGCTAAACAATGGGTACACATTGATATAGAGAATAGAATAATAGAGATTGAACACTTCAAAAGGTGGGAGGGTGGGAGGGGCTAAAGGTTGGAAATTACCTATTGAGCACAGGGCTCACTAGTCGGGTGACGGGTACACTAATAAAAGCCAAGACTTCACCACTATGTACCGTCTGCATGTAAGAAATCTGTACTTGTGCCCCCTAAATATTTTTAAGAAATTTAAAAAAGAAAAGCTGAAAAGCATGAATATTTTTTCTTTGAGTGGGCACAAGAACAAATATAAACTTTTTCTTCAGAACTTTGGACATATTACGAACAAAGCCATGTTGTCAGCCTGGCATATCTCAGGCATCCCAGCGGCTGCCAATCTTGCCTGCTGTGGACGTTCAGCACCGCCTACTCCTTACTGCCCTGTGGGCTGCAGAGCATGCCTGCGGTGGTGGTGGGAGCCTTCTGTTTGTGTATCATCTTCCATAGGCACAGTGATCATTGCCAGCCAGTGGGACTTCTAGGTGAAAAGCCTCTTAGGCGAGGCCCCTAGGATTTGCCCTGTAGGAACCGCTTGGTTACCAGTATTTTTCTCTGGCCTTTACCTGCTGTATTAGTTTCCTAGGGCTGCTGTAATAAAGTACCACAAGCTGCTGGCTTCGAATGACATAAATGTATTATCTCATAGTTCTGGAGGCTAGAAGTCTAAAATCAAGGTGTGGGCAGGGCCATCCTCCCTCTGAAAGCTGTAGGGGAGTCCTTCTTAGCCTCTTCCTGGTTTCTAGTGGTTTACTAGTATAGGGGAGTAACAGTAATCCCCATAGGTTCTTAGTTAGAAAGCACCTTTGTTACAAAAGACAGATTGACAAGAGAAAACCAGACAGAAGTTTATTAACATGTGTATTTTGAGTATACATGGAGACACCCAGAGAATGAGTAGTTTTCAGAGGTGGCTTTGAATTTCAGCTTATATAGCATCTTCAACAAAGAACAGTAAATTTTTGGTAACAAGACAATAGAAAAGGACCTTTGAATCTCTATGGGCAGCAACTTGCAGGTGGGGCAGTGAAGAAAGGCAAATAACTTGCAGAGAAAGGTTAGTTTGTACAGCTTGCTAATATAAATTCTTCCAATACCATTGTCAGGCTGATAAGGGTCTTAAACTATCTTCAGTCTTTAACCTTTGTTCTCCCTGGTAGTCAGGAGGGCAGAATACCTTTTGTCTTCATAAATCTTTGTCCTGCTTTTAGGCAAATGGAGGAAAGATATCTCTTGAGTATCTGTTTCTTCTTGTCTTCAACAATCCTTCATATTTTGAAGAGGCACATTCTGGTCTCACACTGGCAGCTCACAGCTGCGTAATTCCAGTCTCTGCCTTCACCATCACATCACATTCTTTCTGTGTGTCTCTGCCTTTACATGGCTGTCTTATAAGGATACCAGTGGTATTGGATTGGGGGCCTGCCACTGTGACCTCATCTTAATTAATTACATCTGCAATAACCTGGTCTCCAAGTAAGGCCACATTCTGTGGTACTGTGGGTTAGGACTTTAAGGTATTTTTTGGGGGAGACACAATTCAACCTATAACACCTGCCTCACTTGACTGCATTTTATTTCAGGGCCGTTTACAGTAAACTTTCTTTGGTTTTGAAAAATGTTTTTTACTGGAAAAATTGAACAGGAAGTCTTACAGTTTCCAAGTTTGATTGCTTTATTTTTTGTAATCTACTCCATTTTTCCTTGTATCATAAAGCTTCATGACCCAACACAGCATCTTGACATTGAGCAGAGAGCCGTCCTTTCTCCCCGGGTCTTTGAGAGCTCCTTGTCCTGGAGTTTTATCTGGAGCTTTGATTTGATGCCTCAATTTTTGGATGTGGCCTTTGTAGGGCTTTCTGAAGTGATGAGTGATTTGGCTTCACCGCATCTTCAAAATGTCCCTGCAGCAACTACTATTCTTGCTCTGTAGCATTTGGCTTTAAATATGTTTCATATCAACAGGGTTGGCACCTTCCGTTTTTCTCTTCCACTCATCCTTCTGAATGTAAATGTTTAACTTCTTGCAAACCCAGTACACTTTGCATGAAGAAACAGGTACAACTGGCTTTTGTGAGTCAAAAACAGACTGGCCTCTCCCAGGGGCAATAGCAAACAGCTCCCTAGGCCCAGCTTGGCCAAGCAGTGGCTTCAAGGTGTCATGTGCTAAGACTGACCTCCGAAGGATGATTTTAGAACATCAAGGGAGATTATATTGTCTTGGAAAAGGATGGTTTAAATGAGATGAAGGCTAGTCTAGTTCAGGAGCAAAGACTGTTGGAACAGACCACTTACTGGCTGTGGGAACTTAGACAAGTTACTTAATCATCAGTTTCATCATCTGTGAAAAGGATTTATTATATCTACCTTATAAGTTTATTGCAAGGATTGAATAAGCAAATGCAGGAAACGCGCTTAGCACAGTACTTGGCACATAGTGATTAGCAGCAATTGTTCTTAGTATAAAGAGCTCTTGTTACTTTCCCCCTTTATCTAGACATTCTTTGCTTTAATTTGTTTTCCAACTGGCTTCAGCAGCATTTTTCTTTTGGAGGCATCTGAAGGTCAAGTTTCAGAAAAGGAAAGCAACTAAATGTGTTTAAATGTGTGGATGGAAATCTGATCAAAGGCAATTTTTTTTTAAAATAGACTTTGCCAAGTATTCAGGTGATGTTCTACACTAGTATTGACCATGTTAGGACACTAGGGTTACTGGAAATAAACTCAGCCAAGTATTGATTAGTAATATAAATGTCAAGGAATTAAGCTTGCAATGGAGCAGGCAGTGCAAACAGTCTTGTTTGGCTGTAAAAATGCCAACATTCCTGAAACGATGAGCTCATCATTAAATTCTTCATCTTCCACACCCATAAGAGAATTCATGGCTTGTTTGCACATTTTTGCTTTGGTTTTCTAGGCAGCTAAGAAGGAAATAAAGCAGTGCTTCTTAAACTTTATTGTGTACTAGAATCACCTGGAAGGTTTGTTAAATTGCAGATTTTGCATCCTGGCCCTGCAATTGTTGGTTCAGGAACACTGGGGTTGGGCCTGAGAATTTGCATTTCTGTCACATTCCCGGGTGATGCTGATGCTGCTGCTTCAGGAACCACACTTTAAGAACCACTAAGATGAACTCCCCTGAGGTGTTATGATGTGGTATAGAGCAGGGGGCATTTTAGTCATAAGGTGATAGGTTTGAGTCCTGGGGCTGTCCTTATTAGCAGAGCTCTTTTAAGCAAATAATCTCTGTGAGACTGGGTTTCTTCCATTTTCAATTAGAAATAATAAAATTCTCCTCATGAAGGCCCTTGTAAGAGTTAAATGTTTGTAAAGCACTTTGTTCATGTATTAGTTTTAAAAGATTTCATTAATCTTTTATTGTAAGATTTTTTTTGTAAGTCAGGTAATATTTCTGAATGATTTGGGCAACCAAGTCTATCAAATGAATAATGCCATTCATTTAAATGATGGAAGCAGTTTTAAATATTTCACTAAAATTCCACTTCAGAATTCCCAAGCCCTTTTTCAAGCTGGGGTGTGTGTATGTGTACTTTCTTCCTCCCTTGTAATTAAACAAGTTATTCCTCCCCCATTTAATTCTTACTAAGTACTAAATTGCATAATACATTGGGAATTTCCTCCTTCTCTAATTCTGTGCATTGGCATTTTAGCATATTTTGATGTGTAGGTGGTAGAGGGCAGTGAAAAGTTCACAGCTGGAGTGCAAACCCTGAGTTTTCATGATTCATGAACAACTGGGATCTGACCACAATTTTGCCTTTTTATATTTAGAATCAGCCACATCAATATCTGCATGGCACAGAATCACCTGGGAGCTTCTTAAACATACAGAATTTAGCACCCCATCTCTAAAAAATATGATTCAGTATATAGAAGGTGGGTCCTGGTCATATACATTTAAAGTATCACCCCAGGTGGCACAGAGACTACGCTTCATGAAACACCAGGAATGGTCTGGAATAGTCTAGTTTGCTTTTAAATTCAACCTCTGCCTGCAACTAGCTGTGTAGACTTGATCAAATTCTCTGGTCTTCTTAAATCTTGGTGCTGTTTATGTGAAATTGCTCACTCTCATTTATTGGGGCTGTTATGCAGATTATAATTAACATATATAAAGTGCCTAGCATGTAAAGTGTGCTGGGCGTGAAGCACTCAAACACTCTAACTTTGGGGTAGTTCTTTTACAATGCCAGACACTGGAAGGTGAACAGATAAGATCAACACAAAAGTTCCTAGGTGGATAGAAGTGAAATGAAGCCAGTTGGCTCTGTGAATCCATAAAATATTTATCAACCCTTGGAGAAAGAGAATTCATCAAAGATTATATTAAAGTGACTAATTTCTTTCTTTCTTTCTTTCTCTTTCTTTCTTTCTTTCTTTCTTTCTTTCTTTCTTTCTTTCTTTCTTTCTTTCTTTCTTTCTTTCTTTCTTTCTTCTTTCTTTCTTCTGTGAGACAGGGTCTCACTCTGTCACCTAGACTACAATGCAGTGACACAATCACAGCTCACTGAAGCCTTGACCTTCTGGGCTCAAGTGGTCCTCCTGCCTCAGCCTCCCAAGTAGCTGGGACCACACCTGCACACCACCACACCTGGTAATTTTTTAATATTTTGTAGAGACGGGGTCTTACTGTGTTGCACAGGCTGGCCCTGAACTCCTGGGCTCAAGTGATCCTCTGTCTTTGGCCCCCGAAAGACCTGGGAGTACAGGAGTGAGCCACCATGCCCAGACTAAAGTGACTGGTTTCTTACAGGTATCTTCAGGTCAGGAATATTCACAACTAGTTTCTAACTTGCAATTATTTTCTAGGTTCTAAAGTTCTTATTTTGGATGCTATAAGATTAAACGGTGTTTCAGTGTATTGAAATCAATTATTCAATCTAATCTAATGAATCAGCAGACTATCATATTTTACTGTGCCAGAACACTAATTTTCCATTCACTTTAATGTGACAGGTAATGTCCTTTCATGAAAATATTAAACCCATCAAGAGAGCCAGAATGAAGCCATATTAATACAAGACAACAGTGCCAATACTATTCAGTAACAGGATAGAAAAATACTGTTTAAAAAGGAAATATTATTACTGTAAAGACAGATTTTTATTCAAGAAGTTAGGAACTACCATATAAATCTACATTTACTTTGATTTTTCTCAACGTCTTTGTGGCTGTCCTTCTTTAGTCTCATAAGCAATTTTAAAATATTTTTTCTGTATTATGGTCTTTCCCAGCTTACTGACATGCCTCTAACTTACATGCTTAAAATTAGTAGTGTAGCATTTTTTACTTCCTTGCAATTCCTGAAGATCTATGATGTCAGTAGAGCTTTTAGAAGGTCTTCTAATTGCACATGCATTAAACAAAGCTTAAGAACAGACAGTCCTAAGGGGGTTTTCATTTATGGATCATTTAGTCTGGGATTCCCCAAGGACAATGGTCAACATTAATTAAAACATCTTGAAGTCTGTAAACCACAGTTACTTCTGTGTGAGATGCCATGATGAGCTTTTAATTATCACTTGAAAAACAAGAAGATTTAGGAAATTTCAGCTTTCTTGTTGCTCTCCTGCAAATGCTACTTTAAAACAAATTTTCTTCAGTGTCACCAAGATTAACACAACTTACTGCTCTAGAGAACCAATGTTTTATATTTGTAATTTGTTACACAGGAGAAAAAGAGGACTCCTGAGATATGGGGTAGATATCATATTCTCTGTGTCTGGCGGGTAGACCATCACTTGAACTGTAACTGCCAGATGAGTTCTTCCTGCTCACTGCACAGACAAAATCAGTCCACTGAGACCATCGCATTGCAGTAAAGAAAGAGTTTAATTGATGCCAGGCTGGCCACACCATGTGGGAGACAGTTATTACTCAAATCAATCTCCCTGAAGACTCAAATTTAGGGGTTTTTCAAGGTTAAAATGGAGGGCAGGGGGCTAGGGAAGGGGCATGCTGATTGGTTGGAGATGCAATTATAGGGGTATAGAAAACAGTCCTTGTAGGCTGAGTCTGCTTCTAAGTGGGGGCCACCAGAGGAGTTGCTGGTCTGGGTGGGGCTGTCCAGTAGTCAGAAATGCAAAAGCCTAAAAGACATCTCAGAAGGCCAACTGTAGGTTCTATAATAGTGATGTTATGTGCAAGAGTAATTGGGGAGGTTGCAAATATTGTGACCTCCAGAATAATGGCAGGTAATTATGTAACTATGCCTACATCTTAGTAAAATTCAGGCCCCTCTCATCCTCCTAACTTGGCAGACTTTCATTAATTTCACAAGGGTAGTTTAGCTTTTGGGAAGAGCTATTATCATTTAAACTATAAACTAAATTCCTCCTGAAGTTAGTTTGCCCCACACCCAGGAATGAGCAAAGACAGCCAGCGTGTGAGGCTAGAAGCAAGATGGAGTCAACCATGTCAGATTTCTCTTACTGTCATAATTTTCCAAAGGCAATTTCAAAGCCACTCCTCAAGTGGTAGGAAGGTGTGCGAATTATGGGTTTGTCATATGCCTGTCATATGCATGAAGGAATATGCATATGTCATACAAGAAAGATGTCATTTGGAACCAATGGGACTTTCAAATATTTCCTTCTAGGTTGGACACCGAGGAACAGTAAGAGATTATCCAGACTTTAGCCCATCAGTGGATGCTGAAGCTATTCAGAAAGCAATCAGAGGAATTGGTGAGTGATATTTTACAATTCCTTTCTTAATGTTGAAGCAAATCAGACAGGTTACAATCTAGAAGTTCAGTTTGCTCGGATTGGCTTACTCAATTTGATAAATTGTCAGGAATTTTCTAAAATTGTGAAACAATGAGGAAATATATAGAGAACCCAGTTTTATTAAATCTTAACATTTATCATATTTACTTAACATTAAAAACTACCACTGATATTGGTGGTCTACGGGAGATCCCCAAATGCCAGTGGAATCTCAACCCTGGCTGGTATCCAGACACTTGACACCATCTAGAGAAGAAATTCAAGGATGGGTCCAAAAATACTGAAAGTACAGAGATTTATTGCAAAGTGAAAAGTACACACTAAGGAAAGGGGAGTGTGAGTGTACTCAAGAGAGAGTCGCGCACAAGGGGGTTTGGAGCTGTTGCCTTTATGGGTTTCTTTAACCAAGGGGTGGAATAGTCATGAAGATTCTGGGAAAAAGATGATTTCTTGGAACTGTAGTGCCACCCCTTTTTACACCAAATGTCGGTGTTTCCGGAACTGCCATGGCACTGGTGGGTGTGTGATTGAGTATGTTAATTCGCATATAATGAGATCCTAGGAGAATCCTAGGTCAAATCCAGCACCATGTTGGGTCCAGTGGGTCTTAGCCAGCTTGATCCACACTATGGGTTTTCAGGGTTGTATCAGCCCCTAGTTTCTGCAGCTATTTCAACAGTTTCCTTTTGCTAATCATGTGAAACTGCTGCCTGGAATTTTCTGTTCTCCTGTGACCACCCTGTATTAGTCCTATCTAACCGCCACCACCACTGCTACCAACAACAATAATAATTATCATAATAAATCATTACAAATATGGCCCCCTTGGTTGGGCATGGTGGCTCATGCCTGTGATCCCAGCACTTTGGGAGGGCAAGGCAGGAGGATCACTAGAGTCCAGGAGTTCAACACCAGCCTGGCAATGTAAGGAGGGCCCTTCTCTACAAAAAACTCAAAAAATTAGCTGGGCTTAGTGGCTTGGGCTTGTGATCCCAGCTACTTGGGAGGCTGAGGTAGGGGGATACTTTGAGCCAGGGAGGTTGAGGCTGCCGTGAGCTGTGATTGTGCCACTGCACTCCAGCCTGGATGACAGAGTGAGAGTTTGTTTCAAAAACAAAACAACAACAACAACAAAAAAAACCCAATACAATCCCGTCAGTTCTTCCTGGATTTCACTCTTGCCCCTTTCCCTAGAGATAAACACCATCCCAAATTAGAGTTCATTCCCATGAAACTTTTAATACCATAACTACGTATACATGTACATATTGTTTTGCATGGTCTCAAACAGCATAAAATGAAACCATACTGTATACATTCTTCTGCAATATGTTTTTATCCCTTAACATTATATTTTTGAAATTTATCCATGTTGATATGGTTAGCTCTAGTGCATTAATTTTAACTGCATGGTAGTCTATTGCATCACTATATCAGAAGATGGGAATATTGATGGAACATTTAAATTGCCTACAATTCTTTTATATTGCAATATAAAAATGCTGAAATGAATATTCCTCTTATGTCTCATTGTGCATATTTGCTAGCATTTCTCTAGAATATGACAAGAATTGGAATTTCCACATTGATGGGGATGCTTATCTTCAAATTAACTAGAAATTTTGCCATACTGCTCTCTGAAATGAATGTAGAAATTAGCATTCCTTTCAGCAATGTACAAGACTTTCTTTTGCTCCATATTCTCACCAACACTTGCTATAGTAAAACTATTCCATTTTTCTAATTAAGTGTGTCTAAACAGTATCTTATACTGCATGTGTGTTTGTTTCCTCTCTCTACTCCAATGACTGATGCAGTTAAGCATCCTCACTTGTGCATCTGCTTCCACTTTCATATGTCAATAAAATATAAAATATATTTTATGTATTTTTTTCAGTTGGTTTGTCTTCTTTATGATTGGCGAGAGTTTTTTTATAATTCCTCAATTCAAACTTTTTAAAAAATATTACAAGCTATGAAAATATTTCCTATAAGTTTATGGTTTTCTTTTAACATTGGTGACATGGTTTGGCCCTGTGTCCCCACCCAAATCTCATCTTATAGCTCCCATAATTCCCACGTGTTGTGGGAGGGACCTGGTGGGAGATGATTGAATCATGGGGACAGGTCTTTCTCGTGCTGTTCTCATGATAGTGAATAAGTCTCACAAGATCTGATGGCTTTATAAGGTGGAGTTTCCCCGTACAAGCTCTCTCCTTGCCTGCTGCCATCCACGTAACATGTGACTTGCTCCTCCTTCCCTTCCGCCATGATTCTGAGGCTTCCCCAGCCACATGGAACTGTGAGTTCTCCATTAAATCTCTTTCCTTCATAAATTGCCCAGTCTAGGATATGTTTTTATCAGCAACGTGAAAACGGATTAATACAATTGGTTACAGCAATTTTTATTGCATAGAAGTTTTTAAATTTTAGTGAAATCAAGTTTACCAATATTTTTGTCCAGGATTTATGCTTATTCAATCTTTTCTATAATGAAGTCATAAAGATAGATATTCTCCTATATTTTTTCTTCAAAGTTTTGAAATTTTATTTTTCATATTATGATCTTTAATATACGTGGAATTAATGTTCGTGAATGGTATTTAGGGTGTCTCATTTTATTCTATTTCATGTGGACATTTAATTGTCCCAGAACAATGTATTGAAGAGCTCACCCTTTTCACACTGATTTGTATGTAATGTCACCTCTGTTTTATGTTTCCCTATTTTTCTCTTCTCTGTTATGCTTCATTTATCTATTTGCCTCTCCCAACACCACATTGTCACGATTATTAGGATTTTATAATGACACTAAATATCTACTGGGCAAGGTTTTTCTTGGCTCTTTGCCCTCCTCTATGAATTTTAAAATCAGCTTGTCAAATTCCATAAATATACTATATTAGAACTTTATATCAATGTAATATTATTTCTGCCTGTTTGAGGTTTATTTTTTTCCATTTTTCAATGTAAGTTATTTCTTCATTTATCTCTTGATTGCCCTATTTTTTTTTTTTTTTTTTTTTTTTAGGAGAGAAGGGCTTGCTCTGTCACCTAGGCTCGAGTGCAATGATATGATCATAGCCCACTGCAGCCTCAAACTCCTGGGCTCAAGGGATCCTACAGCCTCAGCCTCTGGTATTGCTAGGACTACAGGTGTTCATCACAATGTGTGCCTAATTTTTAAATTTTTTGTAGTGACAGGGTCTTGCTATGTTGCCCAGGCTAGTCTTGGACTCCTGGGCTCAAGCAATCCTTCTGCCTTGTCCTCCCAAAGTCCTGGGATTATAGATGTGAGCCACTGCACCAAGCCTGATTGCCCTATTTATATCTAGTGTTGAGTAGACTGTTTCATGAGGTTAATAGTCTTTAAATTCTGTCACCTCTTTTTAAACATTATGTTTCTTCATGAATTTGCACTTTGGCTTACAGGCCTTCTTTAAGAAGGAGGTTATTGTTTATGAGCACCACTTCTGATACGTTCTGTCAGAATCGGGTATCATAATGGCGTTTGCATTAGGGATAGGTCAGACACAGTCTCTGAACCTGGGGCATCTTGGCTTAGTTTTTGATCTTGAGCATGTTTAAAAATAAGAGATGAGAAACTGCCAGGCATACAAACTACACATAACTGCAGGTAGTTTGGTATATTTGTAGTCCAGGTGCACAGGTTATAGAGATGCAGAGAGGGGGTATAAAATGAGAACAAAGACATAAGGCAGGAGAGATCATAACGAGCTGATATACGAGCTAAGGGGCTTAAACTTCATCCTGAAGATTACAAAGAGCCATTAGAATTTTAGCCAAGGGGATAACATGATTAGATTGTATTTTTAAACATTTACTTAGGTAGTACTGTACAGGAATAATTATATGGGGGTCACATTAGGAGGCAATTTAGGTTATCCAGGTAAAATATGATAAGGACACAGTGGCAGAGGGCATGCAGAGGAGACAACAAATTTAAGAGATGCAGATGATTGCTATAATATAGAGAATAAGATAAAGAAAGGAATCTGAGATGATTCCCAGGATTTTTGCCTGGATGACTATATCCATAGTTGTGGATGAGGGAACATAGAAAGAAGGACAAGTCAGAGAGGAAATACAATAAATTCCACCCAGAACATGCTGAATTTCAGATACTTGTGCAATTGTGGTGGCCATTAGTGTACTGACACAGATGCTGGGTACAGTACATAGATGATGGGTCCAAACTGGTACTCAGACCCACAGAGCACAAATACACTTTAATCGATTCAGCATTTACTTAACTAGGTATAAGAATATAAAACCAAAGACACAGAAAGGCAGCATCTTTCATTGGAAGGCCCAGCAGCTAACCAAGTACACAGAAGCTTTTGCTTCATCATTGATGTAAGTTATGTACCACTGCCATGGAAGTGTGTAGATGAGGTCTGTGAGGGTCACCTTGACACAAAGAAGTTGAGCGTTGAGTTCCAAGTGCTCTTTCATACCTCTCTAGTAATGCGTGCTCTAGGCCTGCAAGCCAATTCACAGCTTCCCAAACCAGGTATCATCGTGGGTTGGGAAATTAATTAGACACAACTTTCCATGTTTATCTTACTACTGTAGTCATCAAGATAAGAGTGACCTCAAGGTCATTCTCAGGCAGGCCAGCATCAGCTCTGGCCTGATGTTACCTTTCGCTTACAAACAATTCATTTTGTATATGGGTTTGAAATTCATGAGAGAGGCTGGGCGCTGTGGCTTACCCCTGAAATCCCAGCACTTTGGGAGGCTGAGGCGGCTGGATCACCTGAGGTCAGGAATTCGAGACCAGCCTGATCAACACGGTGAAACCCCATCTCTACTAAATAAAAAAAAATTAGCTGGGCATGATTGCATATGCCTGTAATCCCAGCTACTTGGGCAGGAGGATCGCTTGAACCCGGGAGGTGGTGGTTGCAGTGAGCTGAGATCATGCCATTGCACTGCAGCTTGGGCAACGAGAGAAAGAGAGAGAGAGAAAGGGAGGAAGGGAGAAAGGGAGGAAGGGAGGAAAGAAGGGAAGGAGGAAGGAAGGAAGGAAGGAAGGAAGGAAGGAAGGAAGGAAGGAAATGAAGGAAGAGAGAGAGAGATGTGGAAGAAATACATGAGAGAGATGTGGACCAGAGATAGAAATATATGTTTTGGCGTCAGAGATTTGGGTTCAACTTCTTGCTGGACCACTCAGAAGTTGTGTGACTTTGGCAAGGAAGACAAGTTCGTGTCTTCGTCTTTAGTACAGTGGGCCCCTGTGAATATTAACTATGGCAATGAATAAAAGGGTGTTTCATGCAGGGCAGATTCTCAATAAGTGTTGGTTCCTGTTTTCCAGAGGAAGAAATATTTTGATATCAAGTATGGGAGAAAGATAAAAGGCAATAAGACAGTAACCAAACCTCATAAAGGTAAAAATGTCAAGTTCAAAAGTAGTACGTTCTTTTGTCTGATGTACAGAAAGGAGTATTTAGACAATGATTGTTTCCTTCCCCCAAAACTATCCAAATAAAGTTAACTTTCTTTTCCAAAACTCAGAAAAACAAAAATAAATAAATAAATAAAGATTCCAACCAGGTGAGAAGCTGGAAATTAAAATGCCTTACTCTCTGCATTTGTCTCAGACCATTGATCATTTTGCTTTTGTTCAAGACAAATATTGAGCATAAATATTGAGTAAAATAACTTTTGTTTCATTTAGGAACTGATGAGAAAATGCTCATCAGCATTCTGACTGAGAGGTCAAATGCACAGCGGCAGCTGATTGTTAAGGAATATCAAGCAGCATATGGAAAGGTAAGGTCATGTTAACATGACAGGCAGTAAAGAGATCATTAATGTACCACGGTCACTCCCACATGGTTATGCCCACAGTCTTCTGTTTCAGGCTGAGTATAACAGAAGATGCCCTGTACGTCCAGTCAGAGCCTGGAATCTGAGTCGTGGTTTTGCCTTGAACTGGCTGACTGGCTTTGGGCATCTTACTTGGTCTTTCTGGGCCTCAGTTTCTTCACCTGTAGGATAAGGTTTGCCTTAGCCCAGTGGGTTCTAAACCAGAAGTGATTTTGCTCCCCAGGGGACATTTGAGATGTGTGGAGATATTCTGATGATAACAAACAGGATGGTGGGGGATACTTCTAGCATGTAGTAGGCATAGGTCAGGGATGCTACAAGCATCCGAGAATGTGCAAGGCAGCCCTCCACAACAAAGAATTACTAGGCAAACTATCTGACTAATTCTGTCTTAGACAACCTTTTATTTCTCTTTTAATTTTAAAATATTTATGTAGTTATAGGTTTAATTCATTCAGCAAATGAAAATTTAGTAATTAGCAGAAACTATATAAGAACAAGTAACTTTGGGAGGCCGAGGCAGGTGGATCACCTGAGATCAGGAGTTTGAGACCAGCCTGGCCAACATGGTGAAACCCCATTTCTACTAAAAATACAGAAATTAGCCTGGTGTGATGGCACATGCCTGTAATCCCAGCTACTCGGGAGGCTGAGGGCTGAGGCAGGAGAATCACTTGAACCGGGGAGGTGGAGTCTTCAGTGAGCCGAGATTGATCCAGCCTGGAAACAGAGCAAGACTCCATCTCAAAAAAAAAAAAAAGAAAAGAAAAGGAAAAAGTAAAAATAAGACTTGGTCTTTGCTATACAGTTTATTTGTCCAATGCCTATTTCTGAGTACTAATCTGTGTTAGGAGATATCCAAGACATTGGAGATAGACTGGTATAAAAAGCACATCCTGCCTTCTTTCATGGAGCTAACATTCTACTAGAATATAATAAACAAGTAAATAAAAATAATTCAGATATGATAAGTGATATGAAAGAATTAAAATGGTTGATATGATAGACAGTGACTGGTGACTGGCTCCTGCACATAGGGTGATGAAGGAATGTCAGTGAGGGGTTGTTACCTTATTCCCCACTAAGCCTAAACAATACTAGGGGTTCTGCCCTGCTTGATCAGGAGATAGTATTTAAGGTACAGCAAATATAAAAGCCCTGAAGCAAAAAGAAACTGGCAATATGTGAGAAATAAATAATTCCAATATGGCAGGAATGTAGAAAGTGAATGGGGCAGAAGAAAGAGATGAGGCTGGAGACAGGTTGAGAACATGCTAAGCCTTGTGTCTTGGTAGAGTTTAGATTTTATTCTAAGGGCCACAGGGAACCACTGGAGGTTTGTAAGCAGAGGAATAATATACTGCAGTTTTTATTTTTAAAGGATTATTTTGGCTGCTGTAGATAATGAACTGTGGAGGGAAAAGGTACAAATAGACCCGGCCAACTGTTGAGAGGGTCTAGTGACCATCCACAGGCACCTCAGGAATTACCTCCTGGGAGTGTTCTCCAGGCCCCCAGGCTCCACTAAGACACCCTTCTCTGAGCTCCCTTTATCAGATAGCATATTATATTGAAATTTTATCTTTGAATATTTCTGTTTTTCCCATGAGGGCAGAATGTCTTAGGATAAGGACTTTGTCTAACTTACCTTTAAAGGCCTAGCACAGACCAGGTGCCCAGAAAACATTTGTTGAATTGAATAAATTGCCTAGCTTCTGGGCAAGACAACACTTTCACATACAGAGAAGGTGAATGATCTATTGGCCTTTCAGTATTTCCAAAATATGGAAGAAAGATGGAGGTGGAGGGGAACAACCATTTCTCACAGTGGAATAGGATGAGAGCTGTGAAATAAGATTCAGCTGCAGTGGCTTGGATTGAGGACAGATGGTAGTGAAATTTACCATTTAGAGAGGAAAAAAACACTGTGGCAATTGAAGCAGAGCTGATAACACTGAATGCCATCCCATTTGTTTCAGCAGGAACATGCCACTGCTGCACCCCCCAGGAGTGTGGTTGTGTCAATCTGTGCCCACAGCATTTCAGCAGGCTCAGAGGCTACCCGCCTCTATTTCAGAGCTGAAAATAATCAGGAGCAGGAACAAATATTATTCAGTATTATGCCATTGAATATTGAAAATAGAAACCCTGTTACCCCCCTTTAAGCAGGGAAGATGGACTGTACTTACGTGTGAAAACAGTGCTCAAAACAATATCAATAGGTAATGTCTGTAAGAGGCTAAGTTCTAGTGTTCCATCACCCTGTAGGATGACTATAGTTAATAATGTAGTTTCAAATAGCTAGAAGGAGGATATTGAATATTGCTAAAACAAAAAAATGTTACATGTTTGAGATGATGGGTATGCAATTACCCTGATCTGATTACCATACATTATATGTATTGAAACATCACTATGTACCTTATGAATAAGTACAATTATTATTTGTCAGAAAAAATAAGTCTAATATATTGCCACACTTAGAGGTTTTTTTTCTTTACTTGTTGCCAGAAAATTGCTTCTGATGCCACCTAGTTCCACATTCTCACCAGAGACAAATGACCAGCCACTGTCCTCCCTTCCCCTTCCTCTTGGAGCTCTTTGGGAGTTACTGAGAGGCAAGCCACTGAGGAATAGAGCACCTCCCACTGAAGCTGAGCGTGAATCTATAAGGGTTCCTCTTCCTCTTCCCTTACCCCAATTTAAGCATTGAAAGTATGGTGGATCTAGGAAATGCATTTGAATACAGTTCCTAACTGTGGCACTCATGGAATCCTCCCATTTGGCTCTCCTTCAAAAAACCTCTACAAAATGGAACAATTTGGGAGTAATTAGAAAATGCAGATTAATATTCATAGAAATATTTTCAACACTTCTGTTTATTCCCTGTGGATGGACATGTTTTGTCTGATTTTGATACATATGTTCATCTTTCACTAGGTGACTTTAGAGAAAGAGAAAAGTATTTCACATTTTTCCCCTTGGTTTTTTGATTTTAGGAGCTGAAAGATGACTTGAAGGGTGATCTCTCTGGCCACTTTGAGCATCTCATGGTAGCCCTAGTGACTCCACCAGCATTCTTTGATGCAAAGCAGCTAAAGAAATCTATGAAGGTATGAGCCCCCCACAAACCATTTCTGCCCAGAGTTTGACCGAGTCATCAAAAATAGTGACTTTCTTGCAGTGCACACTTGTGATGGGTGGACTTGGATGCCATTTTGGTCTGTACTCTCCCAGTGGTAGAATGACTCTGAAATAGGGAACAGTTATAGAACCTTAAGCCCAAATGTTCCTGGGCTGGAAGAATTTTGTCGTATCCTTTGTTTGACATGAAGAGTCAAGTTCTCTAATTTGTCATCATTGAAAGTAAATGGCACTATGATTAACCCCAACACTCAAGCTAAAAACCTAGCATTATCCTTGAGCCCTTGTTTTCTCTTACCCTTCCAAGCTCCCAAATCTATCAGCAGGTTCATTAGTTTTACTTCAAAATCCATTATAAATATGTGCACTTCTCTCAAAATCCATTATAAATATGTGCACTTCTCTCAAAATCCATTGCTACCGTTCTAGTCTGACCACCATCATCTCTTGACTGGTCCATATCAATAGGCTTCTAACTGGTCCCTTTGCCTCCATTTTTGCCCACCTCAAATTCATTCTACACAGAACAGCCAAAATTATTTTTATTAATTTATTTTAAAAATCAGGTTATGCTACTTACCTGCTAAATTTCCAATGGCTTTGTATACTTAAAAACCAAGCTCCTTATCATGACCTTCATCACCCAACATAGTGCAGCTCCTGTCTAACTCTGTGACTTTTTAAAATTCTATTTATATCAGTCAGGGTTCCCTCAGAGAAGCAGAACCAATAGGCAGGACATAGACATTAAAAGATTTATTGTAAGGCCAGGTGCTGTGGCTCTTGCCTGTTATCCCAATACTTTGGGAGGCCAAGGTAGGTAGATTGCTTGAGCTCAGGAGTTTGAGATCAGCCTGGGCAACTTGGAGAAACCCTGTCTCTACAAAAAATTGGCTGTGCATAGTAATGCATTCCTGTAGTCCCAGCTACTTGGGAGGCTGTGGTGGGAGGATCAGCTGAGCCCAGAAGGTCAAGGCTGCAGTGAGCTGTGATTGTGCCACTGCACTTCAGCCTGGGTGACAGTGAGAGACCCTGTCTCAAAACAACAACAACAACAAAAATTTATTGGAAAGAATTGGAGGCCATGGTGGGAGGATCACTTGAGCTCAGGAGTTCAAAACCAGCCTCAAACTGAGCAACATAGTGAGAACTTGTCTCTATAAAAAATTTTTAAAAATTAGCCAGGCATGGTGGCTCATGCCTGTAGTCCCAGCTATTTGGGAGGCTGAGGTGGGAGAATCACTTAAGCCCAGCAGGTCTAGGCTGCAATGAGCCATGACCGTGCCACTGCACTCCAGCCTGGGACCCTGTCTCAAAAAAAAAAAAAAAAAAAAAGAAGAAGAAGAAGAAGAAAGAAGAATTGGTTACATGATTATGGGACTGGTTAGGTTAGGCAAGTTCAAAATCTATAGAGCAGGCTATCAGGAAAGGCAGGCTGGAACTCTTGGGCTGAAGCTGCTGTCCACAGAAAGAATATTCTAAACAGAAGCGTTGCCTCTGGTCTTAAGGCATTTCAACTGATTGGATCAGGTCTGCCAAGACAGGTAATCTCCCTTACTTAAAGTGAATCGATAATAAACTGAAATTATATCTACAAAAATACCTTCACAGCAACACCTAGATTAGTGTTTGATTGAATAAGTGGCATTATAGCCTGGCCAAGTTGACACATAAAACTGACCGTCATACTCCCTCCTGCTCACCCATTAATGATGTAGCTACACTGGCCTTTTCTCTGCTCCTTGAACATCATAAGCTTATTCTTGTTTTGAGATCTTTATACATGATGTTTCTTCCATCTGGAATGCTTTTCCTCCAGACATTTTCCATTAATTCACTCAAATATATTTTCTTAACTGCACTTATTACTGTCTAAAAGTATCTTGTCTATTTATTTGTTTTTGAGACAAAGTCTCGCTTCATTGCCCAGGCTCTAGTAAAGTGGTGCAATTATGGCTCACTGCAGCCTCAACCTCCCTGGCAAGCCTCCAACTTCAGCCTCCTGAGCAGCTGGGACTACAGGCACACACTGCCACACCTGGCTAATTAAAAAAAATTTTTTTTTTTGTAGAGACAGGGTCTGGCTATGTCGCTCAGGCTGGTCTCAAACTCCTGAGTCAAGCAATCCTCCTGCCTTGGCCTCTCAAAGTACTGGAATTACAGGTGGAATTCCACTGTACCTGGCCTTGTCTATTTTTAAAATCCATTTGTTTATTATCTTTTTTCATCTAACTAAAAGGCAAACCTCCACCATGGCAGGGAACCTCATTGGTCTTGGCCTATATCTTCTGTTCCTAGAGCAACTCCTGAAATGAAGTGGGTGCTCAACGTATTAATTAATAGGAAGGAGGAAAAAGAAGGGAGCCTAGATCTGAGGCATAAGCCATATTTTGCCTTGCCATCAGGGAATGGAGTTATCTTCTTTTCTGTGGAGGACATATGGGCATCTGAGAAGCAGATGGCAAGACGGAATTTGATGTACAAGAGATTTATTGTGAGAAACGCCTGTGAAGGATAAAGAGGAGAAGAGCAGGGTAGGTGGGGTGAACCTTCAGACCGCAGTGCAGGCCTGACCCCTGTGAGAGGAGAGAGGAGAGGAAGTAGGCTGAGATTAGGAAGAGCCTCAGTGCATAGTGAAGCTCTGAGAAAGCCTTGGCAGGCTTTTGGGGAGCCCCTGAGCAAAGACTGCCCTTTGGAGGAGTGCTGTGTTGGGCGCAAGTCCAGTACGCCTGTTGTTTACAGTCGCTGTCTGACAGCCACCTGGAGAGGACATGACCTCAGTGTGAACTCTGGTAGATTCAAAGGTGTGGCAGTTGGAGGCTGTTAGCTAACTGCGTTCTTTGCAGCTGATTCTCTTGAAGTGAAATCTGAGCATTGTTTTTCTATGGCTACCCAATGGGGAGGGTTTAGCAGGTGTAATTGTAAGTATTAGATTCACCAGTGAGTATTAGAACAGTTTCTCTTTTACATAAAAGAAGTCCAGGGTGTGGTGGCACCACCATTATCAGAGACTCAGGCTCCTTCTATCTTGAGGCTCTGCCATCTTTAACCCATGGTTTTCACTTCCTGGCTAAAGATGGCAGCTCATGAGTCAGCCATTATGTCTTCATTCCAGTCAACTCAAAAGAGTAAAGGACAAAGAAGGGCTCACTCCCTCACTCGAAGGATACTCCCTGAGCATGCATATGGTACTTCTGCATATATCCCATTGGTCAGAATTTAGTTACTGGACATATTTCACTGTAAAGGAAGCTGAGAAACATAGCCTTTATATGGGTAGCTATGTACCAAGTTAAAAGTTGGGGGTTCTATTACTAAGGAAGAAAGACAAAAGAGATACTGTGGTAAACTAGGAATCTCTGCTACAGAGAGACAGAATTCAGTCTCTGTTCATATACTGCACTGGCCTTATTCAATCAGGTCTTAGTGTACATGACTTTTCTTGGAGTCACAGTGTGATTCAGTGACCTTGATATAAACAGGGCTGAGAGGTAATTAGTCCCCATGCCAGCCAGGCGCATGATGCAAATTACTGAGGATTTGAAAAGCTCCCTGTATGAAGAGAATGATACATGCTGATAGACCCAGTACAGTGATGCAAGGATGAAATCATTCAAAAGTATTGTAGAGCCTTTTCTAAACATAGTGGAATGTTTGAATGTTGGTAGGGTTAATCCTGTTAGACTGTCACTTCTGATCTTGAATGACACAGGCTTTTTCTTTTATACTATTTCTTTCTAGAATTATTCAATTGATTTTTACACTAGAGTGAAAAATTTGATGTCACTTTATTCCAGATGATTTATGTTAATACTAAAATATATGGAAATATAGAAAACTACTTTAGAGCAATAGAGAACCTTGTATTGATTTACTCAAAAGTGCCCTTTCATCTATATAAAACAAGATAATAAGACCAAAAGGCATGAGATTAAGTTATTTAAGTGTTCTAAAATTTAGATTTTCTTTTCCTTTTTAGGGTGCTGGAACAAACGAAGATGCCTTGATTGAAATCTTAACTACCAGGACAAGCAGGCAAATGAAGGAGATCTCTCAAGCCTATTATACAGGTGTCTTATTTTCTGCTTACCTTCACCACTGTTCACACATATTTGAGCCAATGTTGCTTTTCCCAGAATCCTCTCAGTCTCTTCATGAGGCATTTTGAGAAGACAAGACTTACAGAAAAGAGAATACATTCTAAAATCAGCTAAAGACTATGAGTTTCCAGGAAAAATTGGAATATGATCTGAGCTAGAGACTGCTACATAACAATAGCATTAATGCTTTACATTTATAATACTACAGCTGCAGTGGATTTTGCTCTCAGCAATCTCTCATTAATTGAATTAACCATTTTCATCAATGTAAGAGACTCAAATCATATTTTATTTTTAGGCGTTGAAAATCACTCAGATTAGATCCACGATTTTGGGTGTGGGAAATTAGATTAATTTAGAGGATGTGTTGAGCATGAGGATTCAATAGAAGTAGCTAAAGACCTAATAGTCTGCTGGCTGTGTAAAATTAGAAAGACTCTGCAATGTAATTCTGACTGTAACTACCCAGGGTTAGTGTGACTTCTCAGGTTAAGGTCACAGTCCCCACAAGACTACCTTCACCTCAGACACCAGCCCACAAGCTCAGGTGTTTTCAGGCTACACATGCTTTTAACCAACTGGCTACAAATTCAGGGTTCTCACTACCCTCTCAGGTTGAATAGCACACTAGAATGACACACAACTCAAGAAAGTGCTGTGTTCACAAATGCAGTATTATCATAAAGGAAACAAATCAGGGACAATCAAATGCGGAGACTGCATACAGAGATATTTGGAAGGGTCCAGTGGAAGCTTCCACTCTCCTGACCATTGATATATCATTACCAACCAGCAAGCTCACTTGATTATTGGTAGCCTTAGTTTTTATTGGGGTTTCATTATATAAGCATGATTGGTTGAACCATTGTTCATGTGATTGAGCTCAATCTCCAGTCCCCCTACACTCCCCAGAGGTCAGGCTGATATAGTGGCTCAAAGCCTCAACCTTTTAATCATATGGTCGATCTTTCTGATGTGACCAGCCTTTATTCTGAGTCATCTTGTTTAGCATAACTGAGCTGTAGTCCAAGAGACCAACCATGAATAACAAAGACACCCCTATGACTTGGGAAATCCAAAGGATTTAGAGTTTACCTCCCAGGAATCAGGAATAAGACCAGCCCAATTCTTTACTATTCAATGGCCCCATAGAACCCTCTCCAAGTACTTTAAGGGAGCCACAGTTTCTCTGTTTGTGTCTCACAGAGGTCAGTTGTGTCATAGGAGCTTTTGCAGTGGGAGAAGTCCAAAGAAGGAGTACATATTGGTCCTCATGTGGGTGTTAAAGAGGATGCCTTGGGAGATTCTTGTTAGAAGGTAAATACCTCAATGACAGGTGACTATTTTGTTATTGATGTACTAATTGAGTTCTAATCAGAAAAACAGAAACAGCACTAGGTATTTTGACAGATAGAATGTAATATAAAGAACTGCTTAAAGGGCCGGGGGTGGTGACCCACGCCTGTAATCACAGCACTTTGGGAGGCTGAGGTCAGTGGATCACAAGGTCAGGAGTTCAAGACCAGCCTGGCCAATATGGTGAAATCCCATCTCTACTAAAAAATACAAAAAAAAATTAGATGGGCATGGTGGCGTGCACCTGTAGTCCCAGCTACTCAGGAGGCTGAGGCAGGAGAATTGCTTGAACCCAGGAGGCGGAGGTTACAGTGAGCCAAGATGGTGCCACTGCACTCCAGCCTGGGCAACAGAATGAGATTCCATCTCAAAAGAATTGCTTAAGCTGGGCACAGTGGCTCATGCCTGTAATGCTGGCATTTTGGGAGGCTGAGGTGGGCAGATCACGTGAGCCAAGGAGTTTAAGACCAGCCCAGGCAACATGACAAAACCCCATCTCTACAAAAAATACCAAAAATTAGCCAGGTGTGGTGGTGCACGCCTACAGTCCCAGCTCCTCAGGAGGCTCAAGTGGGAGGATCACTTGAGTCTAAGAGATTGAGGCCACAGTAAGCCTTGATCATGCCACTGCACTCCAGCCTGCGTGACAGAGTGAGACCTTGTCTTGGAAAAAAAAAAAAAAAAGAATTGCTAAACACCTTTCAGAGGACTGAAAAAGCAAAAAGGGAACAAAAGGACAAAAGGATTCATGCAGAATATAACCCCCCAGACCTGAGACAACAAAGGAAAGAGGCTGAGGTTGTCAGAAACTGGAAGCTAGAATGAGGGACATACCTGGCTGATGTCGGGACCTCAGGGGCTCAGAGCAGAGGCTTAAGGAGCAGGAGTTCAGATCCCTGAAAAGAGGGCTCCATCTGGCTGGAGCCAGTACCTACATGGGGGCCAAAGTGACTTGTTCTAGGAACCTGGAGCCAGTTGTTGCTGTCAGGGTGAACAGCCTTCCCTGGGTGGACACCGACATGAATAGCTATCAAATAGCTTGCACTTCTTTCTACCTCCTGCCTTCCAGTCCCCCTCTACTCCCCAGTACTGGTGGAACCTAATAGGGAGCGGGTACAGAAAGAAGTAGACAAGAGAATTGCTTAATCATTAATGCACAAAAGGGTATGTTTTAGGTGTTTAAAATATTTCAGTTCAACAAGGTTCACATATTTTACAAAACCCATCAGAGCCAGGCACTGTTTCCCAAGTTGGCTTGGTATTTTCTGATGTTTCTTAGAAGAGCCACTGCTCCCTAAGTGGACCTGCCCTGTGACAGATCCCTGGAGCCCAGCATTTAGGTACAAACAGTTCCAGGATGTGAGCTTTATGAGGATGAGGATTTTTGTCTATGTTGTTCACGGCTGTATCCTCAGTTCTAAGAACAGTGGGGCAGATAAGTACAAATATTTATTAAATGAGTGTCCTCAAAATTGAGGTTAAGGTCTTAAGAGCCAAGTGAAACTTTTACCGTTCAGGATAGTGTTGTGCAGATATGACAGACGATAATAGCACAAAGTTACCAGAGCCTCAATTTCTGTGTGGGTAATGCTCTCTGAGGCTACAAGGGATACAACTGCATCAAGGTTACCTTGGTTACTAGAGATTAATGATACACAAGAAGATCAAGAAGGAAATTGTCTCAATCATGCATAGCCAAGCTTTACAGAGATTCAAGTCGCAGCACTACCCAAGGGACCCAGTTATGTTGTCAGTCTCTCGGCAGCAGGCATCCATTGCTCCCCATGCTAATGTTTTCCGTGACAGTAACTGTTCCTCTTCCTTTTTGCTTCTAATGTACTGGACACCAGCAAGTAACACCCCCTCCCCTACCACATGGTGTTTGTCTACCCAAGGCTTATAAATATTTGTGCATAGCTTTTGGTTATTCTTGGCTACTGTTTTCTTCATTATTTCCAGGAGTCTTTCAGTTCTTTGTTATTCTATTGTCTTTGTCTCCTTTTCTGTGTCACTCGCTCCCTAAAAGAGAAGATACAATGGGTTCAGGAAGTCACTATCATGTTGGCCCTCATAAAGGGACCAGATGTCTTCTAGAGCTTATCCAGTACAGTGGCACAATAGAGTCTAAATAAAGAGAGGTCTAAATTCTTAACTTTTTTCGGTATTCTAAAGTCAATGGTGTGTGAGAGAACACTGAAACAGGGATCAGGAACTCAAAGTTCTAGTCCAGGAACCTGTACTATTAAAATATTATATTTAATTTTATATTCTACTGTGCCTCAAAATGGATAAAGTAGTTGTCAACTTAGGTTGAAATAATTTTTTACTCTAATATCCCACAAAATATTTGAAGGAAAGGGAGAGGCTGTGTGAAATGACTTATAAAGTCTCATCTAAATAATTCCAAAATTACAAAGTACTTCCCCAAGTTCTAACAAATGGGATCTTCATTCTTTTACTTGATATTTTCAAATTTAAAGTTTTTTATCTAACTAGAATGAAGGATAGATGTAACAATATCACAACCATTAGGTTTAATGATGCCTACTAAATATTATTATTTAGAAAAATAACACACATTTTTGGTGGATTTTACTTATATGAATTGCCTTGAAAAATTACAGATTTCATAAAAAGAGACTTAGTAAAATCATGCTGAAGAAGTTTCCATCTCAACGCAGTTCTTGCTGTTGGATAATCTCATATCACTTTCTATAATTGTCTTTCATTGATTTAAATAGATGAGAATTCTCATGGCTAGTATGGCTAATTTATAGAATTCTTGAGAATGATGCAGACAGAGTTCAGATAGCCACATGGTGTCACCTACAACAAGGGGTATAGTGGCTCCAAGAGAATCACCACCCCATGGATGGGACGGACAGAGATTTAAGACTGATGGGCACTGCACATCACAGGCCATGCAAAAGGGGCTACAACTAGTCAGTACTAAAATATATGAACACACGGTTGGCATTTGTAAAGGGAAATAGCATGTTTTGGGTAGCTTTCTTACTTTTGGGAGATACTAAAAAATATGGTTTGGTTATATTCATTAAGATCAGGGTTAGATTCAATAAAACAGAAAAATTACAGTGGTTTACAAAAGGTAGAAGTTTATTTTTATCATATGTAGAATACTAGACATTGGCAATTCTAGATCTAGTATGACAGCTACTCAAATCTTTTAGGAACTCAGGCTTCTTCTTGATTACTTTTATGCCGTCACTAAGAAGAGGTCCTTATCTTCACAGTCCAAGATGGCTGCCCAAGATGCAGATGTCAGTTCACATGTAAGGCAGTCAGCTGGAGGAAGGACTAAGATGAATATGGCCCCATCCCTTTAAGGAGATTTGTCTGCCTTCATTTCATTGTGAATAACTAAGTTATAGAACTGTACTAGCTAAGAGGAAAGCTAAGAAAGTAGTTTTTAAGCTGTGTGCATTATTTCTTGCTTAAGGTTAGGGTTCTCTTAGTATGGAAGATGGCCAGAATGGAAATTGAAAGGCAAACTAGTAGCTCATCTACCCCAGCTTTTCCACTATGCATCCCTTAGTGCCATTGTCAGATGAAATAAACCAAGGTTTGCTCCAGAATGACAACTCTTTCTATTCTTTTGCATCTACCACAACACAGTGCAGTAAGAGTTACAAGAAGAATGTACCATCTCACAACAGAAAAGCATGAAGAAATTAAATAAAAGGGCAAGATTTATCTTATCACATACCCATTCTTTGATAGTGTTGGCATTTAAACTTTTCTCTGTTTTATAATCGTATTTTTCAGTTTGTCAAGGCTTAATTTCGTTCTGATTTGGTTTCAGTATACAAGAAGAGTCTTGGAGATGACATTAGTTCGGAAACATCTGGTGACTTTCGGAAAGCTCTGTTGACTTTGGCAGATGTAAGGTTTTGTTTTTTATTTTTTAACTCCCCAGTAAGCTGCATGCTTAATAATAATTTTTAGGGAGTTTAAAAATAACCAAACTGAGACAATGAGTTCATAATTTTCCTTATGAAATGGCTTGTTCATTTTACATGTTCATTGCCACCAAGCAATATAATCATAAAAGCATATATAATGATGTAACAACGAAGAAAACTTATTTGAGTCAGTAAGTGGAGGTGTTTTGGTCAGGTTTCACAATTTTGACATTAGAAGACATTCTGATACATCATCTGACATACAATATTTATTTCCATTATAAGTGTCTCCATTTTAAAGAACAGGTTTATTTTCTTCTGGACTCCAAAGAATAAATATTTCTTTTGTTAGCTTCTAAATTAAATAGGAAGCATGATACAGAAGAATTATCTTTAGAAATGGGAATTAAATTGAGTATCAGTCTCAGGATTAAAAAAAAGAAAATTATTGCTGCAATTTCAGCCTTCCCACCTTGGAAAAGCTGCCAAACTATTAATCATTATGTGACCTAATGAGGCCACACCTTGCTTTCTCTTTTAAGAAGGCTCATGACTTTTATCATAAAGATGGTAAAGTCAAGGATGCGATGTATTCACAGCTGTGTGTAAGAGAGAAAGTGATTTAAACCATAGCTCACCAATTTTCTTTCAGCTGATTTACATAGCACCTAAATGTGAGAAAATCCCAACAACGGTCTCAGCCTCATGGTTGAAACAGCACCTGTCAAAGTGAGGCATTATGCCATTAGGAAGCGATTTATCTAAATTATGGTTTCAGTTACTTTAAATGTGAAAACCTTATGAAGGTTGAACCCACAACACCAAATTTATGAAGCATTGCTGCAAACATATGCTCTCAGAGGTATATATTCCTAAGTGCACATCTGTTTGTGTATGGACATGAACGCACCCACCCACAGGAGGCAGTATAGAGTAGGGCTCTAGGACAGGGTTCTAGAATCAAACAGGGCTGGACTCTCATGCTGCCAACTAGCTTTTTATATTTGGACAAGTTCTTTAAGTCTTAAAGCATTCATTTTCATATCTGTAAAACTAAAATACTAACAATAACAAGTACTCACAGGGTGTTATGAAGATTAAGAAAAAGAGAGAGTATGTGAAGTACTTAGTGATCAACACAGGGTGGTAGTGGTTAGTATTATATTAAGACCAATGATAATCAGCATTTATATCATTGGAGCAGAGTGTAAGCGAAAGAGAACAAGAAGAAAGCAAACAGCAGCAGGGTATCAGCAGCACAGAAAAGAAACCAGGCAAAAATCAGACAGTCATACAAGGACCTAACGCTTAAAAATAAGAACAAATTCATTTTAAACTATTGTAGCTAAATGTTTCATTCACCTATAATTTGCCAAATAATTCAGGCAATTCCGTGTTTTTGTTCTGTCTCCTGTCTTTCTATAATGTGCTTAAGTATTTGTACATGAACACACATACCACACACACACACACACACACACACACACACACGTACCACTTAAACCATAGAGGCTTTAATATTACAGTTGGTTTGGGGATCTTTGAGGACTTTTTTTTTTTCTTTTTTGAGACAGAGTCTCACTCTGTCATCCAGACTGTAGTGCTGTGGCGTGATCTCGGCTCACTGCAACCTCTGCCTCCTAGGTTCAAGCAATTCTCCTGCCTCAGCCTCCCTAGTAGCTGAGATTACAGGCACACGCCACCACACCAGGCTAATTTTTGTATTTTAGTAGAGACAGGGTTTCACCATGTTGGCCGGGATGGTCTCAAACTCCTGACCTCAATCAATCCACCCGCCTCAGCCTCCCAAAGTGCTGGGATTACAGGCGTGAGCCACTGTGCCCGGCCTTTGAGGTTTTTTTTTTTTAAATAAACTTTACTTTTTAGACCAGCTTCAGATTTATGGAAAAATTGAGCAGAAAGTACAGAGAGCTCCCATATGACCCTCTTCTACTCTCTCCTTTCCATTATTATTATTATTATTATTATTGTTATTATTATTTTGAGACAGGATCTGGTTCTGTTGCCCAGGCTTGAGAACTATGGTGTGATCTTAGCTCACTGTAGTCTCGACCTCCTGGGCCCAAGCAGTCCTCCCACTTCAGCCTCCTGAGTAGCTGGGACCACAGGTGCACACCACCACACTCGGCTAATTTTTTTTTGTTTTTTTTTTTAGAGAGAGAGAAGGTCTCACTCTTGCATTAATTAGTATGTGTATTTATTACAAATGATGAATGAATATTGATACATTATTATTAACTGAAGTTTATAGTTTACATTAGGGTTCACTCTGTGATATAGTTCTATGGATTTTAATAAATGTATAATGTCATATCTCTATCATTACAGTATGATAGAGTAGTTTCACTGTCCTAAAAATCCTCTGTGCTCTGCCAGTTCATACCTTCCTCCCCACCAACTACTGATCTTCTTACTGTCTCTATAGTTTTGCCCTCTCTAGAATGTCCTATAGTTGGAATCATACAGTATGTAGCCATTTCAGGCTGGCTTCTTTCACTTAGCTATATGCCTTTAAGTTTCCTCTGTGTCTTTTCATGGCTTGATAGCTCATTTCTTTTTAGTACTGAGTAATATTCCATTGTATAGAATATTTATTTTACCTGCTTGAAAGGCATCTTGTTTGCTTCCAAGTTTTGGCAATTATAAATAAAACTTCCATAAGCATTCATGTGCAGATTTTTGTGTGGACATGTTTTCAACTCCTTTAGTTAAATAGCGAGGGGTGCAATTGCTTGATTATATAGTAAGAGATATTTAGCTTTATTAAAAAACTGCAGAACTGTCTTCCAAAGTGACTGTACCATTTTGCTTTTGTATCAGCAGTGAATGAGAGTTCCTGTTGCTCCACATTCTCACCAGTGTTTGGTGTTGTCAGTGTTTTGGATTTGAGCCCTTCTAATAGGTTGTGTAGTGGCATCTTATTGTTTTAATTTGTAATTCTCTAATGACATATAATTTTGAGAATCTTTTCATGTGCCACCTGTGTGTCTTCTTTGGTGAGATGTCTGTTGAGATCTTTCAACCATTTTTAAATTGGGTTCTTATTTTCATATTGAGTTTTAAGAGTTCTTTATATATTTTGGATACAAGTTCTTTATCAGATACATGTTACAAATATGTTCTCCCAGTTTGTACCTTGTCTTTTCTTCCACATAAGACCTCTGTGTTGGGTTAGGCACAGTGGCCCACACTTGTATTCCCAGAGATTCAAGAGGTTGAGGTGGGAGAACAGCTTGAGGCCAGGAGTTTGAGACCAATCTGAGCAACATAGCGAGATCCCATCTCTAAAAAAATTTTTTAGATTAGCTGTGTTTGGTGGTGTGCACCTGCAGTCATATTAGCTATTCAGGAGGCTGAAGCGGGAAGATAGCTTGAGCCTTGGAGTTCAAGGTTATAGTGAGCTATGATTGCAGCATCACACTCTGGCCTGGCTGACAGAGAGCGAGACCCTGTCTCTAAATATATATATATATATATGAATTTTCAGAGAAGGGAAATGAGGACCCCAAAATTGTGTGATTTGCTAAAAATTTCATGACTAGTCAATGGCAGAACCAGAACTGGAGCCCCGAGTACATGATTTTTCTGTGCAACCTGTCCTGCCTTGAAGAAAAACCACTAAGATCCCCTGCTGGTTGAAGTACTGTGTGTTAGAATCTTCTCTCTTTAAAGGATGGCCCTTGTTTTCATCATCCCTGTTTAGGGCAGAAGAGATGAAAGTCTGAAAGTGGATGAGCATCTGGCCAAAAAAGATGCCCAGGTCAGTAACAAAGCGGGAAAACATTTCCTTTACCTATTCTCCTATGTGGCTGCCTTTGCATTTATGTGAAAAGGGAGAAAAATAGCAGCAACAGGGGCTTTTTTTTTTTTTTTTTTTTTTTTTTTCCTGTTTGAAAGAGAAGCCTGAAGCTTGGGGATCCGAACCCTAACTTTTTGCCTGCCTCAGTGGTAGTTATCATTCTCCTTGGCTCCTGCCAGCCCAATTTTTGATTTCTAGTGTCCTGAAAGTGGGAGACTTAGATAATAGATGATTGCACTGACCTCTGAAATACAACTCTGATTCTTCTCATGTCACCTCTCAAAAAAAGAAAATAATTTTGTCTCTAATAATATTCTCTTGTGAATAGATTCTCTATAAAGCTGGTGAGAACAGATGGGGCACGGATGAAGACAAATTCACTGAGATCCTGTGTTTAAGGAGCTTTCCTCAACTAAAACTAAGTACGAACTCACATTACAATCCTTTGTGTTGCATGTTGTTTTTACAAATGTTTTTGCATTTAGTATACAAAGATCTAGAAAAATGAAGTTTAAAATTGCAAAGTCTGTTCCAGTTTATTTATTCACACTTCAGGAAACAAAATGGGTAAGCTGTATTGTAATTCAAGGAAGTACTGACACTACACTTTTGTTTTTCCATAGAGGCTGAGTAGATTACCTAGTGAGTACCAGGTAACAGATGGGGGAGGGAGGTGGCAGGAAGAAGAAAAGAGGCCACCCTCTAGGGTGAGAGTAGAAGGGCATGTTCCTGTGGGATGGAGAAGCCCAACTGCTTCCACTCCACCTAACAGTTCTCCCTAGTTAGCCACTTCCAGAAAAGCCAGACACTGCAGGTGAGTCTCTGTTGACACATCAATACTGATTAACCTTCAGCTATTTCTGATATGAAGGTAAGTGGTAGAATGCATCAACTCTTATCATCAGACCAGCTATTACATGGAATTGTGGGCACCCGCCCTCTCGCTCATGGCGTCTCCTAGAGCTGTTCTGGAAGCAACAACACCTAGAAAACTAAACCTCCATTTACTGTGAACATCTTCTGACTGGCTTCCAGATGCTAGTTTACAGAACAACCACACAGCAAGACCAAGCTTATGCTGAGTTGACGGAACAATGAGTAAACATAAGGACATTACTGTGACTTTGAAATTCTGAAATTGTTCTTTCTTAACTTTTGCATTAAAATCACATTTATTTTATCAAATAATGACAACAGTATGTGATAGTTGCTTTATTCATGTCTTTGTTTGAAAAACAAAAACCAGATAACCCTAGGTCTCTCTCCAAAATTTCTTTTTTTAAAAATGTATTGGGGAAAAATATACTTGGCTTACCAAATATGCCTGTATACTTGGTGACATAGGTACAGGTTTTGCTTGGGGCAAATACTGATCAAGAAATTCAAATGCCTTCTGGGAGGTGTGAAGTAGGCCATGCTGCCTTAGGAAATGATTTATTCAGCACAAGGAAGTCTTCAGAATTAAGATTTCTTTACCAGAGAAAACATATTTGACTACTGATTATAGTATCATTTCCCAGGTGCTGCTATAAATAAAATTTAAAATAGCCCAACTTACTGGATAAATTATTTATTATTTAACTATTTAGGCTATTTAAAATGCTTACTGCTTGAGAGAAGGGGAAAGAGAAACAGATCATTGAAGAAAATTATCTAGGGAGTTTGGGTGTTATTGTAGATGATTTCCTTAAAAAGGAACAAAAGAAAAACAAAAACTTCTGTGCCCAAATTTTCATGGTTTAAAGAGGGAGTTTTTTAGCTTTCTACTTGATCTTCTGCATATCAAATAAAAAACTAGAATATATTCAAATGTGCTCAACTGCGTTGCTTTAAATAATTTTGTGGCGCTTCTTTTTAGCATTTGATGAATACAGAAATATCAGCCAAAAGGATATTGAGGACAGCATAAAAGGAGAATTATCCGGGCATTTTGAAGACTTACTGTTGGCCATAGGTAAGCCTTCGAGTGCTGGTAAACTAAGTTACTTTGCACTTGTTTTAACTCAGTGCCAAGGCCTGCTCCTTTTGGGCAAGAATCCTGACTGATCCATCTTTTTATGCTCCCTACAGCCCCCATCATGGTCCAGGATACACACAGTATGCTCAACAAATATTGTTAAGTGAATGCATGAAGAAGTTATTTTTTTAAGTCTTTTTTCTTTTTCTTTTTTGAAACAGGATCTCAGTCTGTCACCCAGGCTGGAGTGCAGTGATGTGATCTCAGCTCACTGCAGCCTCAACCTCCTGGGTTCAAGCAGTCCTCCCACCTCAGCCTCCCAAGTAGCTGAGACTACAAGCATGTATACCACCTGGCCCAGCTAATTTTGTATTTTTTGTAGAGATGGGGTTTCACCATGTTGCCCAGGCTAGTCGTGAACTCCTAAGCTCAAGCAATCCATCCACCTCAGCCTCCCAAAGTGTTGGGATTACAGGCGTGAGCTACCACATCCAGCCATCTTTTTAAATCTTACTTTGCTTTTTAAATTTGTATTTGTCTTGTGACCATGTTTAGCTTGTAAACTTCTTGAGAGCTGAAATATATTTTATTTCTACTGGCATTTTTATTGAGCTTTGTTGAAAACTGAGACATAGGCAAGGCACAGTGGCATGCACCTATAGTCTGACCTACTTGGGAGGCTGAGGTGGAAGGATTGTTGGAGCCCAGGAGTTCAAGGCCAGTTTGGGCAACATAGCAAGATCTTGTCTCTTTAAAAAAAAAAACCACATGCACACACACACACACACACGCAACTAAGACCTAAGCCAGTTTAGTAATCCAACCTCTGCCTTCCAGGTTCAAGCAATTCTTGTGCCTCGGCCTCCTAAGTAGCTGGGATTACAGGCACATGCCACCACACCTGGCTAATGTTTGTATTTTAAGTAGAGACAGGGTTTCACCATGTTGGCCAGGCTGGTCTCAAACTCCTGACCTCAAGTGATCCACCCACCTCTGCCTCCCAAAGTGCTGGGATTACAGGCTTGAGCCACCACCCCTGGCCTATATTGTTAATCTTAATATTAATTCTGCTTGCTGTTTTTCATTTGATGTTCTTTCTAAGCCGTAATGTTTGAAAAACTTTATTGAGATGTACAAACTCTCATTCATTGAGCTAAGGAGGATTCTTGGAAATATATCATTGAATTATGTATTACATTTGGGCTATAATGCACATTATTTTATCATGTAAAAAAAGACCTTATAATTCAATTGAAGTTCAAAATCTGTCACACTTTCATTTTCTGTTTCAGTCTACCATTGGAATAAACCAGTTTATAAAATTTTTTTTGAGATATAACTTACATACCGTAAAATTCACCCATTCAAAGTGTGCAATTCAATGCTTTTTCATATAGTCACAAGGTTTTGCAACCATCACCACAATCTAAGTTTAGGACATTTTAATCAGCCCCATAAAAAAACCCTATAAATATTGACAGTCACTCTCCAATCCTTCCCACCCCCGGCTCCTATAAATCATTAATCTACTTTCTGTCTCTATAGATTTGCCCACTCTGCATATTTCATACACAAGGAATCCAAAACAATGGTCAACACATAGTTTTTGACATGAAAAACGATCTGAGCTGTGTCACCTTAGAATCGTGTAATAGGAGCATACTAGTTGCCAAATAACAAATCCAGACTTAAGTAAGGGGAGGCTTTATTCAGTAGAACTATTTCAATAGAGAGAACATGTTGATTTCAGAAACCTGCAAGACTGGGCTGGGTGTGGTGGCTCACGCACATAATCCCATCACTTTGAGAGGCTGAGGCAGGAGGATCCTTTAAGGCCAGGAGTTCAAGACCAGCCTGGGAAACATAGTGAGAGCAGCATTCTGAGACTGTTCCAGTGGCAATGATAGAACTGGTTAATTTTTTTTTCCATTTTATATTGTTAATCTTTATATTAAAGATTCTACAAAAAAATAAAAAATTAGCTGGGTGGGTTGGTAGACGCCTATAGTCCCAACTACTCAAGGGGCTGAGGTGGGAGGAGTGCTTGAGCCCAGGAGGTCGAGGCTCCAGTGAGCTATGTTGGTGCCACTACAGCAGAGCCTGAGTGACAAAAGTGAGATCCCATCTCTAAAAAATGGGGAAAAATGTGCAAAAGTTTCAAAATCCAACAGAAAAGTCTTAGCAGCAACTTTTAGTGTTGGGCAAGCACGAGGGCATGATCACTGGGGATTGACAGGAAACACGTCTGGCAGTGGACAGCTGGACTCTCAAGATAAGCTGCAACAGAGACATGTTCTGCATTTTAGGGCTTGCTCAGGACTGGGGACAAGCCAGAGGTCAGGAACCTGTGGGAGGAGAGAGGCCTGATGAAAGTGTGGTCAAGACAATGAAGAGGGTAGGGAATGGGCAATTATGAATTCTTGGTCATGGTAATTAACTCTAACGGACTCCCAAGCTTCCCTGCCTATGGTGCTGGGTGATAAAGCCTCCTTCCCACTGAAACATACTGCCACCTTCCAAAACTTTCAGATATGAAGAACAAATCTAGTAGGTAAGAACATAAAGCAGAAGGCAAGCTAAAGGGAAGAAAGGATCATGAAAAGAAGGGATTGTACAAATCTAGCTGGCAGGGAGGTGACTGGAAAGCTTAATAGGATGAAAGTGGGCATCATTATTTTTTGTCAAGCTATTATGGCTTACTTAATGTGAGTTTTACTAGTTTAAATGGTTGGTTTCTTGTCAGAGAACTTCATGTAACAGTTTTATTCTAAATGCTGTGTTTGGGTTTCTAATACATTTCTCCTTCTATTTCCCTTAAATCACTTACAAAAGCCAAAAGTCTTTTAGCTTTCCTTAAGAGAGTCTATAAGCCACAATGAGAAAGTCACTTATTCTTGTTCTGAGCTCCAAAATTCATTATAAAATCCATTCACTTTTGGTTGGATTCCTACCTAGAGATCAGATTTAGGATTATAAAAATAATTGTTTTGCTGTAAATAGGTTTCTTCCCTACAGACTTTTCTATTCCTATTTTCTTTTCATTTAAAAGATAATTTACTCTTGCGTTTTTGTCAGTTTCCTTTTTCTTGTTTTATTTCTGCTTTACTTGTTATTTCAAAATAAAGAATTGAAAGATTGTATTTTTTTTTAAGGCAACTGAATTTAGATGACAGGTACGTGTTCTAATGAAGTCACTTTAACCAGCCTATAAATTCTAATCCAGTCATTTAAAAGAAAATTCTTTCCATAGGAAAAATTGCTTTTCAATGGAACTCCAGTGCCCCTTCGTGCCTAATGAGTTATTTGGAGCAACATCGCTGCAGTTGTCAGGCCCAAGTTGTTCATCAGTAGCCCAAGATGTTAGTAGCTGAGCAGTGTCGCACCCTAGGGAGTTATCAGTGAAAGCGTAGGTGTTCAGTGTGTCTGGGATCCAGAGATGAGTCAGTCGCTGTGGGAGTTTCTTTGGCAGGTAATTTTATTTTCCCCATGGCTGGAGATAAATACTGTGCTAAAGTTCTTTGCAAATATGATATTAAAAGGCTTTGAAAATCAGGGTAAGCAGCCTTTCTTTCATTCCAAGTAAAAGCCAGTTGTGGGGAGGGGGTAGAGTGGTATGACAGTCTAAAGAATCTTTTTAAAAAACATATTACTTACTATAGATTAACCCAATTTCTATTCCATGAAGCTGAACATTACTTTGCTTTTTGTTACAGTTCATTGTGTGAGGAACACGCCGGCCTTTTTAGCCGAAAGACTGCATCGAGCCTTGAAGGTTGGTCTGGAAAGTTCATGTGCATTCTTAGCGTCCCTTAATTCCCTTGGGGAAGTATGCAAATAGTAGAACAAATGTATAAAAATTAGTTATTTTAATGTAATTTAAAAATTTTAAGATAAATTATATTACAGCAAATCAAGGTATGATACAATACACTCTTTACACAGACACCTGATTTTCTCTTCAAAATAAACAGACCTGGGTTTATGAAATAATTTTTTTTCTAAGTAGGTATAATTTGATTTCTATTTAACTAAAACATTCTCATTTTCTCTAATATGACGAGTTTAAGTAGATGCTAATATTCCACTTGTATGAAAGATGAAAATTCATGTATAGTATTAAATTTTAAAAGTTCATCCTCTATTTTAAATAGAAAATGAGAAGGCAGGCCAGGCGCGGTGGCTCACGCCTATAATCCCAGCACTTTAGAAGGCCCATGTGTGTGGATCACAAGATCAGGAGTTCAAGACCAGCCTGGCCAACATGGTGAAACCTCGTCTCTACTAAAAATACAAAAATTAGCTGGGCGTGGTGGCAGATGCAGTGTAATCCCAGCTTCTCGGGAGGCTGAGGCAGGAGAATTGCTTGAACCCAGGAGGCGGAGGCTGCAGTGAGCCTAGATTGTGCCACTGCACTCCAGTCTGGGTGACAGAGTAAGACTCTGTCTCAAAAAAAAAAAAAAAAAAAAATTAGAAGGTAAAAATATGGCTTAATGTTGCTAGAATGTCATATTTCTTTTCCACTTAGATTAGTTTTCTACAGTAGCTAATTTGTCTACTGATTTGTCTCATAGGTTAATAGTATTCTAATCCATATAGAGATAGGTACAGAGAAGTATTGACCACATTATTTTTGCTACTTCACAGTAAGTGCAGGCAGTAGAACTTGTTTTAGAATGCCAAACCTCAAACTTGAGACCCGGTAGATCCTGTGGCCTCTCAAGCTGCCTTGCTTAAAATAAACCAAGCTGAGTTGGCAGCCTTTAATGATGCTGTAACCCTGTGTTTGCTTGTCTGTCTTTACTGCCAGATGGTGAGCTCCATGAGTACAGGCTCTTATTTATCCTCAGACCCTAGGCCAGGGCCTTGTGCACAGAAGATGCTTACCTCAATCTCTTTACCAGCCATTTTCTGCAGTCCCACATGTACCTTCAAAGTTATATCCTAAGTGAACACATCCTTTCCTTCACCTTGCCCAGCCCCAAATCTGCTCCCCTTCCCCTGTTCAATCATCCCAGAGAATGGCCCCAACAGGAATTTGCCCAACTCTCTGAAGTCGTACCATGCCTCCCCAGCCTTCTTGACTATGCCTCAGCCACCCCAGCCTTCTTTCCATTCCTCAACTGTGGCAAGTTTATTCTCACATCACAGTCTTTGCATCCATTCCTTCTCTGGAATGCTCATTCTCTAGATCTTTACCTAGTTGACTCCTTCTTATCTTTCAGGTCTCAGCTCTCCTCCTGAGAGAGGTCTCCCCTAACTGTACCAGGCCAATTGGTTCCTTTTCAGTCACTCTCCATGCCATTTCCAGCTTTATTTTCTTTATATTTCTGATCACTATTTACTTAAACAATAGTTAATTTGCTTTACTGTCTGTCTTCATCTACTAGAACATAAGCTCCATGCAGACAGAGATATAATCTGTTCTGTTCACCGCCATATGCACAGCACGTGGAATAATGCCTGGCTATAGTCGATGCTTGTAAGCATTTGCTGGATGAATTACATAGATGAATGGAACATCATTTAGTATATTGGCCATCATTAGGTCAAAATCCACCTAACTACTCAGCTAGAAATTTTATACTATCTCTCTTTTTCATTATCCTGTAGTAATACATCATTATGTTTTGTCAATCAATTTACACAGGCAACTCTCAAATCTTCCCATTTTCTCCATCCCTACTGCCTTTATTCTAGGGATGGCCATCATCATCTCCTTCCTTAATTACTCAGTCTGCTCAAGATGAGTCTCAAAGCCTCTAGTCTTAACTCCCTTATCTTTATTCTGCTCCTACCTTGCAATCTGTTTCTCATGCTGCAGTCAAAGTGATTTTCTGAAACCACGAATTTGATCTGATCTCAACATTCTCGTGTTTAAAATATTACAATAGCTCTCCACACCTAGGATAAAGTCAGAATTTCATTTCATGGTTAACAAGGTCTGGCCTTTCCAGACACATTTCTTGTTATCCCTCTTTGTTACTTACGTATCCTTGAACGTGGCATTCTTTCTTGCCCTAAACCTTCACGCCTGCTATTTCCTCTATAGGAACTTTCTCTCCTCCCTACATGAACCTACTCCTTCCCCTTGTTGACTGTTTAGTCCTCGCTTAAATGTCACTTTCTCAGACTTTTCCTAATCCCTAATCTTTCTTAGGCCCCCCTGAAGTATGCTCCCATGGTACCCAATATTTTCAACATGTCAGACTTTTGCAATGGCTTACTTTCTTGCCTGTATTCTTTACAAAATTGGAAGCTTAACATGGGTATCTCATCTCTGCTTTGCAGCATTTAGCATGATGCTGGCACAGAGTAGGTGCTCAACAAATATTTCTTGAATAATGAATGATGAGTTTGATAATAAATGAAAAAGAATCACTGTAGTTGAATATTTTGCACACCATTATCTGATTCTTATAAATATAGATCTCTATGTTGCTTTGTGACCAATGACATTTGTATTGTGAACACCTGCATTTCTTAACAGGGTATTGGAACTGATGAGTTTACTCTGAACCGAATAATAGTGTCCAGATCAGAAATTGACCTTTTGGACATTCGAACAGAGTTCAAGAAGCATTATGGCTATTCCCTATATTCAGCAATTAAAGTAAGTCTACTTTTAAAAATAGCAAAACATATTTTGCCCTTCTCTACCCATCTCCTTACTCTTATATGCCTTAAAATGTAAAAATATATGACTTAGATTTCTCTCTCCTTGTCAATGCATAAATGTGTTGTCTGAGCTTAAAATAGTAGCAGCAAAATGTCCCTTATTTTCAGCTCTAAAATCCCAGGCATATAAGAGACACTCAATATATTTTTAGGTGTACTAGCCACTAATTTTTCTTCTTTTGTGAATTACATATGCAAGTTGTTTACCTGTTTTTATATTGTACTGTTTTATTTATTTCAGTCTTTATGACAATGTAAGAAAAGAAAAATACATATTTTAAATTTCCTCTCTGTTTTACATGAGACAGCATGGTTCTGCAGCTTAGAGTGCTTTTCATTTCAGCATATAGGAAACTTTCTCATTTTATTTAACAGCTGTATATCATTCCATTGTTTGTATATTTGTACCCACCACAGCAAACAGAGGCTTCCAGTTTATTGCTATTACAAACAATGTTGTATAATGCATACACAACTTCATCAGGTACGCGTATATCTTTGGGATGAATTCTCAGAAGTAGGATTGCTGAGACAGATATAAATGCATTTTAAATTTTGACAAATATTACTAATTGAATTCCATTGTGCAATTCCATGAGGAATGTATGAGTCCTTCTTTCTCCATAGCCTTGGCACAGAGGGTATTTTCAAACTTTTAGGTTTTTAAAACATTTTTTAGAGATGGGGTCTTGCTGTGTTGCCCAGGCTAAAGTGCAGTGGCTGTTCACAGGTGCGATCATAATACATTGTAGCCTAGAACTCCTGGGCTCAAGCAGTCCTCCTGCCTTAGCCTCCAAGTAGCTGGGACTATAGATAGGTAAACTTTTGGGTTTTCATAATCTGATAGGTGAGGAATTGTATCTCAGTGTAGTTGTAATATACCTTTTTCTTAGTATAAGTGAGGCTGAATATATTTTCATGTTTTAAATAACATTTGTATTTCTCTTTCTGTGATCTGACTTTTTACATTCTTTGTCCACATTCTTTTGGGTTTTTGTTCTTTTTGGTCAGTTTCTAAGACCTTTTTCACATAAGGTAGATTAGCCTTTTGTCTGGTCATATTTTCCCAGTCCGTTCTTTGTCCTTTGACTTGGCCAGAAGTATTTTTTTGCAAGCAGAGGTTGCACATCTTATTTAATTAAATTTATCAATCTTTTACAGTATTTTAGTTTTTAAAAATTCTGGTCCCTTCTGTTTCTTTCATTGTGGATGAGAATCTTCCTAAAATGGGCTCCTTGCTTTCTCTTTTAAAGCATGAAACCCATTTTCATTGTTTTCAGATCTCAGTTGATATATTATACATAGAAACTTCAAATAAATTACAAATTATTTGAATTAATAGGGCAGTAAGGCTGACAAAAATTGTACAAGAGGCTCTGTATGTTAAGCTCATGGTTCAAAAGTCATAGTCCCAACAGAACGATGGCAACTAGTTACTGGAGAACTAAGGGGCTAACCCCACACCTGTTCAGCAGCCTTCCATTGATTTACTTTTCTACCTCGGTGCTCCAGACCACATATGAAAGTCTCTAGTAAATGAGTTATAGAGAGTGTTAGTCCAAGCTGGTTCCCTGGAACAAAGTGGAAGCTGGGGTTGGTGAATGGAGCAATCCACCATCCTCGCCTCCAAGGCCACACTGAGCAGGGGAAAAGATAGAGTCAGGGCTGCCTTCGCAGAGGACTTGCAGGCTATGCAGACCTCTCCATCTCTTTGCTACTCCATCTACCCTTGAATGTCTCGAGGAAATCAGCACTAGAGAGTGCTGGACCCAGGTGTACTCTCCAAGGTCTAAGCTGAGAGTTGGGGCCTAGAAGGCGATCCAGGATGAAGAAGGAAGCAGCAGCCAAGCAGAGAGTGTTTGCTCTGAGCACTGAGGGTCCAAAACTGGGAATGGAGTCCATGCTGATTAGACCCCCTAAGCTGTGGATCATTATGCACCATGCATATCCTGATCCTGGGTAGCAGCACCCTCTCTCAAGCCCCTACAAGGCTGGAGCCCTACCTCTGTGGGGGAGCTTACACCCAGCAATGTCCCCTGGGGACACCTGGCTTAGACCACATTCCAGTGTCCCTGCCAGCAGCTGGCGTCTTTGATCCAACCTTCGCTATGGCCCTACCCACAATAGCCACCCTTGAACAGGCACAAATATTAGCCTGGGTCTTTCTGCAGCTATCTTGGGAAGGTTCCTGCCTCTGACTTTACAAATGGCCTTTGAATGAATGAATGAATGAACATCAACCAGTTAACTAGATTCATTCACTAAAATCTCTCTCTCTTTTTAATCAGAGTTTTTGTTTTTGCACTCAACTTTTACAGAAAGAGATGCTGAGATGCATGCATAATTTGAAATCAGGAACTTACTCAAAAAGGCAATTCTCAGACTGTGCCTGGGCCTTAGCACAAATTGCATCAACTGCTCACACTCAATTCTATTTGAATCAGTCCTGACACATCACAATAGTTTCAATCATCAGAGGAAGATTCAATAACATTAACCATATTGTAGCTACTAAGGCAGAAAAATAGACTCACACATTTTCTAAAGATTGTCAGTAACAAGGTTGAGACATAAAGAGGGCTTTCATTTCACCCTCAGCAAACCAGAAAATTAAATTAACCAGTGGCTCTCCGTTCCCCAGTGGTCTGGGTAATTGAGGCTTATTGTATTAGAAAACATTTAAACTATTTGTAGTTTGATAGAAAAGAAAAATCCATCACTGAAAACTTCAGTTTGCAATTTGAAATAATACAAGATTTCTTTATTTCTACCACCTAACATATATTATTAAGTAATCTCATTACATTTTTGCTATTGATGAACACGATCTTTTTAGATGGTTGTTTTTGAAATTCATGGGATAGAGTTCCATTTTGCATATCATCTCAGCCTGTCATCCTGCCTGTTTTCTTCCTTCCACCTATTGTTTAGACATTTCTTTGTCCATTGACACCTTTCTCAGGGGGTGACTGGTGGGAAGGAGAAGGCAAGGAAGAACAGAGGTGAAAAACCAATGTGTACCTCTTATTACTTTATAAGAAGATATTATGAAAAATTTTGATGAAATTATGTTCTTTGGTAGTTTTCCTTCGTCGACAAATTCTGTATTTATTTAATAAATGGCACAATTCCAAGCTTTTTATGGGAAAATATAGTAGCCACTCACAATCGACTCATAATCTATGTGGAGACTTGAGGTAGGTATAAAGAAACAATTAGAAGATAATAATTGAAACAACATATAATTAAATACTAGGTTGTTGAATATAGAGCTAGTACTATCTGAATTGAGAAGAAAAGAAGTTTGGGGTTAGAGAAATGGGTCTTGAGTCTGCCTTTCAAGTCAACAAGCTTGTGTTGAGTGTCTCCTATGGGCCAGGTGCTCTGCTGGAGCATTTACCTTTAAGACCCCAGATCAATAGGGTCTTAAAAGTAAATGCTCTAGAAACAGGTATGGGAAGAAGCAAGAGGGAAAGAAGTAATAGGATTTGTTTGATTAGAGGGTCTACCTTGGGGAATATTGAGAAATAAAATCCAAGTAGCAAGATGAGTTCAGTTGAAAGAGAGCTTTGAGATCAGCGAATTCATTCATTCAATTAAAAATATTTATCAAATGCATATTATGTGCTAGGCTCAGGGTTACAATTATAAGCAAAGGGGGTGGGCTAGGGGAAGACATTTTCTGCCCTTATGGAATTACAACTATGTTAAACGTAAAGGAAAGTGACATTGTGCTAAAAGATCCTATAATAGGAGGACTTGACTTAGAGGAAAGGCTTCTATGAGAAAGTCATGATTCAGATCTGGAAAATAAGTAGATATTAATAAGGCAAAATGTATGGAGGTAAGGGAGCCAGTAGAACTTTCTAATAAAAGAAATGACAAATGCAAAGGCCTCGTGGTGGAGGAAGCATAATGAAAAATGAGGATGTGGGGGCCAGATCATGCAGGACCTTTTTGGCAATGTTTAAGGAATTTTGGCTTTAGCTTAAGAGTAAGGGGAAGCCATTGAAGAGTTCTGGGCACGAGCTCTTGAAGAGTTAGTATCAGGATCATGAAAAGATCCCTGTGAGATCTTCTTATTCTGAAGAGTAAGAAGGGCTCAAAAGATATTTAGGAGTTGAAACTTAAGGGACTTGGTATAATATCTTGGTGTGAGGAAAGGAAGATAGCAACGATGACACTCAAGTTCCTAACTTGGAAAACAGATAGTGGCGCCATTCCTTGCAAGAGGATCAGGTTTTAGGTTGGTTTTTTTGTTTTTGTTTTTTTTTCCTTTTCTTTTTGGGGAGTGGGGGAGGTTTATGAGTTTGGTTTCACATGTGTTGAGTTTGAGCTGTCTTTGAGCCATGTAAGACATGTGGAGAGGTCAAGTAAGCCATTAGTGGTGTGAAATATACTTTGAGCTACTTCAATGTATTTTCTTGACTAACTGGTAGAACGCCTAATTGTTTACAAGTCTGATCAGAGATGTCTAGAAGGAGCTCTTTTAATACAAAGCTGGAGCACTATTGTCTTGTCCGCTCTGCTGTTGCAGAGCAAGACAGGAAAACCAATAGCATAAGAACTACAATCTATATAAAAAAGAAGAATATTGAGTCATATATTTTGTGAAACAGACAAATGAACAAGAAATAAAGAAAACAGAACAATATATATAAACGCCTATTGTGTCTTACTGTGAAAGTAATGCTTAACTTCTTCACTAAATGAGCCTTCTCTGAGACTTCCTTTATATTACCACTTACTCTAATATTCACCCCAGTGACAGCCGTTTCAAATGTGAAACTTAAGTGATAAGAAGAGCTCACTGGTTGGGTTGCCTCAAATAAAATAAAAATAATGTGAGCATCTTACACAATCCAGGTTGAAAGCCAATTTTTACCTCCTGTGAAGTCTTTTGCGTTACAAACTTGGTATCTTTGCCCTTTAAGCCTCAACCTTACATAGTATCTTTTCTGGACAACAGTCTATTTTTGGTTGGCCTTGGGAAAAGGAACTGATACACATATTCTTTAAAAATGTGGTTCATTTCCCTTTTCTAAGTTAGGCAGTGTAGCAGGGTATTAAGGAGACAGGATATAGGGATTCAAATACTGCTTTTGTCACTTATTCTCCATAAGATTTGGGGCAAGTTTCCTAACCTGTTTTTCTCATTTTACTTATCTGTTAAATGGGGGATACGTATAGTACCTATTGCAGAGAGCTTTTAAAAGGGTTAAAGTAGTTAATACACATTAAGCCTTTTGAATAGCAAGTGTTTGATAAATATTATTAAAACTAAAATTTGAAGTTTTTTTTAGAAATCAATATTATGTAAGTGATACAATCTTATTTTATGAAACCCAAATTGAAATTTAACTGCAATATATCAGGAAGAATCTAAATATTATTTACTGTGAAGAAGATGCTGGTCAGAACATAATTACACTCAGGTATGAATGAATGATGGAATTGCAGGTACGTTTTACTAAATGGTATAGCTCATGAGTCTCACACCCAGGTGAATTCCCTAGTGCTATAGGATTTGATTCATTTATGGTCTCCCATTATTTATACTGTATTTGTTCTTCATTGATTTTGTTCTCTGCAGTCGGATACTTCTGGAGACTATGAAATCACACTCTTAAAAATCTGTGGTGGAGATGACTGAACCAAGAAGATAATCTCCAAAGGTCCACGATGGGCTTTCCCAACAGCTCCACCTTACTTCTTCTCATACTATTTAAGAGAACAAGCAAATATAAACAGCAACTTGTATTCCTAACAGGAATTTTCATTGTTCTATAACAACAACAACAAAAGCGATTATTATTTTAGAGCATCTCATTTATAATGTAGCAGCTCATAAATGAAATTTAAAATGGTATTAAGGATCTGCAAATACTATCCAACTTATATTTCTGCTTACAAAGTGAGAATCTTTATAGTTCTAATCCATTAAATATAAAGCAAGATAATAAAAATTGTTGCTTTTGTTAAAAGTAATTTGTTTGTTTGCTTTCAGAGCTTGCCAACATTGTTTGATGCCTGGTGCCAACAACTAATATTTTAAAACATGTTTCTGTATAGAAGCTGTTACTGCTTCAGTTTATCACCTTGTTAATCACACTTTTCTTTAAGAAAGGAATAAGATGAAGATGTATGTGACCCTGGCCTACCCTTTCTAGTTGTGATCAAGCTGTAGGAGTGGCAATGCATGATAAGTTATTTCAGCTTTCAGAAAACATCTGCTGAAGGATTAATCTAACCACTTCCTGTCTGAATGGCAAGCATGAATTATGGTTGCTTCATGCTAAATACTACTTTCCCAGAATGGGCATTTAGAATCAAGCCTCTAAGGTTTCCTTTTCTCTTGATTTGGCAAAACTATGCATTTAAAGAATCCATTATGCTATCTTTGGGTGGGACCTAATATGAAATACCTTAACTGATATGAAATAGATAAGGTGAAAAAAATTCCAGTTAGAGTTATTTTCCTGGACCAGAATAGAAATGATCGTACTGGCCATGTGCAGTGGCTCACGCCTGTAATCTCAGCACTTTGGGAGGCTGGCAGGCGGATTGCTTGAGCCCAGGAGTTCGAGACCAGCCTGGGCAACCTAGTGAGACCCTGTCTCTGCCAAAAATACAAAAATTAGCCTAGCGTGGTGGCACATGCCTGTGGTCCAAGCTACTTGGGAGGCTGAGGTGGGAGGATTGCTTGAGTCAGGAAGCCCATTTGGCAAGTTAGTTATGTAATCAATACTATAAATGGCAGTCATAACTAAGATGATGGCAGGAGATAATGAAAAAAAAACTACTTAAATATTTGGGAGATAAAATTGAGTAAACATGGTATTCAAAGTTACCAAGTGTCAGTCAAGTATGCCTTCACAATTTTGGTGTAAGTGATTTAGTGAGTAAGTATATCACGAAGCAATAAATCAATGTTAATACTCATAGAGTGCTTACTATGTATTAGGTACTATGTTAAACAGTGTAGTATATTTTAATTTGTTAATCCTCAAGGAACCTTACAATGTAGATACCAACACAGATATAGAAATGGAAGCTTAGAGAAATCATGTAACTTGTCACTGTAAGAGCCAGGTAGTCCAACTTCAGCGTCCAGGCTCTTAACCACTGTTTTGCCTTAGAATTTATCCCATCCCAGGGCCACTGTTGTGTTCAATGCCTAGTGCTTAGATTAGAACAGTGTTCAGCACATAAAAGGCATTTAATACAGTGAATCTTTATTTTAGATCTCATTTATCCTCAGAGTTGTTATACCACTTATGTATTAAGTACTTTCTGAAACAAAGCATGGTTACATGTGTCAATATTTCCCCTGTTTTGGAAGTGAGGAGAATGAGACTCAGGTTAGGTATGTAGCCCAGGGTTACACAGTGGGAAAGCCAAGGCTTAAGATCCAGGTCATCTGGACTTTAAAACTTATCTGTGGCTGGGCAAAGTGGCTCACACCTCCAATCCCAGCATGTCGGCAGGCTGAGACAGAAGGATCACTTGAGCCCAGGAGTTTGAGACCAGTCCAGGAAACATCAGGAGACTCTGTCTCTACGAAAAATTTAAAAATTAGCTGGGCATGGTGGTGTGCACCTATAGTCTCAGCTACTCAAGAGGCTGAAGTGGGACGATCACTTGAGCCCAGGAGTTTGAGGCTGCAGTAAGCTATGATCGCACCACCGTACTCCAGCCTGGGTGACAGAGCAAGACCCCATCTCAAAAACAAAACAAAACAAAAAACCTTACCTGTGTATGAGTGAGTTTGAAGAAGGTGAGAACTTGAAGACAGTAGTGATCACATAAGAGAATTCTGCAGAAAAAAAAAAAAAAGCCACAATGAGGTAACCCTCTAACCCTTCTACTCACATCTGTTTTGCCTTGTACACATTGGACTTCAGGCAATTACCTTTCTAAGCCACATATTCCTCATCTTTAAAATGGGACAACAATAGTACCTACCTCATAAGATTGTTTTGATAAATAAATGAAAAAAAAAAACACTTAAAAGGTATTCCACATAGTGCACAGCACATGGTAAGCCCTTAATAAATGTTAGCCTGTATCATATAATTATTATAGAGTAGTATTCAATGGCCACATTTTTTATTGCCTCCAATTTCCACAAGGTGGCATGTCAAGTTCAAAGTGAACCCCACGGCCTTGCATCCCAATGGCAAAACCTACTTAACTTGCTTCAGAATAACATGGCCAAGTCTAAACTGTTGGAAACGTCTTCTGTAGAAGGTTTGTCATGGTTCAGAAATCTTCTTGTCACTGTAAACTCCTTCTTAAGGAAACATGTGGAACATTTAATTTAATCATCTGGCTTCTCTGGATGCCCAGGACCATCTTCATTTACATGAATGTGCATTAGCTCTGACATGGATCACCTGCACAATTGAGTGCATTCATGTCATCTCATTAAGCACTAAGTTTAATCCCTGAAGATTGAAAGAAGAGAAAAATAGCCAGCTGCAGAGAGTCCTGGGCTCTGTGGTTGGTGAGCTGCAGAAGCAGAAGGTTTGTACACTTCACTCTACAGTAACAGAATGTTTGGTCTATAAATCAGGAGCTGCAAAAATGGCAAATGAAGATGTTGAATAGGAGATTCTCTAGCCTATTTGTAAGAATGTATTGAGGAAATTTTTAAAATAGTGTACAGCAGTTCAGACCTTTCTTCCATGTACCTTCCCCTTTTTCCATTTCCCCAATTTCATGCCGTATGGATAACCCACAGTTTTACTTTGTCTTTAAAACATTAATTTTGGGGTCATATCAAACTGGGTTCAAATCCTGGCTTCACCACTTATGGCAGCAGCGTAGATAACAGTGCTTGACAAATACTTAACCTCCATACAACTCAATTCTTTAGCTGACAATAACAGCACCTACCTTAAATATGTGCGAGGATTAAATGAAATAAAGCATGTGAAAAATTTATCTCAATAAAAATTAGTTACTAATAACTGCATTGGCATGGTGAGTTGCCAGTGAAGAGCAGATAGTAAGTGTTCAACAAGCATTTGTAGAATAAATAAATGATACTTGTTTCAGTACTACTCAGCGACAGTAACTCTAAGGCCTTGGAAGCTTCAGAGAACTGTCAGCTGAAATCAGTGTTATTAATATGTTGTCAGTGTGTCCTCCAACGGTAAGAGCCAACTGTGTTCACCTCAGTGACGAGGTTACAGGATCTGAAGAAAGTTTTCTAGTCTTATTTCCTGCCCATCAGTTGACAGTAGTATGACATGTGAGGGAGCGAGTCGCTTACTCTTTCTGTACCTTAGTTTCCTCACCTGTAAAGCCAGGATGGCCATGCATGTGTCATTCATAGTAGGTGTGAGGTTTCAATAAGCCAGATTAGGTGATGCACTTGCCACAGTGCCTGCACCCTTTAAGTGCTCAATAAACATTAGCCATTATTCTCTGGCTCAGTTTGGAAGACTTACAATTGCTTATACAGTGCTCTAATCACTTGGGGGATTTTGAGCATGTTGTAAAGCTACCTCTTCTAGTTTGCAATTAGGAAAGAAGATAAAGCAAACTTCTTGGCAATTTCCTGCCTGTGAAACCTTGTGTTTTATGAGCCACGGAAAGTACCCCAAATTTTTTTTCAACCCTACCCCCAGCAAACTGACAAACTCAGATCTTTCCCACCCACTCTGTATGTCTCCCGTGGGACTGTGAGAGTCAAGCAAGTACAGGTTGCCGTGTGCTGAAGTCTTTTTACTGGTGCTATATTTCTTTCAGTTTCATCAAACTCAGCTTTGTGCCAGTTCGACCCACCAGGGCCAGCCCTCCTCTGAAACCAAAGTTTGCCTATTTCTGTAGAGTTTACAAAGTCAACAGTGAGAGAGAGAAGAATTTCAAATGAGGAGGAGGGTTACAGAGTAGGAGGTAACATTGAATGGCTGCTACAGTAAACTGTTAAAAGAAATCCCAAACCTGGAATACCAGAGCAACCCATTCAGCTGAAAGGTTTTATGACACAACCATGCATAAGAAAAAACTAGCTATCAAAATGTACATATGACCTCTTTGGGCATAAACTTTGTGGAACTGGATGTGGCAATAAATAGTGGTCCAGGCCAGGCATGGTGGCTCACCTCTATAATCCCAGCACTCTGGAAGACCGAGGCAGGCAGATCACCTGAGGTCAGGAGTTTGAGACCAGCCTGGCCAACATGGTGAAACCCTGTCTCTACTAAAAATACAAAAAAATTAGCTGGGTGTGGTAGCGGACGCCTGTAATCCCAGCTACTCGGGAGGCTGAGGCTGGAGAATCGCTTGAACCCGGGAGACAGAGGTTGCGGTGACCTGAAATCACGCCATTGCACTCCAGCCTGGGTGACAAGAGCGAAACTCTATCTCAAAAAAAAAAAAATAGTGGTCCAAGGTGACCTGCAGGGCATCAGACTTGCTGTGAAGCAACAGATGTGATTTGCCAATTGCTACAATATCAACCACCAGACAAAAGGAAGTTTTGAAAAAGAATATTGAGATAAAATCAGCTCCTACAAAAAAGAGCATGCCACAGTGGGGTAGAAAGTAGAGAAGAACAAAGGTCGCAAGGGTAGGAAGTTGGTGAGAATTAGCCCAAATCACACCTCCTTTTAGAGAACTGCAGCAATCCGCAGAGTAACTGGCTTACATTGGTGCCCCTGGCCACAGACCTCAGAAGAGTTTAGAGATTTCCAAAGTTGCATTTAAATTTTTTGTTTTGTTTTGTGTCAGAGAGCCAAGTCCACAAAGAAAATTCCAGATCATGTCTGCAAATTCTATTTAAACCGGTGTTAAATAGAATTTGATATCTGATATCTTCATGAAAAATATTTTTCTTGGTTTTTATCAGTCAAACCAAACTCCTTCCGACGTTTATTCTTCCAACATTTATTACACGGTAACTAGTCCAGAAACTATGCCAGGTGCTGGAGTTATAAAAATGAAGAAAGCTACACATTTCCTGACTTCAAGGAGTTGACAATCTGGGGAACAAGCAAAGGAGAGGAAAGACAGATACTTGGCTAATTAGCAAGGACAGCATAGTAGTGGTAGTGGTGGGTGGGGTTGGGGATTAGGCAAATGTGGCTTCCACACAAAATTCTCACACTCTTTGCAACTTGCAGAGTTAAAGGATAAGATATTTGAAGAAACTGCCAATTATTAGGTGTTCAGTTAAAGACTGTTAAAGTTGTACTGCACAGTGGTTAAAAGTCTGGAGTCAGCCTAGCTGGACAAATTCTAGCTCTAACAGCTCTAAAGTCTCTAGCTGTGTGATCATGGGAAAATTACTTAAGCCCTTTATGCCTCAGATTCCTTCATCTGTGAAATTTGAATGATGGTAGTAATTAGACCAACCACCTAGGATTACAAAGATTAAATGGATCAATGCATGTAAGTACTTAGAATGACCCAGTACATTGTAAGCATATGTAAATGCTAGCTACCTAAAATTAACTATAGTAAAATATGATATGTACTGTAACTGCTATTAAAAATGCTGCGGACTACTAAGTATCAGAAATACTGATGGAGATACAAATAGATACAGATACCACAAAAGATGTTTATGATATTTTGCTAAATGGAAGAAAAGTTGCTTGACAAAACAGAAAAAGAAAACCAGTGTGAGGCAACATAGCAAATGTAAGGAGGCATGTCTGCTCATTTCTGCTTGCCAGCATAATTTCACAAAGCCTAACTCTGTGACGACGTGCAGCTCTCCAGAAAGATGCTTTGGAGGCAAAGCAGGATAGAGCACATGGCCCCATCATGTCTCTTGCCTTAGTCACTAAGTTCCTTAAAAGATAAATGACCCTATTCCCTGCCTTTTCTTACAGGTAAGGTAACATCTGATGGGGTTAGTGATGATGCCTCTAATCTATAACCAGCTGTACTCTTACACCCAAACTTTGATGTGATTCTGCTTTAATGTAACTTCTGCACACGTTTGATGTGATTTTACACGTACTAAACCTCCACAACCCATATATAAACTGTGAGCTAAAACACTATTTCAGAGCAGTCTGACAGAACCTCTTTGAAGGACTGTTCCCAGGCTTTAGGCCTCAGTCTATAGTCTTCAGTGAGACTTCTAAATACAACAACCTTTAATTCTTTACAAGCTTGATTTTTTTTTTTCTTTAGTTGACACCAGAAAGGCTGGGAAAATGTACACGACCATGGTAACTGTTTATCTCTGGGTAGTAGCATTACAGCTGACTCATTTTTCTCTTTTTGTCAAAGTTGTGTTTTCTAAGTAAATTTAAATTTATTGGCTTAATAATTTAAGAATATCTTTACGTGACATATAAGAAAGTTTGGTTATTAAAAGGCACCTAGAGCTCAAATGAAGGATTAATCAAGTATGCAGGGCAGGATTCACCAGGAATATCACCTCTGAGCTAGGTATTAAAGGAATTGATTGGTAGGGCTTTGAAGATATAAAGATTAGTAGAGATGAGAACAAGCTCCCAGTATTTGATAATATTGGAAAATAATGTATCAAATAGTACATGAGTTAAGTGGGCTGTTAATCCTTTTTTCTTTCTTTTTTTTTAAATGGTGACAAGGTCTCACTGTGTTGCCCATGCTGGGCTCGAACTCCTCAGCCTCCCCAAGTGCTAAGATTACAGGTGTGAGCCACCACACCCAGCCGAGTGGGCTACTAATCCTTAGTGAAGAGGCCATCACTGGGCACTGAATATCAGAGTCCATCCTTATTTGTGTGTGTGTGTGTTCCTCTTGTTTCTGAGGTATCTAATGGAAAGTCTGGCTTCTCTGTTTCTCTCTTTCTCTGATTTCAGAAATCTTATTACGGGATCCTATCTGTTGAAGATAACTAGAGATCAGTTTAAGTCTTCTCCATGCTAGAGCTTACAGAATAGATGCTAATTCTATTGCCTGCTTTCCCAGATACTGACAGGTAATAAGAGGGCCAAGTAGACCACCCTGTCATGGATTGGAGCCATGTAAGACCCATCCTGTGTACACTCAGAGCTGACTCTTTCCTAGGAAGTGAGTGGTATGGATAGACATGCATCTTTTCCAATTCTTCCTGTGCCTCACCTCAGTCTTCAGGACTCCAAGGAGGTAGGACCAAAAAGCACAGGGTCCCTGAGTGTTATTTCAGATCCTCTGTGTAACCAGCCCACACCTGAGCCTTCTGTCACTGGAAAGCTCCATTAGGCAGCAATGACTGGAGAATGTCTCCAATTTATTCAAACATGTTTCTAGAGAGAAGACGGTGGTGGGGAGAAAAGCACTTCCTTCCTCTCTCTACCTCCTGTCTCTTCCTAACCTCCTCTGCTTTAATTTCTGGCTAATCTCAGCACTGTTGACATGAAAAAGAAGTCATTGCACTGTTTAGTCTACTCTGAATTATTTCAATATGGGGACCTTCCCTGGGCACCAGGCAACAAACTGTCATTCTTGATTTTCTCCTCTCTCTCTCTTCTGGATATTGAGTATGTAGTTTGGCTGGACCAGGTGCTGCAAAAAACTTCTTGGGAGGCCCAAGGCTTCCCAGAATCTAGAATCCACCCAGAGAAAGTCCCTGTGAGGAAACTTCACAGATCTTTCTCTGGTTACGTCTCTGGGAACACTGCACTTGCCCGGCTTCTCCTGCACTGCTTTTCTTGGCTTCCTCAGTGTGATGGTCCTGTCTTCTTTCTTCAGGAAAAACAGGCCCCCTGGCCTTCCCTTTCCTAGATGTGAAGGAAAGATGCCACAGCCATACAATGTTGATTTCAGTACCACCAACTTGCTGTGTAACTTTGGGCAAATTACTTAGCCCTGCTGATTCATCATTTCCTTTTGTTTCTAAGATAGAAGTAATAATTTATTCAATTCATAGTGCCAGGAAGACCCAGGTGCCAGGAAAGAGGGAATGCTTAGATCTGTTGTGGAAGATACAAGGAATTAGATGAGGAAACACAAGTAAAGGACTTAACACAATATCTGAAATATGTAGTCATTGGCTATTATTTACATCTTTCCCTAATTTCCCAGTCTCTTTTGCCATATCAAGTATATGCATAAGATCTTTTTTATTTTGAAAGACTTAATCATTATGGGAAAATTGACAAAGGACTGCAAATTCTGTATAATCATGTGGAACTTTCACAACTTAACCAACTACACCACATTCTTGACCTCTCTTGCAGGCAGAGAGAATTCAGCTCCCTTTGGACTTTGGCTTTATGACCTCGCATGCTCTTCTCAGCCAACTGACCTGAAGAGCCAGTAGGCATTGACTTACATTCTTTCAGAGGTCCTCTTGTTTCAATAATAATAAGCACCATTTCTTAACACTCACTATGAGCAATTCATATATTTTATCTCATTTTGACTTTATAACAACACCATGAGACAGGTAACCTTATCTCAATTTACTAGTCGGGAAAGAGGCTCAGAAAGGTTAAGACCACTCTAGATTTAGTTCTGGAGCCACAAAATAAACTGAGATTTCTATACAGTAGATCCAAAATCTATAAGCTTGACTCTCTCATGCTGGGACCATGATACAGCAGTAGCAACAGTCACAAAGCTCTTTACTTTAGAGGCCCGTTTCTCGGGCTCTGGGGTTGGGAGGTAGGTCTGAACACTTGGCTGTCTCATAAATTCTCTGACTTCACACACTGAGCAACTTCACCACACATCACTGGCATCTAACGGTAATACTGAAGTCTAAATAAGTTTCTCAGAAGCTTACATATCAATAATATAAAGTCATCTAGTACAGGACAGAAGCCACCTTGATAGAGCCAAGTCAATATCTTTCAATCTGACAAGACTGGTCAGGAGGCTCTCAGAACAGAAGATAACATCTTCTGCTTGCTGAGCACTGTACTATCCAAACTTTGAAACTATAGACTGTGCCACAGCGGGGCACATGTGCAAGCACAGAGTTGGAGCCCTGAATAAACAGTTCACCATTACTTACAGAATTTCCCTGGTTCCATGTTTCCCCCTTTCTTTTTTGGGGGGAAGGATGTGACTTTTTTCTTCTTTTTCTCCAGCAGTAGCAGTACTGAAACCATTCAGCAACGAGGATTTGGCAGCTTCTAAGGGTCATGTCGTTGGTGGGTGCAGTTTGAGTTGAAGTGATTGCAGACGTGCAGACAAACACACAGAGACAGAGGTTCAGCAGGGCCTGGACCTAAGCCCTGGGGAAAGCTACAGTTACTTCAGTGGAAGGGGAGTAGAAGCCAACAGAGCAAATGGAAGGAAGAGCAGGAAGATGATGCCGCACTCCGGAGGAGAAGCACCAGAGTTGCTCTCTGTACCTGCAAGCCAATGGAGAAGTTTATCATAAGACAGTAATGAACTAATAACACACCGCTGACGGGTGACACACAGCAATAGTGGCAACTGTTGAAGAACTACTGTGTGCTCAGCATCACGCTACATGCTTTAGAGAAGCCCTTAGGGCACAGTGGAGTTAGAAGTACGTTATTTATTAGGAATGACTGTACACAGGATTAAAAAAAAAAAGAAATAGGTCATTTATCCTAACTCTTACAGCAACTAGCTTTGAGAAAGTGAGCAGCTTATTCAATCTCTCTGAGTACTAATTTCATCTGAAAAATTGGAGTAATAATATCCATATTACTCATTCAGCCTATCGATGTGAACTGAAGGCCTACTGTGTGCTAAGCACTACTCTAAAAGCTGCATATACATGTAAAAATTTACTACCTGTTCGGCTGGGCGCGGTGGCTCAAGCCTGTAATCTCAGCACTTTGAGAGGCCGAGGCGGATGAATCATTTGAGGTCAAGAGTTCGAGACCAGACTGACCAACATGGTGAAACCCAGTCTCTACTAAAAATACAAAAATTAGCCGGGCATGGTGATGCACGCTAGTAATCCCAGCTACTCAGGAGGCTGAGGCAGGAGAATTGCTTGAACCTGGGCAGCAGAGGTTGCAGTGAGTCTAGATAATGCCACTGCACTCTAGCCTGGGTGACAGAGTGAGACTCCATCTCAAAAAAAAGAAAAAAAAATTCAGTGCCTGTTTTCATGGAACTTACAGTCTATAATAAAGATAAGAATGATCAATTATATTAAATGCCTGGGATTTGGCACTTATTTCATTTAATCCTCACAGCAATCCTATGTTTAGTGTGCTCTTTTCACGTCAACATTATCTGCTGTTGTTAAATGAAAATAAGTCAAGGCAGATCTGAGAAAACTATTGAGTACTAGGTTCGTCTTAATTGCGAAAGTGGCCATCGTTAGTTGATGGTTATGTATAATTAGTTAGTTTGAGAATGTGGGGTATATATTTCATATTCAAAAGCGAACTCCTGCCTCTGTCAGTCAATATTTGTGGTCCACCATCATTCTTAGCATCTAGTCCAACGCCTGGCACGTATTAGGTTATCAATACATAATTGTTAAATTAAATTAAGTACTTATTATATGCCAGACATCACTTATTCTGCAAATTGCATTTTATCAGATCTTTGTTCTTAGAAATTATATAAGGGCCTCTGGGAGAAACAGTAAGATTCTGGCCTACTAAGCTTTAGGGTGCTGTGTCAGTAGCAATGGAGTCAGGGAACAGTTGGTCAAAACCAGTCTTAGATGAAGAGTTTTTTCCCTTCTCTGACATAACCCCTCTATTTCTACTCTGAACCCATCTCTTATTACCCAGGACATTGCTAATAACGATGGGTGGTCCCAAGGTTCGGCCCTTGCATTTCTGCTCCACTAGAAAATACTTGGATTTTTGAGTCTTTAAATCACAGTTCCAGAACTTACTAGCTTGGTAATTTTTGTGAAGTTGCTTACTCTTAATTTCTCAGTTTCTTCTTCTATAAAATTGAGATAATGCCAACTTCTGTGGTCAAGAAGATTAAATTAAAATGATGCATCCAAGAATACCTAAGACAATGAATAAAAGGATAGGAAGCTAGAAACAGGGATAGTTACATTTACAGTAAAGCTAGTCGGATAGGAGACATAGAAGGTTCTTGGTGCCCCATAGATGTCCCTGACACTCAGAATTTCCTACGTTCTGACTCTCCTTACTTCAAGTGCCAGTGACCCTGCTGCAGCCTTTATCTGTCTGTGGGAGCTGCCTTGGTCCACACTTGGGTCAGAACAGAAGTGTCAGGGAGTAACACCCCTGGGGTGGCTCTCAACCAGTGACAGATGGAGGCCATGGATAAATACCACAGGCTCTTGCCTCCCAAGTGAGACAACTCTGAGGCATGATCTATGCTGCCTCTGAGACCCCCAGGAAGTCTGAGCCCCAGCTGCCCGCAGTGACAACTGACTCACAACACACCCTGTACTGGCTTTCTTTCTTTTTCTGTCTCACTTCTGCACTCACTTCCCAGTGCTTCCTGGGATCCCTGGATCCTTTTCTCAGCATCCGTTTCTGGAGGGACACATCCTGAAATAGGAAGGACTATTTTCAGTAGTCACTATAAAGTAGGAGGTGTAACTGTGTGTAACTTTGTGGGGTTACAGGGTGGAGGAGTTGAGAGAAGAAAATGGAGGCTTTTAGGGTAGAAATCCTCTAGAACAGTGATTCTCTGTGTTGGCGTGCTAGGGAGTCACCAAGTGTTTTGGAAGTGAAATGGAGAGGTAGGAGGAGCACTGGGATGGCTCAAGTTAGATGGCTCTGAAGAGGAAATGAGCCACAGCTTCAAAGTTCCGCCTCTTTCTTCAAAGCACAGTTACCTGGAAACACAAATGAAAATGAATGAGAGGAAGATGAAGAATAGGAGCAATAAGAAGAAGAGGAGGAAATCCCATCTAATTTTATCTACCACACTGCCATCTTATTACTACTTTACATTTATTTCCATGGGTTCTTTGGAAGTGAAGTCCAGAATTTAGGGGCACACAGGGAGTCTATGATTCTAGTAAGCAAGGCAGGAAGCAGTGAAGGCAAATAGAATTAGTGAATGAAATGGGATAGATTATGTGATGCAGGAGAGGTTCCAGGGAAGCTAGAGATGGGCTTCCTGGGTGGGGTGAAGGAGATGACAGGCTGTGGCTGCAAATGGGATAATAGATCTCAGAAACAGAGATTACCCTGAGTGTTAACGACACTGACTAAGGCAGGTCAAAGGTGGAGATCCTTAACCCAGGAAATACCTCTGGGGTAAAGGAATCTAAAAGGTTAATGTGGATTCCAAAGTCAATACAGATTATGGCAAAGAGCAGGGCAGAGGAGCAGGGCTGAGTCCACTGCTGAAGTAAGTTTGGGAAGTGAGGATGGAATCCGGTGAGTCGCAGCACTGAGAACTGCACAGTCTTCAACTGAGCAGAGGGTGAGAGTGGGTGAGGGTAGTTCAAGGGTGAGAAAGCACACTGGAGGGAGGAAAGAGCTGGCCGCTCCACCTCACCCGCTGACTTGAGCAGAGAAGATAAGGCTATCATGCTGAAAACAGTTGGGAGAACAGTGATTTCACAGGAGAGCATCTTTCAGGCCAGACGGTAGAAGAAAGAGGATTTAGGTGAATGGGGACTACGATGGTTAATTTTCTGTGTCAAATTGGCTAGACCACAGTATTTGGTTAAATATTATTCTAAGTGTTTCTGTAAGAGTATTTTTTAAATGAGATTACCATTTAAATCAGCAGACTTTGAGTAAAGCAGATTACCTTCCATAATGTGGGTGGCTCTCATCTGATCAGCTGGAGGCCTTAACAGAAAAAGACTCCCTCTCCTTCCCATTAGGCAGAGAGAATTTTGCCAGCAGACTGCCTTTAGACTTGACCAGCAATGCCAACTCTTCCCTGGGGCTCCAGCTGACCAGCTCACTCTGAAGATTTTGGACTTGCCTGCCTGTACAATAATGTGAGCCAATTCCTAAAATAAATCTCTGTATCTCTCTCTCCCTATATATATATATGTGTGTGTGTGTGTGTGTGTGTGTGTGTGTGTGTGTGTATTTCTCTCTCTATATATAATAAATACATATATAATACATACTATATATGTATGAAGGTATATGTATCTCTCTATATGTATATATAGAATGATTTCTCTAGATATATGTGTATATATAGAGAGAGCTATTATATAGCTATATATATAGAGAGAGCTATTATATAGCTATATATATAGAGACAGCTATTATATAGCTATATATATAGAGAGAGCTATATATAGAGAGAGTGAATACTACTCAGCCATAAAATAAAAATTACTACTCAGTAATGAATTAATGGCATTTGCAACAACCTGGATGGGATAGAAGACTATTATTCTAAGTGAATAACTCAGGAAGGAAAATCAAACATCATACATTCTCACTTATAAGTGGGAGCTAAGCTATGAGGATGCAAGGCATAAGAATGGCACAATGGACTTTGGGGACTCGGGGGGAAAGGTGGGAGGGGGTGAGGGATATAAGACTGCAAATTGGGCTCAGTGTACACTGATTGGGTGATGGACACACCAAAATCTCACAAATCACCACTAAAGAACTTACTCATATAACCAAACACAACCTACTCCCCAAAAAACTACAAAAATAAAAAATTTTAAAAAATATATACTCATCTTTATCCCGACACAGTCATAAAATTTTTAATTTTTTTAATGGAGGAAGGGGCCCATCCAGGCAAGAGTGTCTAAGGCCAATGAACATGCTAACGCAGCCCTGAAAGCCATTCCTGCTGCTGCCTTTGTAACTGCCTTCTCACGCCCATGAAACTGGTGACTAGATACTGGCGTTTACTGCAGAAAAAGCTCATTGGGCAACAGAGAGCGAGAAAAGCAGGAAGTGATTCTGCCTCATTTTCACCTTCCTGACTCATGCAAGAGCATCTAATCTAGCCATAGATGAGTTCTAGGGCTAGAAATCCAAATGGTTTTTAGATTTCTAGTCTCTCCAGTACTGGAAGACACACATGAAGGAAGCTGGAATGGATGCTGAGTGCCTGTCTCACCGCATCCACCACACTTGTGTTAGTTAGTAGGACTACTACAGGGCCACACACTAAAGGAAGGGAGAGACTGAAGGCACTGATATAAAATCAGTTAAACTTTGCTGAAAATGAAGGAAATGTTGCTTCACTCTCCAAGGAATACTTGTGTTTCTGTGCAGATCAGATCTTGGTTCCATCCAAATTAGAACAGATGCTATTATCACACTGAGCCAGTATATTTCCCCTTGCCTAATTCAGGTAGCAAAAAATCCACAAATAAGGAGATGGGGACAATTCATATTCAAGTAAATAACAGCTTCCAGCTTCTTTTTCCATTTTTCCTTCCCTCTGATCTCATCTCCTACCACTCTTCCTCTTCCTCACTGTGCTCCAGCAACCCCTAAAGCATGCCAAATACACTCCCACCTCAGGGTCTTTGCACTTGCTAGTCCAAAGCAGGAAATAGCCTGACTTTGTCTCTGACCTCCTGTAGGTCTCTCTTCAAAAGCCATCTGACTCACAGCTATCCTATATAAAAGAGCAACCTGAAGCACCCCCTCTTTCTCACTCTACTTTTCTACACGGGACTTGTCACCTTTGGACACACTCTGTTTTACATGTTTATTTGCTCATGACATATCCACCCTTCTGAAAAATAAACTCTATGAAGACCGGATCTTCGATTTGTTCACTGTTGTATCCTCAGCACCTGTAGTAGTGTCTGGTGCTTATTAAGTGCTCGAAAGTATTTGTAAATAAATGAATGAATAATTAATATAAATATCTTGCCTCTCCTTTTCTCCCAGTTCAATTCATTTTAGCTGCTGTGGTCACCTTCAAAGGTCCTTGAGAGAGACAGTTTGTGTTTAGGTCATGTCAATTAGGTCATGCACACTGAACTGAAACTGAGATGAATGACATCATCAGTCATCAAAATTTAGGTTAAACATTTCCTCAGTAGTTATTCAATATTTTATACATGAGGACAGACCCAAAGAGAAGTACTCGCTTAGGGCCACACAGGGCCAAAATTTAGGTCTCCTAATTCTGAGCCCAGAGTAGTATTGTCTTTTTTCTTTTCTTTTTTTGTTTTTTTTTTTTGACAGAGTCTCACTCTGTCACCACGTTGGAGTACAGTGGTGTGATCTCAGCTCTCTGCAACCTCCACCTCCCAGGTTCAAGCGATTCTCCTGCTTCAGCCTCCCAAGAAGCTAGGACTACAGGTGCGTGCCACCACGCTCAGCTAATTTTTATATTTTTAGTGGAAATGGGGTTTTACCATGTTGCCCAGGATGGTCTCAAACTCTTGACCTCGTGATCCACCCACCTCAGCCTCCCAAAGTGCTGGGATTACAGGTGTGAGCCACTGCACCTGGCCGGCCAGAGTATTTTCTCTACGTATCATAGCAATGTTTATGCTTTTTGTATTCTTATTACCAGGAATATTTGAGAAAAAAATGACTAATATGGGCAATCCTCAATTTTATTATTATTATATTATATTATATATATTTTTAGAGACGAGTTTTCATCATGTTGCCCAGGCTAGTCTCGAATTCTTGAGCTCAAGCGATCTGCCTGCCTCAGCCTCCCAAAGTGCTGGGATTACAGGCGTGAGCCATCATGCCTAGCCCTCTCTTTTATTTTTGTTGAGCTTAGAAAATGACATGGCTTTCTGTCTTCACTTATATATAGCCTAAGTATTGGCATCATGAGTTCTACAACCTCACTTACGAAAGGAATTGGTTTGTGCCTGTTCTCTAGTCACTTCCCCCCTTTTAAAAGACAATGATCTGTTGAGAAGAACCAGCACCACCTACCAACTTTGTTTAAATTCCTATAAGTACTAGTAACAAAACAATTTTACCAAATTATTATTATTCAC